>NC_142364.1:3748586-4087336 GCF_059441175.1 Urocampus carinirostris
ATTTTCCCTTCGACTCCTTTCACAACTACAACAACATCCACAACAACCTGAGGGATGTACAGAGACCACCGGATCTCCCTGGATGATCTGCCTGCCGACAACGACGGAGCAAAAGTAAAAAGCTGCCGGTCGGGCCTAGGCTAAGAAGGCGAACACACAGACCAGCGCTTCCGAGCCTGTTTCTGACCAACGCCAGATCCATCGTCCACAAAATGAGTGAATTTGAGCAGCGGATCGCCACCAACAGCTTCATCCGAAATTGCAGTATTTTTGTCATCACGGAGTCTTGGCTTCCCCGACACCGCAGTCCAACTAGCAGGACGCACGCTTAGCCGGCACGACCGAGACGGAGACTCCGGTAAAAACAGGGGTGGGGGACTATGCGCTGCAATAACAGCCGAATCATTGACACACACTGCTAGCTCGATATAGAGTTTCTAGCAGTATCGTGTAGACCCTTCTATCTACCGAGAGAGCTAACTGTGGTCATTGTGGTTGCTGTTTACGTTCCACCGGATGCTAATGTTAGCATAGCGCTAAATCTTCTGCCCGCTGCTATCAATAAACAGCAGCTTGCACACCCTGACG
This sequence comes from Urocampus carinirostris, assembly GCF_059441175.1. Taxonomy (NCBI): domain Eukaryota; kingdom Metazoa; phylum Chordata; class Actinopteri; order Syngnathiformes; family Syngnathidae; genus Urocampus; species Urocampus carinirostris. The sequence goes on from NC_142364.1 coordinate 3,749,175, forward strand.
GAGCTTTTATTGTCGCCGGCGACTTTAATCAGACATGCTTAAGGACTGTACTTCCCAAATTCATTCAATACGTGGACTGAGCAACCAGGGGAAAAAACACTGGACCGTGTGCACAGTAAGATCAAACATCTAGTTGGATCCGGCCATATCTGTCTGTCCCTCACCCCCTCGTACGGCCGCCTCCGGAGGAAAACAAAGCCTGCAACAAGGACAGTACAAACATCTTCATTGTTCCTTTATCTTCTTTGTTCTCTTCTATCCTCACTGTAAAATATGAACTGGAGTGCCACGTCCAATTTCGTCGTTACAATATGTTCAACCCATTTTGTAACAATGACAATAACGGTATATTCTATTCTATTCTATTCTATAAGCAGGGCATTGTGGTTCAGCCTTTAATCATATTTATTCCTCAACAGCAAGCAAACAAGAATACGGCTCCATTCAATACAACATGGCGATCAACAATTACCAAAACAAAAAATGGACTTGTCTTTTTTTAGCATATTTGGTATTGGAGTCATCCAAAAGTCATTGAAAGTAATCCAGTTAAAGTAACCCTACCCAACCCTGCGAGTCTTTCTTCCCTCTCTTACTATTTCTCTTTTTATATCTTGTTTCTCACATTCTCTCTCTCTTTTTTCTCTCTCTCCCTCCCTTTTTCTCTCACTCTCTATCTCTCTCACTCTCTGTCTCTTCTTTTTTCTTTGTTCCTCTTTATCTCTTTCTCTTTTTGTCTTTTACCTTCTTTTGCTCTTTCTTCCTATTTTCTTTCTCTCTCTCTCTTTTCTCTCTCACTCTTGCTTTCCCCTTCTCTCTTTCTCCCTTTTCGTTTCTCTCCTACTCTTTTCTATTTCTCTTTCGATGTCATTCTTTCTAGTTCTTTCTCAGGGTTGGGTAGGGTTACTTTAACTTGATTACTTTCAATGACTTTTGGATGACTCCAATACCAAATATGCTAATAAAAGACAAAAGAAACTAAATATGAATGAAATGACTCCATTTTGTGCAGGCTTGGGGAGTAACGGAACACATGGAACGGCAAAAATGATGTTCGGATTTATTTTCATTTGGTTTCTGTCGCATTTTATGTTCGTTTTCCCAGAGATCAAAGCCAGGAGAGAAAGCTTACCACGTGTTGTGAGTCATCCTTTTATTCATATTTAGTTTCTTTTGTCTTTTATTAGCCTATTTGGTATTGGAGTCATCCAAAAGTCATTGAAAGTAATCAAGTTAAAGTAACCCTACCCAACCCTGATAATAAACGTACCTTGTACGGCAAAAACGTACAGGTCCTGCCACTTGTAGCCTAGATGGTAGTGTGCCCGCTTTGAGACTGGGAGGTCGCTGGTTCGCGCCTCGGCCGAGACATACCTAATTGGTATAATGGCGGCGCCCTCTGTTGGCTGCGGCTGCATCGACTCGCTACAACGGGTCAGGTGTATCGACATTTCGTTCTGTGTACATTGTTACAAAGAATGACAATACAAAGGAAATTATTATTATTATTATTACTTGCCTAATTCGTTCACTCGTTATTGAGGTATGCGCCCTCCAAAAAGTTGAGCCTTTTTGCCCCTTAGTTGAACCTCAAACATGGAATTCATGGTTTGGGCTTATAAGAAGGAAAAGCTGAAGCGTGCACGCGCACACGTGCACACCCTTGGGCATGGTTTAAATCCCGCTTAGCAGTTCAGCGAGCCTGGCATGCGTCGCCGCTGATATTTTCCCTCTATTTTGGCTGATGCCCCCCCTTCGGCATGCTGCTTTTCTTTCAAACGTTTTATCTCAGGACTCAGGACTTATAGAATGTATACTTTGTGCGAGAAGGGCCACAGGGATGACTTCTACTGAGTGCAAAATCCGCAGAAAGAAAAAAAAAAAAAGGAAGCGTGGGAACGCGTGACACGCTTTTGCATAAAACCCTCAAAGACAAAGTGTTCTCATTAAACTCCGAGTGCGGCTTACGGTGGTTTTATTACAATAAGTAAAACGTCCTGAAATGATATCCTAAGGTTTTTAACTAACACATTTTATTAAGAGAAATGTTGTCCCCATCTGAAAATGTCAGGAACCGGAACAGGATCGGGACCCAATCGCGTGACGTTCTCACACGGGGAATGGGGAGTCATGCACGTTAGGCAGCCGGTCTGGCGTGGAAAGACAGGAAGCCAGAGACGGACGAGATCGATTCAAATTGCCCGAGTTGATATCGGACGGATGGGTCGATACCGGACAGGATACATAATGAAACAGGATATCGAAAATAAACAGAACAAACAAGACGAGAACGAAAACTGGAGAGAATAGATGGGGATACCGGACGGATGGGTCAATACAGGACAGGACGGGACAGACAAGATGGATAACCAATCAGGATATTGAAAATAAACAGGAGAAACTAGACAGGAACAAAAACTAGAGAAAATAACAAACAGATTTATTTCTCTCTCTCTTCTCTCTCTCTCTCTCTCTTCCACACCTTTTCTCCCACTCTGTCTCTTTCACTCTCTGTGTCTCTCTTTTTCTCTTTGTTGCTCTTTGTTTCTTTCTCTCTCTGTGTCTTTTTAGCTTCTTTCGCTTTCCTTATTTCCTTTTTTCTTTCTCTCTTCCTACCCTTTGCACTTTCTTTTCTCTTTTCTCTCCTTCTGTCTTTCTATTTCTCTTTGGATTTCCTTCTTCCTCTCTCTTTCTTTTCCCCCTTCTCTCACGACTTTTTATCTTTTGTTTTTCACGCTCTCTCCCTCTCTCTTTTTCTTTCTTTTTCCCGCCCTATCTCCTTTTCCCTCCCTCTTTCACTTATTTCTTTATCTTTTTCTTTCTCTTTAATCCGCTCGTCCGGCCCCCGACAGAATGTTCGTTTTATCGTGTGGCCCCAGAGTTAAAGTGAGTTTGACACCCCTGAATTAAGTGGAGAGTGCCAACCAATCAGAGAGCGCGCTCCTGCGCGCCAAACAATGGCCCAGGTGTCTTCATTTTTCATTTTTGGTCTTCTCAGTTCCCTGCAGGTCCACTTTTCAACCATTCCTTTTTTTCCATCTGCCAACATTTCTTCCCTTTCCTGACTTAAGGTTAAATGCAGGCACTTATGATGCAGAGCGATGTTTCGTGTTCCGATGGCTGGCCGGCCGCATGGGTTGTCAGCGTTTACCTTTCGGGGCACAGCTGTGACTGCAGTGAAGCTGCAAGAACAGATTGCCGTCAGACATCCAGGACGGCTATCAAACCAGACATAAAAGAGCTTCTGGCTGGAGGTGGCTCTCCTCAGGGAGACGGCGCGGCCCAACATGCTCAAACTGCTGATTTACAATCTGGATCAGGGGTCGGGATCCTATGGCTCGCGAGCAATGTTCCCTCTAAGCTGCACATTCTCAGCGCACAAGAAAATCTAGCCAGCGCACAAAAATCAGGGCTCAAAATACTAATTAAGAAGCGAATTAAGTCAAAATTACAGTGCATGAGGGTAAAAATACACGGGTTCCCCTGACGCTGTGTTCTAAATGCGGTATTTTGAAGTCAAGGTCGAAGTAGAACGAAGTTGAGTAAAGTCGGTAGAGTTTTTCGAGAACCGGCTCCTTCGGCTCGGCTCACTGAAAAGAACCGGCTCTTTCGGGTCCCAAACGGCTCTTCAGGTTGTTTTTGCTTCTTTAATCCCTATATGACCAAATATTATGTAAAATTGTGCACAAAATGACTTAAAGGAAGGGGGGAAATAGTCAAAAAGAAAAAAATACCAAAATGAAAAAGTAATGATAAGCTGAGAAAAAAAAAACAAAAGGAAGAGAAAAAAGATGGAAAAATTCAGAAAAAAAGCCAGAAAAAAAGAAAAGAAAGAAACAAAGGAAAAAAGTAAATAGAGAACAAAAAGAAAAAAGTAACAGCTAGGAAAAAATAAACACAATGAGATTTTTTTTAAAGGAATTTAAAAGAAAGTAGAAAAAAAACACGGAAAAAAGAAGAAAGTTTGTGTTGCATTCAAATAATTTCCAATTATATCAAGTGAATCTTGTTGCCAACATTGTACTTCCACTAAAAATGTGATTAAGTACAGTTCTGTATCTTACAACCGACTCAATAAGCCCCCCAAAATGTTAATATTATGCGACAAAATATATCAGGAAATAAAAAGAAATGGATATCTTGTGAAAGAATTGTAAGAACAAACGACGTTTGTAGGCCGTACAACCTTTGCAATATTACATGAGTCAATTCATTCAAAAGTAAAAAATAATTTCGCATTGCCGGAAACTCAGCAAAATGTAACTTGATGTCGAGTTTTGGACATGTTTGATAATGACTTAGTAGCCACACTTGGGATTGCCGTTGCTCACTGTTGTTTCAAGCGTTGCTCACCGACTTTGTGTGAACGCTCAGACCCGTAAGGAAAATTACAGGGAACATTGCGTTTCTATGAGTACCTGAGGCTCAAAGACAAATTTGATTGCATGCAAATTTTCTCCATCTCGTCCAAAACTTGAGCCATTGATCCTGTTCAGATACACCCAAAACCAAACCAAAGCTGTATTTCGATGCAGTACTTCGCAGAATATAATATATATAATCACACCAAAAAACTTGTTTTGGCTGTACAACGCTAAAGAATCCTTTATATAAAAGCTCACTATAGAATCTGTGTTCAGTGTTCAGATACCTTATGACGAAATCCACAGAACAAACTGTAAATACGCCAAAACGCCGGAAGAGATTTTAAAGTTATTTGATTGGGTGAGTGGGAGGGATGGGTGGAGCTATGCAAAAAGTGCAAGCACTCCCTCCCATCTCTCGCTCTACACCAGGGGTGTCAAACTCATTTTAACTCGGGGGCCACACGATACAACAAACATTCTGTCAGGGGCCGGACTAGTAGATTAAAGAGAAAGAAAAAGAGAGATAAAGAAATAAGAGAAAGAAGGAGGGAAAAGGAGAGAAGGCGGGACAAAGAAAGAAAAAGAGAGAGAGGGAGGGAGTGTGAGAAACAAAAGATAAAAAGTCGTGAGAGAGGGGGAAAAGAAAGGGAGAGGAAGAAAGAAATCCAAAGAGAAATAGAAAGACAGAAGGAGAGAAACGAGAAAAGCAAGCGCAAAGGGTAGGAAGAGAGAAAGAGAAAAGAGAGAAAAGGAAAAAAGGAAGTTAGAGCAAAAGAGGTTAAAAGACACAGAGAGAGAGAGAGAGAGACAAAGAGCAACAAAGGCAGAGAAAAAGAGAGACAGTGTGTGAAAGAGACAGAGACAGAGTGGGAGAAAAGGGGTGGAAAAGAAAGAGAGAGAGAGAGTGTGAGAAACAAAAGATAAAAAGTCGTGAGAGAGGGGGAGAAGAAAGGGAGAGGAAGAAAGAAATCCAAAGAGAAATAGAAAGACAGAAGGAGAGAAACGAGAAAAGCAAGCGCAAAGGGTAGGAAGAGAGAAAGAGAAAAGAGAGAAAAGGAAATAATGAAGTTAGAGCAAAAGAGGTTAAACGACACACACAGAGAGAGAGAGACAAAGAGCAACAAAGAAGGAGAAAAAGAGAGACAGTGTGTGAAAGAGACAGAGACAGAGTGGGAGAAAAGGGGTGGAAAAAAAAGAGAGAGAGAGAGTCTTTGTTCGAGGCACCTGGCTTTGGCAACATCAAGTTGCCCTATTTCAACCTGCAGCTTGTTTTTCTCTTGCGCTTCTCTGAGCGTTGTCTCGTGGGCCGGATTCAATCCCTCAGTGGGCCTGATCTGGCCCGCGGGTCGCCCGTTTGACACCAGTGGCTTAAAACAAGGAGTGTCGGCCTTTAGAATATTATAGCCTGGCATGGTGCGACTAATTGCAGAGAGGTAAAGAGGAGACACGACCAAGTTTCTCATCTCATCTCATTAGCCGTACCGCTTATCCTCATTAGGGTCGCGGGGGGGCTGGAGCCCATCTCAGCCATCTCCGGGCAGTGGGCAGGGGACACCCTGAACTGGTTGCCAGCCAATCGCAGGGCACACAGGGACAGACAACTCATTCGCTCATTCACACCTAGGGACAATTTGGACCGACCAATTCACCTGAAATGCATGTTTTTGGAGTGTGGGAGGAAACCGGAGTGCCCGGAGGAAACCCACGCAAGCACGACGAGAACATACAAACTCCGCACAGGAAGTCTGGAGCTGGATTTGAACCCACGACAGGTTCCCATGACATGAACTGTGCCGCACAAGCGCTAACCACTTCGCTACCGTGCTGCCGACAACCAAGTTTTTCAACGCAAAATCAAAATAATGATGCATTTAATCAACACCTTGAATTTCTATCTAAGATCTCAAACTTTAGCGAGAGGAAATAAAGACGGGTCAGAAATTCAATTTGTTGTCACTGTGTGAGTAATGATTGTATAAAAGAGGTTACTTTCCAATTTCCTGTAAAGCTTTTGCCTTTCTAAATAAAACCCAAGCACACGAACCGTACGAGCGGGGTTTTAACAAGGTGATTTATGTTTGCGTATTTACCGTCGCGCCTGTGCGTAAACATAAAACGGACCGGCTTATTTTAATCTCGCTTTACGGCGGTTCGGGGAGGGCATCCCTGCATAAATTGTGCCGATGACAAAAGCGGCGCCGCTTTCCATTATCGACTCTTATTTATGAAACAATGAGGAAAATCATTTGGTATTAACTCCTCACAATGTCATCGGGAGAGAAAAGGGATTAAGTATTTTAACCGGCATTCACAATGCGGTTTATTGTTTTGCAAAGTGACAAAAACATGCAGTATGCAATTTTGTCTTTTTGTTTTCCTTCTTTTTTCAGAATGGAGCTTCAGGGGTCAGCAATAAATGATTGGTGAAAAATTAATGCCATTAATTGCGAACAATTAATGGAATGGTTGCTTAAACTCATAAATCCATTTATTGCAAAATTTAAATAATTATCAATTATTGCGACCCATTAATTGCGAAAATATTCGGGTTTTTTGTTAGTCGATTGCGTCAACAAACGTGCAAATTTTCACGCCGCGCGAGCATTTCGTATGCGGTCAAGGTCACATACACGCACAATCGGGACAGTGCATGCATACGCGTAAGCTACCGTGTTTCCCCCATTATAAGACCCACCCTGAATATAAGGCCCAGCTTTTTATGAGAAATGAAATTCAACCTTCCTGCAAATAAGAGGCTCATATTACCTATGAAAACCGTAGATATCAATGTTATTTAACAACGGCAATGCTTTTCTAAGAAATTTTTAGCGAAAATTTATTACTTTTGCACATGTTTTTATTTCAAAACCTCAATTTTTGACGATGATTTTGAAGTAAGGCCGGCCTTATATTCGGGGAAACACGGTAGCTGTACGTACGTAGTGTGGTTGCAAAGCAGCTTTTTATTTATTTACAAAATCGGGCTTGTTGATTGGCTCACGTTTTGCCTCAAGCACGTACGTCGTGGATGCACATACGCACACGTTGTACACCACTACTACTACGCTGTATTGATTGTAATCTTCGCACGGTTATGGGACCGAAGGAAAAAATACCATTAAATTACCAATTAATGGCTAGAAATCCAATAAATACCCATTAATTGGCCTTGCCGCGAAAAAATTAACATTAATTTTAACTTAAATATTTTTTTTTTCCAAAAATCAATTACTGATGACCCCTGTGGAGCTTCCAATCAAGTTGGATGTAAAACCAAAAGCCAAAACTAAATACAACCCCTAGCAAAAAGGATGGAATCTCCAGCCCTTGGCAAGCCCTCACTCTTGCTGTCTGTCTGTCTGTCTTTCACTGCTCTTTCCAAATCCTACAAAAGAATTGGCCTGTCTGTCTGCCCGTCCGTCTGCCCGCCCGTCCGTCTGCCCGTCCCTCTGCAAGTCCGTCTGCCCGTCCGTCTGCCCGTCCGTCCGTCCGTCTGCCAGTCCGCCTGCCTGTCCGCCCGTCTGCCTGCCTGTCTGTCTGCACGTCTGCCTGTCCGTCTGTCTGCCTGCCTGCCTGCCTTTCTGTCTGCAACAGTTTTCCTGACCGAGAATCGAACCCCGGGCCACAGCAATGAGAATGCCAAATCCTAGCCACTAGACCAGACCTGGGCACTCCGGTCCTGGAGGGCCATACGTCCTGCCAGATTTTGAAGTTTGCTCTTCTTTAACTCAGGTGATACAAATGATAACCTCGTTAGCAAGCTAGCAAGTGCTCGTTAACGATACTGGTGATTGGAATCACCTGTATTGGATCAGAGAAACCTTAAAACTCTTTGTGTTTATTAAACCTTAAACCTTAAAAATCATGCAGAACATACGGCCCTCCAGGACCGGAGTGCCCAGGTCTGACTAGACCATCGGTGACTACACATCAAAAGAGGAGCATGTCGCTTAAGCCATTCTAGAACGACAACGAAAAAAAAACTTTGATCACTGCTCTTTCCAATTCCTCCAAAAGAATTGTCTGTCTGTCTGTCCCGTCTTGGCTTCCGACTCGTTTCCGACCCCAATCACGTCTGCTCTCCCGTTCTGGCTTACGACTCGCTTCCGACCCCATCGCCATCGCTCGCCACGGAAGTTCCACTTCCGTGTTCGGATCACAAGCCGGATGCAAGAGCGACCCGCTTACCGCGTCCAGCAAACTTTGGATCGTGGGCGCAGCCCTTCCTCATTCCTTCAATAAAACTTGTGGTAAACATTACGCGAGTGGGTCCTGTTTCCGTTCTGGTGCTGACACTACACAACTAAAGGCCACAGAAATCAGAAACTGCCCAACAAGACAAATAAAGAGGAAATGGAAGGAAGTTGGAATCAATCTACTGTATGTGCAAAATCGCCTAAAGGAAATGGGATTTCCATCTAGGAAAGCAAATAACGCCGGAAGACGCCCCGACGTGTCAAAAGGACGGAACACGGAAGAGGAGCAGAGACAAGCGGCAGCAAGGCTAGACAAAAACTAGACTAATTCGTCAATAATTTGGCTAAATTCGATGGAATTCACTTAATAATAAATGAAAAAAATAAATCTGCCCCACGGGAAAAAGCCTGTCTCTTGTCAATATGTTTCCCAAAAATCAAGAAAAAAGCACGCATTGTTCGGAGAAAATAAAGTTTGTGTTGGTTAATGGAGTCAGATAACTCATTCGAACAATTTGGTAACCGCAAAATTTGTAATATAGTTTTTTCCCTAACACATGCTATCTGGACTTCAGAAGGAATGGCAGGAATCCAGCACCACTCATCATAAAAGGAGACTGTGTAGAGAGAGTCCACTCCTTCAAATTTCTGGGTGTGCACATCTCCGACGACCTCTCCTGGTCTGCAAACACCAGAGCGGTGGTAGGGAAGGCCCAGCAGCGACTGCATTTCCTGAGAGTGCTCAGGAAAAAACATCTAAAACAGCAGCTGCAGGTGTCCTTTTACAAAGTCACAGTGGAGAGCATTCTGACGCACTGCATTACGGTGTGGTATGCTGGGTGACAGCAGCAGACAGTAAACGCTCCAGAGGGTCATCAAAACAGCCCAGAAAATTGTCGGTTGCTCTCTGCCCAGTCTGGAGGACATTGCCTGCTCTCGCTACCTCAGCAGAGCAGAAAACATCAAGCGCTACAGGTCACACAAAACAAAAACAAACAGACTCAAGAGACAGTTTCTTCCCCAGAGCCATTACCACCCTAAACACACACCGCACAAAAAACTGAAAAACTCTTGCAAAAACACTACCTCATACGAACGTAAATGGTACTCATGTCTATGTTTCTTGCACAATGTTGACTGCACTATGTTTACTGCTCACCTTGCACATCTTTTTTTGCACTATGATGACTATTTTTGCACCAAATGTATATGTTGACTTTTTTTTGCACTATGGTGACCATTTTTGCACCAAATGCATATTGCACAAACCCTTACGATACCAAACTGTATGTAACATCCTACATGCCGACATTTCTTGTGTACATTTTGTATAAATTATAACTATAACCTTATCCTTCTTGTTTTATAACCTTATCGTCTCTGTTCCTTTATCTTCTTGGTTTCTTTACCTCACTGTGAATATGTGAAACTGGAGTGTCATGCCCAATTTCGTTGTCACAATATGTTAACCCATTTTGTAACAATGACAATAAAGGTATATTCAATTCTATTCTATATTCTACACTCATCCCGTGTATTAAAATAACAATCGCAACACATTTCACTGAGTGTCGGCTAATTGTAGAGGAAATGAACTCGAGCTGGGTGCTTCATTGCCAGTGCGAGTATATCAAAAAAATAACAGGATGCGACCTGCATTAGATGAAATGATTTGAGCGCCTGACTGTAACTGTAACAAATGGATCAGATTAGCCGGCAAACACGAGCCGCGGGGAATTAAAACTTCAGAAGGGTTAATTGAGGAAGAAAAACAAAGAGAAAAATGGCCATTTGCGGTATGGGAGCCCCTGGCGGTTGCCAGATCGAGTTGGTTCCGCCGTTTTGATAGCTTTATTGAGTTTAAAATGAGTTTATATGTGTTTTGTATCGCTCAGACACTTGGGTTCACGGATCCCTTAACCGCATGGGTCGTCAGGCACCAGGGTTGGGTAGGGTTACTTTAACTTGATTTCCGTATTTTCCGCACTATAAGGCGCACCTAAAAGCCTTTATTTTTTTCAAAAGCTGACCATGCGCCTTATAATACAGTGCGCCTTATATATGGATCAATATTAAGTCGCAAAGTCTCGCAACTAAGGCAAGCAGCCGCCGACTCGATTTTCCCCCGAAGGCCAAGTAGTCCGAGGTGTATGCTGGGATTTCTATACCGGCGTTTCATTTCCTAACCAATGTGTAAATCATCATTTGAATCAGTCACTATTGGCTAAAGTTATTCGGAAGTAAAGGGGGCGGATCCTTTTTAATCATTTACAGGCTCGCATAGGCTAAAGGGGCGAAACAAAGCCTGCGATTGGCCGAAAAAGATGAAGGTGAATCACACGTTGGGTTGCACTACGGCATAGAGAAAACATTTTTTACTATTCTGTATTTGTAAATATTGTACTCTCCTGGATTTACTACACTCACGGTTGTAAGAAGACCATGGTTACGTATCATTATTGAACGTGATGGCTGCAAGAGAACTTAGGTGAGCTATGCGGCTTTATATTTTCCCGGTATCTTGTTTTAGAACGATCTTGATGTTTCTGTGATGAGTCTATTTTTAAACTCAATTCAATTCAAAGTTTTTATTGTCATATGCACAGTAAAAAACCCCGTTTCCCTGCACAATACAATTCTTACTTTGCTGTCCACACAGTTGCCAGCAAAAAATAAAATGGAAACTAAGAAATGATATTTGGAACGATGCATTTGAGTGATTGGTGACATCGTACAGACACTGTTTCCGTACATGTCTGAGACACGTATTTGCTTCTTTGCAAGCTTTCGGAAGCTTTAAGGGGGTAATAAGTTGGACTGAACTATCTGACTGTTTTGTCGACGTTCCCATTGTAGCGCCTTATAATCCGGTGCGCCTTATCTATGGAAGATATAGGACCAAAAACTATTTCTTGGGGGTGCACCCTATAACCCGGTGCGCCTTATGGTGCGGAAAATACGGTACTTTCAAATACTTTTGGATTACTCCAATACCGAATATGCTAATAAAAGACAAAAGAAACTAAATATGAATAAAATGATGACTCACAACCAGTGGTAAGCTTTCTCTCCTGGCTTTGATCTCTGGCAAAACCAACCGAACATAAAATGCGACAGAAACAAAATGAAAATCAATCCAAACAGCTTGCCAACATCATTTTTGCCGTTCCGTGTGTTCTGTTACTCCCCAAGCCTGCACAAAATGTAGTCATTTTATTCATATTTAGTTTCTTTTGTCTTTTATTAGCATATTTGGTATTGGAGTCATCCAAAAGCAATTGAAAGTAATCAAGTTAAAGTAACCCTACCCAACCCTGTCGGGCACCAATGAGGACGCAACTCTGGACAGTCTTCTTCACCTCACCTTGTTTTTGGGTCGCAGTAAAGTTGTCCATTTCTTAATGTTGTAGGTCCAGTTCTTCTTCTGCCCTCTTGGACTCTGCCCTGGAGAATAATCTTGGTCAGTCCTGATCAATGTTCCCTTTAATTTTCCGCAGGTCTGAGCGTTTACACAAAGTCGGTGAGCAACGCTTGAAACAACAGCGAGCAACGGCAATCCCAAGTGTGGCAACTAAGTCATTAGCAAACATGTCCAAAACTTGACATCAAGTTACATTTTGCTGAGTTTCCGGCAATGCAAAATTATTTTTCTCTTTTGTACTATTGCAAAGGTTGGACGGCCTACGAACGTCGTTTGTTCTTACAATTCTTTCACAAGATTTCCATTTCTTTTTTTTCCTGGTATCTTTTGTCGCATAATACTAACATTTTTGGGGGCTTATTGAGTCGGTTGCACGATACACAACTTTATTTAATCACATTTTTTTGTGGAAGTACAATGTTGGCAACAAGATTCACTTGGTATAATTGGAAATTATTTGAATGCAACACAAACTTTTTCTTCTTTTTTCCGTGTTTTTTTTCTACTTTTTTTTTAATTCCTTAAAAAAAAATCTCATTGTGTTTATTTTTTCGAGCTGTTACTTATTTCTTTTTGTTCTCTATTCGCTTTTTTCCTGCATTTCTTTCTTTACTTTTTTATGGCTTTTTTCCTAAATTTTTCATTTTGGTATTTTTTCTTTTTTGTTCTGTTTCCCCCCTTCCTTTAAGTCATTTTGTGCACAATTTTACATAATATTTGTTCGTGTAGGGATTAAAGAAGCAAAAACAACCCGAAGAGCCGTTTGGGACCCGAAAGAGCCGGTTCTTTTTAGTGAGCTAAACCGAAGAAGCCGGTTCTCGAAAATCTCTTCTGACGGGCGGCAGTGGCTCAGGAGGTAGAGCGCTCGTCTTGGGATCAAGAGATCGCAGTTCGAATCCCGGCTCCTCCGTGTTACATGTCGAAGTGTCCTTGGGTAAGACACTGAACCCCTAATACCCCCAATAAGCAGGTTAGCGCCTTACATGGCTGCACGGCCGCTATTGGGAAATGTGAAGCACGCTGTAAAGCGCTTTGGGAAGTCTTGACTTGAAAAGCACTATATAAATGCAAATCATTTCATTTCATTTCACTTTACTCAACTTCTTTCTACTTGGACCTGGACTTCAAACTACCGCAGCGTCAGGGAAACCCGTGTATTTTTACCTTCATGCACTGTAACTTTGACTTAGTTCCCTTCTTAACTAGCAATTTCGAGCCCTAATTTTTGTGAGCCGGCTAGATTTTCTTGTGCGCGGAAAAGCTCTGGGTAGTGTGCAATGAACCATTGGACGATTTTTCCCGAAAGATGGGAGAGGACTTATGGACATTGCACAAACCCTTCGATACCAAACTGTATGTAACATCCTACCAGCTCAGTAGCCTAGATGGTAAGGCGCCCGCTTTGAGACTGGGAGGTCGGTGGTTCGCGCCCCGGCCGAGTCATTCCTAAGACTTAAAAAGTGGTCGGCGGCGCCCTCTGTTGGCTGCGGCTGCATCGGCTCGCTACAACGGGTCAAGTGCAATCGACATTTCGTTCTGTGTACATTGTTACACAGAATGACAATACAAGGAAATTATATAATTATTATAAACATGCCGACATTTCTTGTGTAAATTTTGTGTAAATTATAACTATAACCTTATCCTCCTTGTTTTATAACCTTATCTTCTCTGTTCCTTTATTTTCTTGGGTTTTTTACCTCACTGTGAATGTGTGATACTGGAGTGTCATGCCCAATTTCGTTGTCACAATATGTTAACCCATTTTGTAACAATGACAATAAAGGTATATTCTATTCTATTCTATTAAGAATAGACTTGAGCTAGCAACACGAGATTAAGGACAGATTAATTTAGACAAGGAACTGTGCCCTCAAACAGGAACCCCAAAAGAATTCTGCACAGGTAGGCATTCTGCTTCATGAGAGCCAGAGTTGGAGGTTACAATAAGTGCCTCTGAAGACCAAAGCGAAATAAAATTGATGGACGAGGAAAACGCTCATTCGGGGAAATAATGGATGGATGACAGAAGGGGGATGGGAACCCGAGAAAATAGCCGTTGGGGGGTCAGAGAGATGAAAAAAGGTGGCTGGCTTGGAAAAAGAGGAAACGAGCTAGACCGTAACGGTTTCACGGACGATAAAAATCAGGGTACACAGAATTGGACGATTTTTCGCCAAAGATGGGAGAGGATTTATGGACAAGCGGTATTATCGACCAGAATCTGTACGAGGGTTCGGCTTGTGCATACGAGCACCAACGCTGAACAGGAACTCTTGGTGAACAGGATGCATGTCAGTTGACCCAAATACAAACAGACACGCATGTAAACCCCGAGGCACTGGGCAAAGTTCCTATTTCACATTTTGAGTTTGATACATCCGACTAAAACGAACACATACGAGAGTACCGTAAATTCCGGACTATAGAACGCACCTGATTATAAGCCGCACCCACCACATTTTAAGAGGAAAACCGATTTTGTACATACACAAGCCGCACCTGTATATAAGCCGCATGCGCCCACATTTAAACATGTAACACCAAATTAACCCAAACCCGACTTCAAGTCCCGCGATTGAAACTAAATGTCCTTCGTTAAAGTCCACAGTCCAAAAATCACAGCCGGCAAAGTGAACGGAAAATGATACCGGTACTTAAAGTTTGATGCAGACCCGCAAAGTCTGGGTCCCATTGAAAGTATTCCACGGAAAAAAGTATATTTCCAAAGGTAAAGGTGGGAAAAATATATCAGATGAACACATTTACTCTCGCAACTCCTTTTTCTTCAACCAACTTTTTACCCCCTCTTCTTTCCTTGTCTGTCCCTCACCTTTAGCGGTCCCCACTTAAACTCGGCAACCCGCGTTTGTTCCGCCCCTCATTTTTCGTTCACCCGTGCAAAACATATCAGAATAAGTGTCTAAAATAAACACAAATAAATACATTACAAAAATATACAGTTGCAAATACATATTATACATGGGTTACGCATATTTACAAAGAAAGACGGTACACCGAGAGAGTTTTCAAAGCTTTAATAATAATAATATAGCTTTGAATGGTAGCAACACGGCGGCGCAGTGGTTAGCGCATGCACAGTTCATGTCTTGGGAACCTCCTATATGGGTTCAAATCCAGCTCCAGACTTCCTGTGCGGAGTTTGTATGTTCTCCCCGTGCTTGCGTGGGTTTCCTCCGGGCACTCCGGTTTCCTCCCACATTCCAAAAACATGCATTTCAGGTGAATTGGCCGGTCCAAATTGTCCCTAGGTGTGAATGAGCGAGTGAGTTGTCTGTCCCTGTGTGCCCTGCGATTGGCTGGCAACCAGTTCAGGGTGTCCCCTGCCCACTGCCCGATGATTGCTGGGATGGGCTCCAGCACCCCCGCGACCCTACTGAGGATAAGCGGTGTAGCAGATGAGATGAGATGAGATGGTAGCAACACTCAAGCGGCTGTTAGAAAAATGACATAAATTGGCCACATCACTGAATAAGCCGCAGGGTTGAAAGTTAGGGAAAAAAAGTAGCGGCTTATAGTCCGGAATTTACGGTATATTAAATCCCTTATAGTCAATTAAATAAAATAAAAATCCTTCAGTATGTAGGGCAGCGTCTGTATAATGAAATGAAATGATCTGCATTTCTAAAACGCTTTTCAAGTCAATGACTTCCCAAAGCGCTTTACAATGTGCTCCACATTTCCCAATAGCGGCCGTGCAGCCATGTAAGGCGCTAACCTGCTTATTGGGGGTATTAGGGCTTCAGTGTCTTACCCAAGGACACTTCGACATGTAACACGGGATTCGAACTGGGATCCCTTGATCCCAAGACGAGCGCTCTACCTCCTGAGCCAGTATAACATGTACGAAGTGTTATGTGTTTGTGTCATGATGCACCCGACTTTAAGAAACATAAACACATACAAGCAGGTTTTCTATCCTTAAAAACTATGCATGAGCTTATCCGTGACGAGGCAGCAGACGAGCGCTAGAGACGACTCAGTCATCCGTCGAAATGCGACATGAAGGTTATAGTGACGGCAGACTTGTGCACAAGGATGGAGAGCAAAGCAAACGGGGGAAGATAAATCGAGAGCGAGCGCGAAAAGTCTGTCCGTTCAGATGTCGCCAAAAAGCTGCAGGCACGGAGTGGGCGGCTTGAGATTCTCGGAGACGGTAAAGCGAGATGATGAAAGATCTTACGGAACGCGGGTTATTCGCAGACGGCGGGAATGCTTTTTTTGTGTGTTTGCACGGGAAAAGTAAAGAATGTCGTTTTGGATAAAAGTCACTGTATTCACAATCAATGTACCCAGAGCTTTTCCGCGCACAAGAAAATCTAGCCAGCTCACAAAAATCAGGGCTCGAAATTGCTAATTAAGAAGCAAATTAAGTCAAAGTTACAGTGCATGAAGGTCAAAATACAAGGGTTCCCCTGACGCTGTGTTCTAAATGCGGTATTTTGAAGTCAATGTAGAACGAAGTTGAGTAAAGTCTATCTATCTATCTACCTTGGTCATATCCCTCAAGAGAGGTGACCAACAGCAAGACAAACACATACAATAACAAAGAAAATAAAAGGGAAAAAAATAGCACAAACACACACAAAATTTTTTGGACCATGGCCAACCCAATTGCCCAAACAAGTTAGGCACCTCGGCACCTAAGTCGGTCAAGCTTTCGTCCCTCCAGATAAAATGGGACACCAGAAAGCGTCCATGTCACTCGGGTCAGGGTGACACAACACACTCTTTTGTTCAACAGCGGGCCCGACAGCTTTCACTGGTTTACCCCTGCCGCATCATACGGGTGCCCTGCCCATCCTTAAGAACGCGTCCACAATCCCACTATCCTTTCACAACACCTCTCCACTCCTTTCTATCACCAACAAGAGGTCTAGCTTCCTTTATATTTAGACCTCTGAGTAAAGTCAGTAGAGTTTTTCGAGAACCGGCTTCTTCGGCTCGGCTCACTAAAAGGAACCGACTCTTTCCGGTCCTAAACGGCTCTTCGGGTTGTTTTTGCTTCTTTCATCCCTATATGACCAAATGTTATGTAACATTATGCACAAAATGACTTACAGGAAGGGGGAATCGAACAAAAAAGAAAAAAATACCAAAATGAAAAAGTAGTGAAAACCTAAGAAAGAAAGAAACAAAAGGAAGAGAAAAAAAAGAAGAAAAATTCAGAAAAAAGCCAGAAAAAAGAAAAAGAAACAAAGGAAAAAAAGCAAATAGAGAACAAAAGAAAAAAGTAACAGCTAGGAAAAATAAACAATGAGATTTTTTTTAAAGGAATTAGAAAAAAATTGAAAAAAAATGACTGTAACTTTGACTTAATTATCAATATCGAGCCCTGATTTTTGTGAGCCGGCTAGATTTTCTTGTGCGCGGAAAAGCTCTGGGTAGTGCGCAATTGCGCACACACGCAGCTTAGAGGGAACCGACGACCCAGGTGGTTAAGGGATCCGTTAACCGAACCGCGTGTAGGAATGTTTCTTGTGTCTTACCTTTTCATGTTTTGTTCTGTCAGAACTAGTAAATAAACATATCCTGAGTTTTCTTCTTTTTATGTTTTGTTCACTTAGATCTGGTTGCTAGTTAAACATTAGGTAACAGAAATGCGTTATTGAGCCTTTGCTAGAGTCGCTTTAAGCTCTTTGAATGCTGTTTCCTCATTTGTGTTATGTTTTTGTCCACTATCTGGTGCTGATCCATTTTCAAAATCTTATTTTGTGTCAACATTTTCGCCACACCAGCCAAGCGGGGGCCTGCCAGCCGTCGTGATCACCGTCGAGCATCCTCGGATGGCGAGGTGGCAATCGTCCACACAACCGGCAGTGCAGTAAAGATGGAGCGGTTAGAACGTCCGACCAATCAGAAAGCGCTCCTGTTCCCGCAATCTCCACCTCCCGCCGCTTGATAGAGACGTCTCGGCGAGACGCCTCCCCCTCGTCCTTCTATCCCCCCTTGTTGAGAGTGTCTGTGGGTGTTCGGCGCTTATCCTTCGCCTCTTGTCAATTTCTCATCCCCCCCTGCCTTTAATCTCCTAATTTTTTCCAATTTTCTCCTCTTTTTCGCAGTAAACAGATTCCCTGGCGGAAAAGATAATTCCATCACCTCTCTGGTTCTCCCTCGGTCTACATCTTTTTCGCTCTCCCTGAGCCCTCTCATCTTGCTTTCCCCTGCAGACCCCCCCCACTTTCCTGCCTCCCCACATCCTACCCTGTCCTACTTTCCACAGCTCGGTTATGAATTATGGGCATCTAGCTGGCTTCATGAAAGAATCATCTTAGACGATGAATAATAGATGTCGAGGTGAATAGAAGTGTAGCTTACAAACTGTGTTTACCCTCACCGCATGATCCACCGTCTTGTCGAATTTTAGCCAAATGTTTGATAGACTGGTTTCGTTGAGAGAAAGTCTGTTTAACGAATAAATCCGGTGGACCTCCTCGATACGGCAACCCCGTCTTGTGAGCAGTGCCCCCTCTAAGCTGCGCGCGCGCGCAATTGCGCACTGCTCGCACATTCTCAGCGCACAAGAAAATCGAGCCAGCGCACAAAAATCAGGGCTCAAAATGACTAATTAAGAAGCCACTTAAGTCAAAGTTACAGTGCATGAAGGGAAAAATACACGGGTTCCCCTGACGTTGTGTCCTAAATGCGGTATTTTGAAGTCGAGTCGAAGTAGAACGAAGTTGAGTAAAGTTAGTAGAGAACCGGCTTCTTCGGTTCGGCTCACTAAAATGAACTGGCTCTTTCGGGTCCTAAACGGCACGACGGATTGCTTTTGCTTCTTTAATCCCAACATGACCAAATATTATGTAAAATTATGCACAAAATGACTTAAAAGGAAGGGGGAATAGAACAAAAAAGAAAAAAATACCAAAATGAAAAAGTAGTGAAAAGCTGAGAAAAAAGAAAGAAAAGGAAGAGAAAAAAAGAAGGAAAATTTTAGAAAAAAAGCCAGAAAAAAGGAAAGAAAGAAATGTAGGAAAAAAGTAACAAAAAAAGTAGAAAAAAACATGGAAAAAGAAGAAAAAGTTTGTGTTGTATTCAAATAATTTCCAATTATATCAAGTGAATCTTGTTCGCCAACATTGTTCTTCCACTAAAAAATGTGATTAAGTACAGTTCTGTATCTTACAACCGACTCAATAAGCCCCCCAAAATGTTAATATTATGCGACAAAATATTCAGGAAATAAAAAGAATTGGATATCTTGTGAAAGAATTGTAAGAACAAACGACGTTTGTAGGCAATCGTACATGAGTCAAATCATTCAAAAGAGAAAAATAATTTTTCATTGCCCGAAACTCAGCAAAATGTAACTTGATGTCAAGTTTTGGACATGTTTGCTAATGGATTAGTTGCCACACTTGGGATTGCCGTTGCTCACTGTTGTTTCAAGCGTTGCTCACCGACTTTGTGTGAACGCTCAGACCCGGGGAAAATTACAGGGAACATTTGACCACAAGATGGCACTGTGCTGTCTGCTACAAGCGAGGGCCAGTGGCACAGAGCAGAGTAGCAGCATGATGCCGGACGTACATGGCGGCGACCTAAGTGGGATTTCCACATTTATCGACCAATGATTTTTTTAAATTAACATTGTTATGATAGTATGATGTATATTGCCTAGTATTCAAATCATTTTTTTACAGAATAAGAGTTTTTTTGGTACAACTAGGAGGCACTAAATATGACAAATTCTCCCTTTTAAGTATTTCCCCTAATTTATGACATAAAAAAAAAGTTTACCTAAAATCTTCAGACTTAATTCCCCCAGTATGATGCCGGTCAACCATTGGTTGACGTCATATCAAAAGCTGGTCTGCTATTGGTTTGTGTCATGACACCATTAAAATAATGATATGCTATTGGCTGACATATCTACCACAATGCCTTTTTATAGTTTCACTCAGTTCAGAATTTGCTTTATAAATACTTTGTTGCCATTTTTTTGTTATACATCCCACAACTGTAATGCTAAAGGAAGAAGCAAGAAGATAATCATCGAACGGAAGCTCGAGAATCGCTACCTTCGCTAAATCGCATGGTTGTAACAAATCTAGGGACCTTCGTTAAAAACAAGAATACGATTAAGCAAGGTAATCTTCTACATACTTGCCATCTACTGCCCCTTGCATTCACCCGCTATCCCACTTGACCAGCTCAAGTCACTGTAACTGTTAAACTATTCGTCGTTAGATTTGTGATGAAGTACATTTCTGACGGTGCCTGGCATGAATGCTTTATGTTAAATAGGCTTAGACCCCCAGATCTACTGAATGATGTTGAAAAGCCTGACAGTTCTTTTTTTCCTGCAGGAAGACAACACTTCAAAACAAGACATCAAAAAGACCGACTTCTGAAGATTTACTTCAGTTGCCTCGCCATAGGCCATACTTATATGGATGATATAGAAATATATAGAAAAAGAATTGTATCGCCTAAACATTGTGTCCATACATGCTCAGTGTTCTGGTTTGCCCGCGTCCCTGCTTCCTCGTTTTTGCTGGGGACACATAGTGACGAATCAACGTGCGTCCCCGGGACGCAACTTTTTTGACCCAAAATTGACATTATTACCCGATTACTTTTTTTTTTTTAACAAAGTTTTATCGCACTCCAAACTTTTCATCAGGCAGATCCGCCATTGTAGTTTTGGTCTCGCGGTTCGAGATTTCGTCCGCACGCCGATCTCGGAAAACGAGATCTCGTTGCTTCGAGATGACGTCATTGTTGTGGTGCTTGTCGTCGAGTGAAGGTTAAGTATGCCTCCGAAAAAACAGTATTAGGTAAAAATCAACACAACATTGGTCATTTATCAGTGTCAGTAATACGTCGAAACATAATGCAGAGAGTGATAACAACGGCAATAATTCCGGCAAGGAAAGCACGTGTGTTGAAGCGAACGATTCGACGAAAGAAAATAAACAAAAGAATACTCCTAGCAAGAAAACCACTTTTCTGCCAAAATGGACTCAATTATATTCCTGGTGACGCTTTGAGGAGGATGATAATGGAGGCTACATGATGTCTGTGATGCGTGTACCCAGCGTGCCAAAAAAACTGGATTGCAAAAAACATTTCGCAATACGAACTTTAAGAAAAGCACATTGGATCGGCACAAGGACAATGAAAACCTCAAATTAGCTATGGAAATTCCGTTGCTGCAATTGGACCTTGAGAAGGCATTACAACTGTGGCGGGACAGCAAAACAAGAAGAATATATGAACTGAAAACCTGAAGTGATAACCGCCTTGTATTACCAATTGACTGTGATGATCAAAACTGTATGAATATCTCATCTCATCTCATTAGCTGCACCGCTTATCCTCAGTAGGGTTGCGGGGTTGCTGGAGCCCATCCCAGCAATCATCGGGCAGTGGGCAGGGGACACCCTGAACTGGTTGCCAGCCAATCGCAGGGCACACTGGGACAGACAACTCACTCGCTCAGTCACACCTAGGGACAATTTGGACCAGCCAATTCACCTGTGCCCAGAGGAAACCCACGCAAGCACGGGGAGAACATACAAACTCCGCACAGTAAGGCCGGGAGCTGGATTTGAACCCACGCTGGAGGTTCCCACGACCTCAGAACTGTGCCGCACACGCGCTAACCACTGCGCCGCCGTGCGGCCACTGCATGAATATATAGACTACCGGGTAATATTTCAGCAATATTATTTTGTATAATGTACAATATTGTTGTGAACTGAAAACTCTTGAAGTGATAACTGATTTGTATTATCAATAAACGGTGATGATTAAAACTGAATTAATATATAGATTTATATTATATATTTGTCACCGATTTACAATTTCAATACAACACTAAATTTTGGGGACCCATAGATTTTTGAACATGCGAGTCCCCGGGACCCATCACTTTTCACAGCTAAAATGAACACCCATCATAAATTTTTTCTTCTGAATTTATTTTGGGGGGACAAGTATTTCTACAGTGACAGCGATAGAACCTAATAGAATGTGACTCATGAATATGTGAGCAAATTATTTAACAAAGCAGTCAAGCCGTGACGATGACACAGAAAGGAAAAAAAAAAAAAAGTGCAGCCGCGTCCACATTGTCTCGGCAAAAGGAAGCAGAAAGAGCCAGTAGCGAATTGTCTGGTAATTATAGATCAAGAGGACGGTAATTCTGTGGTGCCTCTATCCCTACAGGATGAGAGAACGCGGGACAAAAAGAGGATGGAGGGACTCGAGGGGAGTGCCGAGTGGGAAAATCCGAGTTGGAATAGTGTCCTGGAGAAGAAAAGAAGGTAGGGGAGGGGATAATGGGGAAGAAGGAAAACAAAAGGGAATGAAAATAAAGATTGGGAGTGCATTTTTCAATTATGTCATCTCAAAAATGGGAAAGAATTGATGAAAATTAGACGTCAACCATGAGCACTCTCTTCCCCCAAAATGACACAGAATTCAGCTCCTGTCCTTCTAGTCATGTTTATTTGTGACGCCCTTAATCACAGAGTCTCAAAGGGCTGCACAGACCACAGATTATTGCAAACCACAGACTACTATGACACCATCCCCTGATCTAAAACCTACATGAGGGCAAGGGAAAACTGAAGGGGAGGGGGAGGCCCTGACACAATGCTTAGTCATGGTGAGTTACCGCTTCGCTCACCCCCCTCCTAAAAGTATAGAATAAAGTATCTATCTATCCATCTATCTATCTAAACATTCCATCAGCATGAATTATAACAGAGGAGACCCCGGACTCTCGTCTTCCTGTCTCCTGCACACGATTGTAATTGGCACAAGCAGAGACCTGATTTGTTAAACTGTGTGATTCGGCTAAATACATTGATATGTGTGTGGAGTATAAGCGGTGCTCGGCTCAATAATTTCCCTGACTTTAGAACATGCTCTAACTGTAATGAATTAAACAAGACACGTAAAGTGTCTTAGGAGTCAGATTGCAGTTTAGTAAATAGTCTAACCCAGGGGCCGGGAACCTTTTTGACTCAAAGAGCCATAAAAGCAAAAAATATTAATTTTATTTTGGGAAAGAGCCACACCATATATTATGAGACAAATTTACTAAATTGCTAAACCCGCACCCCAGACAAAAGCTTAGTCTTCAGCACATTTATTTTTGATGATTTGATAAAAAATATGAAAAGAGAATAATGCCAGAGCCCCTGTCCCTAAATCAACAAACATACCACTTTAAACTTGTCTCTTTCTTGCAATTACTCAAGATCGGTTAAACTCCTTTTGACCCTTTTTTTTCATACATATTGGTTTCAAAACCAGATGTAAGTTGTTATTGTGTAAAAACGTCACAACATTCTGCAAATAGGGAGCCTGATGAGCTCACTTTTGGCGCAGATGGCGAAGGGAGAGAGATGGGAGGGAGTGCTTGCGCTTTTTGCATGGCTCCACCCATCCCTCCCACTCACCCAATCAAAAGACTAAGTTCTCTTCCGGTGTTTTGGCATATTTACAGTGTGTTCTGTGGATTCATCATAAGGTATCTGAACACTGAACACAGATTGTATAGTGAACTTTTATATAAAGGATTCTTTAGCGTTGTACAGCCAAAACGAGTTTTTTCCCCCCTTTTTTGTGTGACACCTTGACTGTAAATTGTAGTGAAAAACGTGCCCTATATATACTGCGAAGTAACGCCGTAAGACTTAGCTTTGGATTGGATTTGCGTGTACCTGAATAGGATGAACAACTCAAGTTTCGAACAAGATGGAGATATTTTGCATGCAATCAAATTTGTCTCTGAGCCATAGATATTCATAGAAAGAGCCATATATGGCTCGCGAGCCATAGGTTCCCGACCCCTGGTCTAACCTTACACCACTAACTAAAAAAAACTCATGAATAATTGGCAAAAATAATTGAAAGTTGGAGTTCATAATTGTCTGTCCCCCAGGACCGTGGCCAGCATTTAATTGCGTAAATATTGTTAAAACATTGTGCGGTTTGTCCACAAACAGGTGCTCGGCGTCCAATCCGAGAGGGACGCTCCAGCGAACAGGACAGATTGTTGACAGTCTCACGTCACTGAGCAGGACTTCACGCTCTGCATTCCATTAATTTCCCCTGAATGGACGAGTGACCTTTGAGTTTGCTCTTTCAGTCAAATGCATAAATAATAACTCGGGATGCAACATAACTTTTTTTTCCCTCTGATACCGATTACCAATAAAATCGTGCATCTGGAGACCGGTAGCTTTATCTAAAATTTGAAGATTGGTGGGTATTATTCATGGATCCCGTATATACCAGGTTCGTGGGGGCACCATTTCCTGTGGTATGTCTTGGGTAAGTACAGCCTGGTGGTGCCCATGCTTTTTTTGGGGTAGAGGATTGCTCCCCAACATGAAACAGCACTGGTTTTCATGGTTACCAGAAGCTTTCTAATCTGACTTCGATACAGCACCTTCATCATCTGGTCGCTGTTGTTTTTTGATGTAAAGCGTAATTACACTCTATGCATGATTGCGTTTTAGGTTTTTCAGCTAATAGTGAGGGCATTTTTGACAATTGACACTTTAAAACTGTTCAAAATTAAAAAAAGAAAAATGTTTCCAAATCATTTGTAATGGAACTAACTTCAGTACATTAGATGCAATGCAGGGCAGTAAGAATTTTGGTTCTAGCCCTTACGGTTAGGAAAAAAAAATGAATTCCTACATGATTGAGTTTTAGCTTTTGCAGGAACGTTTTACAGTTTTGGCATGACACCAAGCAAAACACCCCAAAACTAAAACATGAGAGCTTTTTACAGAGAATATCTGCTGGAACTAGCTTCGGGACATTAAATGCAGGGCAGCAATAATCTTGGTTCTAGCCTTCATGGTTTGCAAGTAAGTTTTTTCAGCTCATGGTGAGCTTTCACTGGTTTACCCCTGCCGCATCATAGTGGTGCCCTGCCTATCCATTAGAACACATCTAAACATCCCAACACCTCTCCACTCCTCCCTATCACCAACAATAGCTCGAGCTTCTACTAGATTTAGACCTCTTTCCTGCAGTGCACTCATAACACCATCCATCCACGTCAACGGCAGCCTTCCTCTTGGTCTCCTTCCATTGACTTCTGCTCTGTAGATCCTCTTCAACATTCGCTCCTCATCCATCCTCTCCATGTGTCCAAACTAACCGAGTACTCTCTTATCCACACGCTTGCTCAGTTCCACTACTACTCCAGTTCTGTCTCTCACAATTTCATTTCTCAATCCATCCAATCTTGTTGCTCCTAACATACTCCTCAAACACTTCATCTCAAAAACATTTAATTTGTTTTTCAAATCTGCGTTCAGGCTCCAAGTCTCTGCACCATACAACACAGTCGGCACAATCACACTCTCATACAGTCCCCTCTTAAAATCCATACTTATATTCTTGTTGCTCATCACTCTCCTCAGAGCACCCAAAACGCTCCAGAGGGTCATCAAAACAGCCCAGAAAATCGTTGGTTGCTCTCTGCCCAGTCTGGAGGACATTGCCTGCTCTCGCTACCTCAGCAGAGCAGAAAACATCAAGCGCTACAGGTCACACAAAACAAAAACAAACAGAGACAGTTTCTTCCCCAGAGCCATTACCACCCTAAACACACACCGCACAAAAAACTGAAAAACTCTTGCAAAAACACTACCTCATACGAACGTAAATGGTACTCATGTCTATGTTTCTTGCACAATGTTGTCTGCACTATGTTTACTACTCACCTTGCACAATGTTTACAATCTTTTTTTTGCACTATGATGACTATTTTTGCACCAACAACAAGGCTGTGGAGGTTGTCAGCAGTATCAAGTTCCTAGGGGTGCACATTACAAACAAACTCACCTGGTCCGTGAACACTGCATCACTGGTTAAGAGGGCACAGCAGCGCCTGTACTTCCTTCGGAGGATGAGGAGAGCCCACCTGCCCCCACCCTCCCTCATTACATTCTACAGGGGCACCATAGAGAGTATCCTGACCAGCTGTATCTCTGTGTGGTGTGGAGGCTGCAGCGCTACCGACTGGGGTAGTGTGAGGAGGGTAACGAGGACAGCAGAGAAAATAATCGGGACTACACTTCCCTCCATTCAGGACATTGGCCAGAAGCACTGCCTATCCCATGCTAAAAACATTACCGGGGACCCCTCTCACCCCCATCATGGACTGTTCACTCTGCTAGCCTCTGGGAAGAGGTACTGCAGTGTGCGGTGCAGGACCACCAGGCTCCGCAATAGTCTAGTCCCCCTGGCCATTAGACTGTTAAATGGTCAATCTAACATATAGTTAACTTAAATCTAAACGGCTGCTAATCTGACTTTTTGCACTACTGGCAGTTTTTTTTTTATAGCTTGCCACTCCTTGCACATTGCTCTCTGCACTATTGTAATTACAGCGTTATTGTTACAGTGTTAATGTTACTGTGTACCTGACTTGTTAACCTGACTGCCCATTTTGCACATCTGGTTAGCTACTCTTCTTGCACTATCGGCACTATGGTAAAACACTATACGTAGCCAAAATACAATACAATATTATTTATATCTGTACATTCAAGGAAACTGTGGGGGTCAGATGCATCGACATTTCGTTCTGTATACACGTGTACTAGAATGACAATAAAGTAGATCTGAATCTGAATCTGAATCTGAATATCGCACAAACCCTTACGATACCAAACTTTATGTAAGATCCTACATGCCAACATTTCTTGTGTAAATTATAACCATAACCTTATCCTCCTTGTTTTATAACCTCATCTTCTCTGTTCCTTTATCTTCTTGGGTTTTTTACCTCACTGTGAAGGTGTGAAACTGGAGTGTCATGCCCAATTTCGTTGCCACAATATGTTAACCCATTTTGTAACAATGACAATAAAAGGTATATTCTATTCTATTCTAAAAATCTTGCTTCCTTGAACGTGAAGCTAACTAAAGAAAATTGGACAGAACTCTGAATAAAGAGACCCTTAACAACGAGTGCTTCGGGTCATCTTCTGATTGGCTATCAACAATTAACAATATGAATAGCACAAAACCTTAGCACTTGCTCGGGCTATCGAAACTTCTCCCTGTTTGACTGGTCAAAGCATCACCTCTAATCCAGCGACTTCATTAAATGATAACGGAAGGCTTTAATGAGTGCTGCGCAAACTTTTTAGCATATAATGTAGTTTTAATGAAGAGAAGTTGCAAAAGAAGGTGCGATAGGAATTAGTTATAAAGAAAATAAATGGGATGATCGGGTCTGCAATTTCAGTTGGCAGGGAAACAAACAGATTGGGCAGCTCAACCACTAGTACGAGTGCTAAAAAAACATCAGTATGCAGGGTTGGGTAGAGTTACTTTAACTGGATTACTTTCAATTTGGATTACTCCAATACCAAATATGCTAATAAAGGACAAAAGAAACTAAAATATGAATAAAATGATGACTCACAACACGTGGTAAGCTTTCTCTCCTGGCTTTGATATCTTTGATCTCCGGCAAAACTAACATAAAATGTCTGATAAAGAAGGAAACAGAGCTACTGTACGCAAACTTTACCTTGTGAGCGTGTTGCTAGCGAGTTTTTGATTAAGGGAGCGTGGGACGTCATCTATATGAAAAAATTCTCTTTGATGACATCAGTTATAAGGAGGAAGATGAGGACGGTTTAATAATAATAATAATAATAATAATTTCCTTTGTATTGTCATTCTTTGTAACAATGTACACAGAACGAAATCTCGATACACTTGACCCGTTGTAGCGAGTCGATGCAGCCGCAGCCAACAGAGGGCGCCGCCATTATACCAATTAGGTATGTCTCGGCCGAGGCGCGAACCAGCGACCTCCCAGTCTCAAAGCGGGCACACTACCATCTAGGCTTTACCGTGAGTATTACAAGTATGGTATGTTTTTTTAACAGAACTGTTTACCGCGTTGCGAGCGTGATGCCAGTAGCGTTTTGCTACCCTTCACAGGCACGGTTTGGGATGAAAGTTATAATATTATTATTAAAGCTTTGAAAACTCTCTCGGTGTACCGTCTTTCTTTGTAAATATGTGTAACCATGTATAATATGTATTTGCAACTTTAAATTTTTGTAATGTATTTATTTTGGATACTTATTCTGATAAGTCTTGCACTGACAATTAAAAAGAAGGGGCGTAACAGACGCGGGGGATGACGGGAAGTGGGGACCGGTAAAGGTGAGTGTTTGTGGACACGGCAGACAATAGTGGATATATATTTTTCCCACCCCTAACTTTGGAAATATACACTTTTTTTCCTTGGATTACTTTTAACAGGACCTGGACTCTGCAGGTCTGCAACCAATGTTAACTACCGGTATCATTTTCCGTTATTTTGCCGGCTGTGGTTTTTAAACTGCGTACTTTATGTTCAGTTAAAATCGCGGGACTTAAAGTAGGGTTTGGGTTATGATTATGTTACATGTTTTAATGTGGGCGCCTGAGGCTTATATACAGGTGCGGCTTGTGTGAGTACAAAAGTGGCTATCCTCTTAAAATGTGGCGGGTGCGGCTTATAATCAGGCGCGCTCTATAGTCCGGAATTTACGGTAATTTTATTCATATTTAGTTTCTTTTGTCTTTTATTAGCATATTTGGTATTGGAGTCATCCAAAGGTCATTGAAAGTAATCCAGTTAAAGTAACCCTTCCCAACCCTGTCAGTATGTGGCAGAAAACATGCCACGAAGTGTTTTACATGGAGATGGAAATGTAGTTCTTAACTTAGAATTTCCAATGGAATCCCCACGAGAAGGATTATGGCATACTGAGGCCGTTTTGGCAGCGTTGCTCATAGCAAAAGTCGATCTGGGTTCAAACCCAGGAGGTTTTTCTCGGAGTATTCTGGATGCATCCTACTCAAGTGCCCAGTAGGCAAATTTGTATTTTTACCATCTAATGGGAGCTTTGGCAAGAAATCCGTTATCTCTCTCTCCCACGGAGAAGTCATCGATCGATAAATATTTTACCTTCGATGTTTTCAGGACTACATATCTGACCCGTGAGGAGCTTTTACGATATGATTGAGCGACGAAACGGTGGTCAAGTTCGTCAGCTCGGTTTTTGTCTTCCATAAAACGTCAATCCACGCTTGACGTCTCCTCAGCCAGACCATGAAATACCTCGGGAGTCTGGATCTAAAGCGATAGCGTGGAAATTAATAGAAGTCCAATTCTTATTGTCGCTACTAATTAGCAAAGTTTTACAACTGTTTCAGGGCGCTTCAACTTAAATGAAGAAAAAAAAAATAGGTAACAGCCAGTGTTCCCTCTAAGCTGCGCGCGTGCGCAATTGCGCCCTGCTCGCACATTCTCGGCGCACAAGAAAATCTAGCCAGCGCACAAAAATGAGGGCTCAAAATTACTCATTAAGAAGCGAATTAAGTCAAAGTTACAGTGCATGAAGGGAAAAATACACGGGTTCCCCTGACGTTTTGTCCTAAATGCGGTATTTTGAAGTCGGGTCGAAGGAGAACGAAGTTGAGTAAAGTTAGTAGAGTTTGTCGAGAACCGGCTTCTTCGGCTCGGCTCACTAAAAGGAACCGGCTCTTTCGGGTCCTAAACGGCTCTTCAGGTTGTTTTTGCTTCTTTCATCCCTAACTGACCAAATATTATGTAAAATTATGCACAAAATGACTTAAAGGAAGGGGGAATAGAAAAAAAAAGAAAAATTCAGAAAAAAGCCAGAAAAAAAAGAAAGCAACAAAGGAAAAAAAGTAAATAGAGAACAAAAAGAAAAAAGTAACAGCTAAGGAAAAAATAATAAATGAGGAATTAAAAAAAAAATAGAAAAAAACAGGGAAAAAGAAGAAAAAGTTTGTGTTGCATTCAAATAATTTCCAATTATACCAAGTCAATCTTGTTGCCAACATTGTACTTCCACTCAAAAATGTGATTAAATACAGTTGTGTATCGTGCAACCGACTCAATACGCCCCCCAAAATGTTAGTATTATGCGACGAAAGATACAAGGGAAAAAAAAGAAATGGAAATCTTGAGAAAGAATTGTAAGAACAAACGACGTTTGTAGGCCGTACAACCTTTGCGATAATACATGAGTCAATTCATTCAAAAGAGAAAAATTATTTTGCATTGCCGGAAACTCGGCAAAATGTAACTTGAAGTCAAGTTTTGGACATGTTTGATAATGGATTAGTTGCCACACTTGGGATTCCCGTTGCTCACTGTTGTTTCAAGCGCTGCTCACCGACTTTGTGTGAACGCTCAGACCCCCTGGAAAATTACAGGGAACATTGGTCGGTACATATAACCTACTCGTCTTTCTGGCCAATAGGCAGGCCGAATTAACACCGACGGCCGCCATGTTTGCGTGCAAACTCCCACTTAGCGTCGGTGTTCACAGCAGTGTAAAGGCGCAAGCCCCGGCTGCGTGTATTGATGTGGCGAGCGTCTGTTTGGTGGAGGTTGTATGCTAGCGCTCATCTTTTATTGAAAGCGGGCTCCGAGGAGGGCGCCTTGCGAGGGCCGTGTGTTTTGGCTGAGGGCGAACGGAGCCATCGCACGCCGATGAAAACATCACAAAACGGGGAAGGGGATACATCAACAAGATGGGGGGGGCATTTTGAGGGCACCGTGTTTGCAAGCTCATTTTAACTCGGGGGCCACGCGATAGAGCAAACATTCTCTCGGGGCCGCACTAGTAGATAGGAAAGAAAGAAAAAGAGAGAGAAAGAAATAAGAGAAAGAGAGGGTGGGACAAGGAAAGAGAGAAAGGGAGAGAGTGAGAGAAAATAGAGAGAGAGGACGTGAGAAACAAAAGACAAATAGTGAGAGAGGAGGAAAGAAAGATAGAGAGAAAGAAATCCAAAGGAGTGGACATATTTCAACCTGCAGCTCGTTTTTCTCTTGCGCTTCTCTGAGCGTTGTCTCGCGAGCCGGATTCAATCCTTTAGCGGGCCTGAGGAGAGGGTGGGACAAGGAAAGAAAGAGAGACAGTGAGAGAAAATAGAGAGAGAGAGAGAATGTGAGAAATAAAAAAGATAAAAAGAGAAATAGTGAGAGAGGAGGAAAGAAAGAGAGAGAGAGAGAGAAAGAAATCCAAAATATAAATTGAAAGAGAGAAGGAGAAAAGGTGGGAACCAGCCAAGGGGCTAACATGAGTGGCTAGAGAAGGAAATAATAGAGCGGCAGTGACTCAGGAGGTACAGAGCTCGTCTTGGGATCAAGAGATCGCAGGTTCGATTCCCGGCTCCTCCGTGTTACATGTCGAAGTGTCCTTGGGTAAGACACTGAACCCCTAATGCCCCCAATAAGCAGGTTAAATGGTTGCATGGCCGCTATTGGGAAATGTGAAGCACACTGTAAAGCGCTTTGGTAAGTCTTGACTTGAAAAGCGCTATATAAATGCAGATCATTTCGTTTTTCACAGCCATTTGAGACTCTTTGTGATTAAGGGCTATACAAATAAAAATGACTTGACTTGAGAAAGAGAGAAGGGGAAAGCAAGAAAGAGAGAGAGAGAGAGTAAAGGAAGAAAGAGCAAAAGAAAGTAAAAAGATACAGAGAGAAAGAGACAAAGAGAAACTAAGAAAGAGAAAAAGAGACACAGAGAGTGAAAGAAAGACAGAAAGTGAGAGAAAAAGGGAGAAAGAGAGAGAGAAATACAAGCACAGCGTCTTTGTGAGAGGCACCTGGCTTTGGCAACAACAAGAGGACATATTTCAACCTGCAGCTCGTTTTTCTCTTGCGCCTCTCTGAGCGTTGTCTCGCCAGCCGGATTCAATCCCTTAGTGGGCCTGGGGAGAGGGTGGGACAAGGAAAGAAAGGGAGACGGTGAGAAAAAAAATAGAGAGAGAGAGAGAGAGAGAGAGAGAGAGAGAGAGAGAGAGAGAGAACGTGAGAAACAAAAAAGATAAAAAGAGAAATTGTCACAGAGTAGGAAAGAAATAGAGAGAGAGAGAAAAAGAAATCCAAAGTAGAAATTGAAAGAGGGAAGGTGAGAGAGAGAGAGAGCAAAGGAAGAAAGAGCAAAAGAAAGTAAACAGACAGAGAAAGAGAGAAAGAGAAACTAAGAAAGAGAAAAAGAGACACAGAGAGTGAAAGAAAGAAAGAAAGTGAGAGAAAAAGGGAGAAAGAGAGAGAGAAATACAAGTGGGCATATTTCAAACTGCAGCTCGTTTTTTTCTTGCGCTTCCCTCAGCATTGTCTCGCCAGCCGGATTCAATCCCTTAGCGGGCCTGGTCCGGCCCGCGGGCCGCCTGTTTAACACCACTGTCTAAGTGTAAGACAATGTCATTTGGCGTGCAAACATGTCCCAATCAAACATGCATGTACCCCACTGAGGGTTTGGGGGGGGGGGGGGGGGGGGGGGGGTTGGTTGGGGGCAACATGCATGCAAACATGTGCAAAATAAACAAGACCCCCCCCCTCCAACACGACCCTCTCGTCTCCAATCTTTGCTTCCACATCTGTGAGAGCAGCTGGGGGCAAATTCTCCACTTGAAATAGCTGCCTAACATAATTACAGATAATAGCGTTATATGTCACACTATTTGCATACGAGGGTGAATACATTATCCGGCTTGCATTATTTTTCACGGGCCTCATCCGTATTCCTTCCTTCCTTATCTCGTTAAATATTTACCTTTGTCCGTTATATTTATCCTCTTCTTCCTTCCAGGAATATCCGAGGTTCCGGATGACATCCGGAGAAATATGTTGTTGAAATGACTTGATTTGTTTGAGAGGTTTTTCTCGAAGGTTTCAGATTAGATTAAAATATGTTAAAAATACGACTTCGTTTGCCTGAATGCTGTATGTATTTTCTCTTGGGCTCCAGATTACATCCGGAAAAAGACGTGGATAAGACATTAAAACAATTGATTTATTTTTTTCGCTATGGCTCCAGATTAGATCCAGAAAAATACGCTACATAAAAAAATGGTCACAACTGCTCATTGCCCTCACCTGTGTCCCACTCGTTTGGTGCCAGCTGCTGCTCGTTGCCTGATTGGCTCTCCTCCTTTTTAAACTCAGCGCTCTCATTCGCTCCTTGTCAGTCAGTCAACAAACCTCTGCACTTGCAAGGCAAGATATTTTGACGCTGTCCAGTATCCTGCTCGTGTATCCGGTATTGATCCCGTCTGTCCCGTCCTGCCCGGTAATTTGCTCCTGTATCCGGTATCGGTCGCATCCTGTCGGGTATCCTGCGTCCGGTATTGATCCCGTCTGTCCCATCCTGTCCGGTATCTTGCTTGTGCATGTTTTATCCTGTATCGATCCTGTCTGTCCTGTCCAGTATCTTGCTCGTGTATCCGGTATCGAACCCGTCCGTCCCGTCCTGTCCAGTATCTTGCTCGTGTATCCGGTATCGATCCCGTCTGTCCTGTCCTGTCTGGTTTCTTGCTCGTGTATCCAGTATCGAACCCGTCTGTCCCGTCCTGTCTGGTATTTTGCTCGTGTATCCGGTATCGATCCCATCTGTCCTATCCTGTCCATTATCTTGCTCGTGTATCCGGTATCGATCCCGTCTGTCCTGTCCTGTCTGGTTTCTTGCTCGTGTATCCAGTATTGATCCCGTCCTGCCTAGTATCTTGCTCGTGTATCCGGTATCTATCCCCGTCTGTCCCATCCTTTCTGGTATCTTGCTCGTGTATCCGGTATCGATCCTGTCTGTCCCATCCTGTCCGGTATCTCGCTCGTGTATCCGGTATCGGTCCTGTCCGGTATCCTGCATCCAGTATCGGTCCTGTACGGTATATTCCTCGTGCGTACGGTATTGGTCCTGTCTGGTATCTTGTTTGTGCGTCCGGTATCGATCCCGTCCTGTCTGGTATCCAGCTCGCGTATCCTGTATCTGGTATCGATCCCGTCTGTCCTGTCCGGTATCCTGCTCGTCTGCCCGTGGCTTCGCGTTTTCCCGCGCCTGACTTCTCCGCTCCACTTCTTCTGCCCAGCGATGGCCGACTCGCTGGCGTTTGTGTTCCCGCGCATGACTGCCCCGCTTCCGTAAAATAATGCTTGGTTTGAAACCGTTACGCGTTTGGGTCCACCGAGTGTTTGGGCTCTGACAAAAAATACGTCTTTATTTGCTTGAAAATGTATTTGCTGTTGAGTTTCAGATATTCATCCGGAAAAAGACATTGATAAGACATTGTTAAAACATTGAAGAGACGTTTAAAAGCAGTTAAAAATACGTCTCCTTTTGCTTATAAAATATATTTTCTCTTGGGCTCCAGATTACACCTGGAAGAAGACGTTGATAAGGCATTGATAAAAATAAATTCTTTTATTTTGAAATGTTTTTTTTTGCTCAGGCTTCAGAATAAATCTGAAAAAAGATGTTGAAACATTGTTAAAAAGATGTTGAGAAACATTAAAAATAGCATATTTATTTGTTTAAAAAGGTATTTTATCATAGGCTACAGATTAGATCCAGGAAATAATCTTGAACTGATAACGAAAATTATTGATTTGAAGAATTTGTCCCACATAGGAAAAACTAACTACAGTACTGTAAACCAGGGGTGTCAAACTCATTTTAACTCGGGGGCCACACGATAGAACAAACATTCTGTCGGGGGCCGGACTCGTAGATTAAAGAGAAAGAAAAAGAGAGATAAAGAAATAAGATATAGAGGGAGGGAAAAGGAGAGAGGGCAGGACAAAAAAAGAAAAAGAGAGAGAGAGAGAGAGGGAGAGCGCGTGAGAAACAAAAGAGATAAAAAGTCGTGAGAGAGAAAGGGAGAAGAAGAAAGAATTCCAAAGAGAAATAGAAAGACAGAAGGAGAGAAAAGAGAAAATAAAGTGCAAAGGGTAGGAAGAGAGAAAGAGAGAAAATGAAAAAAGGAAGTTAGAGCAAAAGAGGTTAAAAGACACCGAGAGAGAAGGAGACAAAGAGCAACAAAGGAAGAGAAAAAGAGAGACACAGAGAGTGAAAGAGACAGAGACAGAGTGGGAGAAAAGGGGTGGAAAAGAAAGATAGAAAGAGAAAGAGAGAGAGAGAGAGAGAAATAAATGGAAGTACAGTGTCTTTGTTCGAGGCACCTGGCTTTGGCAACATCAAGTGCATTTTGAGGACACCGTGTTTGCAAGCTCATTTTAACTCGGGGGGCCACGTGATAGAGCAAACATTCTCTTAATTTTACTAGTAGATAGGAAAGAAAGACAACGAGAGAGAAAGAAATAAGAGAAAGAGAGGGTGAGACAAGGAAAGAGAGAAAGGGAGAGAGTGAGAGAAAATAGAGAGAGAGGACGTGAGAAACAAAAGACAAATAGTGAGAGAGGAGGAAAGAAAGATAGAGAGAAAGAAATCCAAAGGAGTGGACATATTTCAACCTGCAGCTTGTTTTTCTCTTGCGCTTCTCTGAGTGTTCTCTCGCGGGCCGGATTCAATCCCTTAGCGGGCCTGATTTGGCCCGCGGGCCGCCTGTTTGACACCTGTGCCCTAATGGTTTCATTATTGTTTAAAAAAATGAGGTATTTCATTTATCCAATACAAACATTTAGACTGACATTCGTTTTTAACTTCTAACGAGCAATAAATATCAATTTTCAGGAGAGATAACTCATCAAAAGAAAAAAAAAATGTTGCTGGAAAAGCTCAAGTTAAACAGGTCTATTTTAAGACCACCTTTCAGAGTCTTCATTTGACTCGCATTGGAATAGGTGCCCACGTTGTTTCAATTCTGAAGGGCTTCCAGGATAATTACGTCTGAGGTGACGGACAATATAAAGTGTATAAAAGAAAGGCAATTGCAGAGGGACAGAAACTCGTCCTTTGGGTACGAGGAGGACATTAATAACCGTGTGCTAGATACCACACTTGATATCATGACGTCTACCTGGACATCAAGGCATAAATTGGACCACAGCCTTATCCGTTGATTGGAGTTGACCCCCTCCCCCAAAAATAAAGAAAATAAATAAAATACATTTAAAATGGTGCAATAATTCAGTTTGCAATTGACAAGACCTAATAGCAATCTTTTACCTTAAGGCAGGGATGTCAAACTTGTTTTAGCTGGGAGCCACAAATGCTATAAAACAATCTCACAGGGGCCGGACTAGTAAGTTTAAGAGAAAGGGAGAGGGAGAAAAAGAGAGAGTGATAAACAGATAGAGAGAAAAAGAGAGAGCACAATAGAGATATGAATGGAGAAGAAGGGGGAAATGAATATAGAGAGAAAACGAAAGTGAAAAAAGAGAAAGATAAAAAGAATAAGAGAAGTGAAACGACAGACAGAAAACGAGTCAGCAGGAGAAGAAGAGACAAAGTTAGGTGAGAGAGAGAGGGAAAGAAAGAGGGTGAGAAAGAAAGAAAAATAGAAAGAGGGAGAATTAAAGTTTAAATTAGAGAAAGAAAATAGAAAGAGAGCAAGACAGAGAAAATAAAAGAGTTAGAGAGTGAGAGAGAAATAGAGAAAAGAGAAAAAGAGAGAGAACAGGGGAAAGAAAAAGAGGGAGAAATAAATAAAAAAGAAGTGAGTCAGAGAGAAATGGAGAAATACTACCACAATTGTTTTGCAAGTGTTACCTGGCTTTGGTGACATCCGGTGGAAATATTTAAAACTAGAGCTCATTTTCCTCTTGCGCTTCTCCCAGTGTTGTCTTGTGGGCTGGATTCAAACCATTGGTGGGCCCGGTCTGGCCCGCGGGCCGCCTGTTTGACACCCGTGCCTTAAGAAAACATCTACTAAAGCAGGGAAGGGTAGACTACAGCCTGCAGGCCACACGAGGTATTTTAATCCAACTCACTCTTGAAAATTAGTAAAAATATCTTTTTCTCTTTCTGAGTCTTTTACCTACTTTTGTTTTCTCCATTCTCTCTCTCTCTCTCTCTCTCCCTCTTTCTCTCTCTCTCTCTCTCTCTCCCTCTCTCTCTTCATCCCTTTTCTCTATCCCAACTCTCTATCCCTCGCTCTTTTTTTGTCTTTTTCTCTTTCTGAGTCTTTTACCTACTTTTGTTTTCTTCATTCTCTCTCTCTCTCTCTCTCTCTCTCACTGTGTCTCTCTCTCTCTCTCTCACTGTGTCCCTCACTCTCTCTCCCACTGTGTTCCTCACTCTTTCTCTCACTACGTCCCTCACTGTCTCTCTCTCTCTCTCGCTCGCTCACTGTGTCTCTCTCTCTCTCTCTCTTTCTCTCTCTTACTGTGAGAGAGAGAAAGAGAGAGAGAGAGAGAGAAAGAGAGAGAGAGAAAAGATAAAAGAAAAGCGTGAAGGGTAGGAAGAGAGAAAGAGACAAAGAGAAACAAAGGAAGAGAAAAAGAAAGACACGGAGAGTGAAAGAGACAGAGACAGAGAGTGGGAGAAAAGGTGTGGAAGAGAGAGAGAGAGAGAAATAAATACAAATACAGTGTCTTTGTGAGAGGCACCTGGCTTTGGCAACATCAAGTGGACATATTTCAACATGCAGCTTGTTTTTCTCCTGCGCTTCTCTGAGTGTTCTCTCGCGGGCCGGATTCAATTCCTTAGCGGGCCTGATCTGGCCCGCGGGCCGCCTGTTTGACACATGTGGTCTACATTATCTTTTTTTCCCCACATATCACCGAGAAATCGGATTTGTGGACTTAACCATTTCAAGAACAAGCATCGGTATCCGCAAGCAATTAACATTTTCCCACAGAGACACGGAAAGGCCATCAAAAGGGAAGGGGAGGCTCAAAGGCGGTCGGACTCACTTGGGACCAGACGTGATGTGTCTTTGATGAGCTTCGAATGTGGGAACGAGTCTGGGGAAAAAAAGAGGAGACCGCGTGAAATGAAACAAAAGAAAAACCTGCACAGATGGCGGGACATACGGTGAAATGTGTCTCCGGCGATGCTAGCAAACTTTGATGGGGGACAAAGCGGGCGATGTTTTTGTGCATGTAGGTATTAATGTGTGCGATCGAATCGCTGCAAGGTCGTGAGAGTGAAACAAGACGACATCAGTGAGATTTTTGGGTGAATGTAGCTTTCTCCACTGAAAACTTTGATCCAAACTGCATTTTTGGAAAAGAGAAAACTTATTAAAAGGCCAAAGTGAAGCGAGCCGTTCGAAGCTGGCTTTCGATAGGGGCAGAGTGGCTGCTTGTTTTTCTTTTTACAAACGAGAAGAAAGGACATCAAAATAATAGATGTCTGGATAGATGGATAGATGTCTAAATAGATAGAATGCTTGATGGATGTGTAGATGTCGAGATGGATGTCTAGCTAGATAGATGTCTAGATACATAGATAGATGTCTAAATAGATAGATGTCGAGATGTCTAGATAGATATATAGATCTCTAGATAGATAGATGTGTAGCTAGATAGATGGGTAGATAGATGTCTAGATGTCTAGATAGACAGATGTCTAGATAGATAGATGCCTAGATAGATGTCTAGATAGAAAGATGTCTAGATAGATGTCTAGAAAGATGTCTAGATAGATGTCTGGATAGATAGATAGATGTATAGATAGTTGTCTAGATAGATGTCTAGATAGATGTATAGATAGATGTCTAGATAGATGTCTAGATAGATAGATAGATAATCTATCTAGCCATCCATATAAGGCTTTGTCTCCCTCCCGCAGTAACTTAAGAGGGCTGAGGCTCATTCTGACCTTCATTTTTGTCCTTAATAATGATTTCAAAACAAGTTGCAAGCAAAGTTCTTTTGAAACAATGTCACAAAATACTGCAATACAAAGATACCAACGTGCCCTGTCTATAGCTCTGCCAATTCTGCTAACCGCTAACCCAATCAAATTGCTCTAGGTGCTTTGCTAGAGCTTCAGGGTAAAACGTTAGTTTTAGGTTTGTTCTGTGTCTTCTTATCATACAGTGTCTCAACAATGAACATAGATTGTTTAATGAGCTCCCATATAAAAATGATTATTTGGTGATTTACAGCCAAAACAAGCTGGTGGTGTGACTCAGCAAATGTAAACTGTGGCTAAAATTGTGTCCTATATACAGTATTATATCAATTTATTAAAAAAGTTGAGTAATACCATTTAATCTCCGAGCCAAATGTACTCAAGAAAAGACCCATTTATTGCTCGCGAGCCATAGGTTCCCGACCCCTGTTCTATGGGAACCAGCACCTTGATTAATGTAATTGTTTCTTATGCACTCGTCTCAACAAAACACAGCAATATCGATTTCCTAGAATAAAATATGTTAAATGTATACTCTCTAATATTTGACCACTAGATGGCACTGTATTGTCTAATGCTGGCAAAAAACTGTGTGAAATGAGCACACTGTAGCAGCAAGATGGGAGAAAAACATAGCTGTGACCTCTTGGAATGGATTCCACTAAATACAAATTCCTCAACCTCAAAATATTTATAAAAATGTACACCAGTGTTATAGTTAGTGTGTTTTTGTCTATTATTCCAATACATTGTTTCTTTTTTACTGAATGAAGTTTTTTTGTACCACTAGGAGGCACTACATATTACACACTGCCCCTTTAAAACAAGCCAGAAATACGTCCAAAATACGTCTTTATTCGGATGAAAAGTGAAAACGGAAAACCTGTATTTTTCAAGTAATTGAAAATTCGATTTTGAATGAATGAATGAATGAAAACTTTTATTTCGAACATTAAAATAAAAACAGGACAAAAACAATGAGTCAACAACATAATAATGTCACATAACATGTTCGAAAAGGGGTAGTCAGAAGCAGATGCTTATTTTCTCTACCCTTCATCTTTCCTATTAAATACATTTTACAAATCCTCCTTTCCTCTTGTGTCTAATATAACAAAATCTCATGGATATACTTATTACATAGGTCAGATATCAATAATTATAATAATTACAATAATCACATATTTTATACACTAATCTTCGTAATACCCTTCCCTCAATGCGCTTAGTTACCAAATGTCACTGCGGCACCAATGATAATAATAACAATAAAAATAAACAGTATTTATAATAACAGTTCTGATATAATAATAGCAACAATAACAACAAGCAGCACGGCGGCGCAGTGGTTAGCGCATGTGCGGCACAGTTCATGTCTTGGGAACCTCCTGCGTGGGTTCAAATCCAGCTCCAGACTTCCTGTGCGGAGTTTGTATGTTCTCCCCGTGCTTGCGTGGGTTTTTCTCCGGGCGCTCCGGTTTCCTCCCACATTCCAAGAAAATGCATTTCAGGTGAATTGGCCAGTCTAAATTGTCCTTAGGTGTGAATGAGCGAGTGAGTTGTCTGTCCCCGTGTGCCCTGCGATTGGCTGGCAACCAGTTCGGGGTGTCCCCTGCCCACTGCCCGATGGTTGCTGGGATGGGCTCCAGCACCCCCGCGACCCTACTGAGGATAAGTGGTGTAGCTAATGAGATGAGATAACAAGTTAAGCATAGTTTTAAACGCAGTATTTCCAATCTCCCTCATATCCCATTTTCTTCATCCCTGTATTTCGCCTGTAATGCTTTTTTGTATTTAAATTTGAACACATGGATAGTTGGACATTGTTTGATCTCATCTTGTAAATTATTCCTAAATTTGACCCCACACACAGACACACACATACTTTTCCTGGTGGTTCTCACCTTTGGGATTTCGAATTGACTATAGCCCCTCAAGTTATAATTTCCCTCTTTCCGAGTGAATCATTTTTATATGTTTTCTGGCACTATGTTTTTGTTGACCTTAAATAACAGTTGTGAAGTGAATTTTTTTATGAAATCATCCAATTTTAATCATTTGGACTGCATGAATAAAATATTAGTATAATCCCGATATCCTACCCTGTGTATGGTTCTTTTAGATTTTAGGTGGGTAATTATTTTGGACTACTTACATAAAGATTTTCGCATTAAATTTGGTAAATTTTCAATTTTAGACGTCTTTTTTTAAGTAAATATAATCTAAAATCAGACCAGATTTAACTCGAATTTGACAATTTCGTCTTTAAATTCCCGAGAGTAAAATTTGGCTTCATAAATCGTCGACTAATTAAGTGGTTGAGAATGATTTACTGGGAACATGAGCCGAGACGAGTGTGTACGATGTCAATCCCTTAATTGGACTTATTTTCAGAGAATTTTTTTGTTTCGCGTGATACTAAAAGACGTCTTTTAACTCGAAGAAAGAAGAAAAGGAAGCAAAGTTTTCGTCATTTACCTTCATCTGTCAGCCGCAGGTAAACAAGCCAGGATTGTTTGACAGTTAGCTTGCCGTTAGCTTCTAGTTTAATAAAATAAACTTAAATTAAAAAAACACAAGGATTTAATATTACTTAACATTACAAACACGGTCATCTTTAAATGCGAAGTTAAATGAAAAAGGGGTTAAGGGGTGAAGTAAAAGCATAGAAGTATATATATACTGTACAGATTTTGTATTTACACAACAGCTCGTCCGCCATATTTGATGTGGCATCGTCTATATAAATTTCCCATCATAGAGACGTTTTCCCCAAAAGTCGTTTTTTAGGAGAATAAACAGAACTATTTATTTCCTCAAATATGTTTTTCTTGCATGAAAGCAAAGATATATTTACTATAGACATATTTTAAAAAAAATAATTAAAATTTAAACAGCTCTTTAAAGGGACAGTGTGTATTAATTAGACCCTTCTAGAAAACACTGTTGCATTAAATAATCAGTAAAAAAATACTCACAGGTCGAGAAATTTGCATTCATTTTTTCATAAGACTCGCTGACATAAGTGTCGGACAAATTGTTGCTACAGGTAGCTGAAAACCAATAACCTTGTGAAAATATAGGCAAAAAAAGAGGAGAAATAGTGTGGTTTGGTCACTTGGAGCTTCTATTGTTTGTTTTCTTCCTTGAGCTATTATGCATTCATTTACAAGACACAATACAACGCCATGGAGTTGTTAAATAAGACACACTGTTCAGTTAATAAATGATCATTAGATAATTTTCATAAAGAACAAACAAAAAATATCTTTTTCAAATGACTGTAAAGGTTAAAATTCTCTTTCTTGTTCATCTAATCTCCTTGTAAACAATTTTTGTTGCTATCAATGACAATAAAAACTATTTAAATTCTAACCTGGTGGTCAGCAACAAGTGGCTCTGGAGTATGTGTGTTTTTGGCGCTCCCTCCTGGCTCCATGGTGCGTTTGGGAAAAGGTTTGATAATGGAAAATTATATGGGTTTTTTTGAAGGAAGACAAACATGACACAAAATATTTTACATTTTCCAATGAAAAGAGATCTATACGATATACATATATATATATATATATATATATATATATATATATATATATGTTTTGCCTTAGTTATACGGCTTAAATAAAGCTTTGATATTTTGCAGCGCCAACATGTTTTAGCCTAACATTTTGGGTTGCCAACCCCACAAAATTGGGAAGAAATCGCTAAGTCAGGCCAGTCTTCTCTCTCGCTGCTCTTTTTCGTGTTTTTTTGTTTTCTTCCGTGGTGGATCCACACAGAATGCACTTAGTTTTACTCAAGTTATTATGTAGATAAAGAAAATGTTGAACACCAAATCACGAAATCCAAAGACATTTTCCTCGGTGTTGGGGTAAAAGACGCGCGGGTTCCCCCCTCTTTTTCGCTTCTTTGCAATTGCTTACAAGCTTTACAAACTTTCTGCTTTGTGGCCAAATGTTTCACCATTTGCAGCTTGTAATCTGCAGAATTTGATTTTCTTTTCAGTGCCATTTTGCTCAGTTTCACTTTCGTTCGCTGCATGTCCTGAGATAGTTTGGACACATGGAAACAATTGCAGAAGTGGTGGGGAATAAAGTGAGAGGAAGGCCCAAATATGGTTGGATGGGGTAATGGGTGCGAAAGTGTGTGTAAGATAGATGTGAATGGCCAATGATAGTTAAGGATGATAATATCGACGTATATGATGCAGAGGGGGTAAACCAGTGTATGCTGTCCGGCCTCTCTGCTGATGAAGGGTTGCATGGCACAGCAACTCAACCTTTGTTGTGCTGTGGGCTTAATGTTCAGTGTCAGGTTGGGAAGAGCGAATAGGAGGGAATTTTCGGTGAATGTGAGTGTGTTCTTCACTTTAGATACCTTCCATGAGGGGGGCATGGATTTAGTATATGGATGGCTGGATAGATAATCTATGGATAGATAGATTATCTATCGAGACATCTCTATCTAGACATCTATCTACCTAGACATCTATCCATCTATCTATCTAGACATCTATCTATCTAGACCAGGGGTGTCAAACTCATTTTAACTCGGGGGCCACATGATAGTACAAACATTCTGTCGGGGGCCGGACTAGTAGCTTAAAGAGAAAGAAAAAGAGAGATAAAGAAATAAGAGAAAGAGGGAGGAAAAAGGAGAGAGGGCGGGACAAAGAAAGAAAAAGAGAGAGGGAGAGAGCGTGAGAAACAAAAGAGATAAAAAAAAGTCGTGGCAGAGGGGAGAAAGAATGGGAGAGGAAGAAAGAAACCCAAAGAGAAATAGAAAGACAGATGGAGAGAAAAGAGAAAAGAAAGTGCAAAGGGTAGGAAGAGAGAAAGAGAAAAGAGAGAAAAGGAAATAAGGAAGTTGGAGCAAAAGAAGTTAAAAAGACACCGAGAGAGAGAGAGAGAGAGCGAGAGAGAGAGAGAGAAATACAAGTACAATGTCTTTGTTCGAGGCACCTGGCCTTGGCAACATCAAGTGGACATATTTTAACCTGCAGCTTGTTTTTCTCTTGCGCTTCTCTGAGCGTTGTCTCGCGGGCCGGATTCAGTCCCTTAGCGGGCCGGATCTGGCCCGCGGGCCGCCTGTTCGACACCTGTGATCTAGACATATATCTACACATCTAGACATCTCGCCATCTATCTATCTAGACATCTATCTAGACATCTAGACAACTAGACATCTATATCTACTAGACATCTATCCAGACATCTATCTTGACATCTATCTATCTAGACATCTATCTACACATTTAGACATTATCTATCTAGACATCAATCTATCTAGACATCTATCTAGACATCTAGACAACTATACATCTATATATATTCATCTATCTAGACATCTAGCCATCTAGATATCTATCTATCTAGACATCTATATCTGTATCCGTCTATCTAGACAGCTATCTATCTATCTATCTATCTAGACATCTATCTATCTGAACATCCATCTATCTAAACATCTATCTATCCATCTATCTAGACATTTAGACATCTATCTAGACATCTATCTAGACATCTAGCTAGACATCTATCTAGACATCTATATCTATCTAGACATCTATCTATCTATCTAGACATGTATCTAGACATCTATCCATCTAGACACCTATCTATCTATTTATCTCTGTATCTCTCTCTATGTAAGTAGATACATAAGTAGATATATTGATAGAATTGATTCATTATTTTATTTATTTTTTTATTCCAAAGAAAAATCAATGAAAAAAAGAAACTCTGGGATCACGGCGTGCTTCCCAACAGAATCTGGCAACTACTGGATTCCAAAGCCAATTTCAGCCATGGTGAGTCAAAAGTCACTTCTTTTTATAGCCCCGTAGACTCAAAACTGAAATGTTTGTGTTTTATATCAGTGAGTATAACTCACAATAAAAGCTTTGCTTTGTTGCTCTTTGAGGCAACATCTAACTTACCTTTTAAATCTGGTTGCAAGCATTGTCCTGAAAAGGAAAAAAAACCCCGAACAAAAGCAAGCTGCAGCGTTATTCATAATAGATGCCGTTATTTCAGTTTTTCTGTTTTTGGCTTTGTGCACTCACAAACAATTCGATCCCGGTTAAGAATGGCGTGCACTCACGTCACTCCATATTCATGCACTTTAGTTCTTTGTCTCTTAGGACAGTGTCTGAAATAACGTCTGCCCGGATGCCTG
Organism: Urocampus carinirostris; assembly: GCF_059441175.1. Lineage (NCBI taxonomy): Eukaryota > Metazoa > Chordata > Actinopteri > Syngnathiformes > Syngnathidae > Urocampus > Urocampus carinirostris. The sequence goes on from NC_142364.1 coordinate 3,793,933, forward strand.
GGGTCTGCATATTTTAAATCGGGCATACAATTTAGAATACGTCTCCGCCCGGGTGGCCGACAACTTTTTCAAGAAAGAAAAAAAAAAATATTTCGTATTTATTTATTTATTTATTCAAATCAAACGTTTGCTTTATTCCGATTTCGAAATCTTCGTTCGGTTAGGAATTTTTGCTTCTTTCGGCAATTTGCATACTCGGCAGCCAATCAGAAGCCTGCATTAACTAACTTCGTGCTTCCGGACTTTCCCGAGCGTTATAAGGTCGAGCATTTGCATATCATTTTCCAAAGTAGACGCACAGACAACACACGAAAATGAATAAGTGGTGTGAGGAATCAAGCCAAAACCTCGGCCCCCGAAGAAAGATTCAAAAGAAGCGAACAAAATTGATGACAATTGTTAGGGAAAACAACTATATTACAAATGTAGCGTTTACCAAATTGTTTGAATTAGTTATCTGACTCCATTAACCAAACTCAAACTTTATTCTCCTAACAATGCATGCTTGTTTCTTAATTTAGGGAAAATATTGACAAGAGACCGGCATTTCCACACGGGGGCAAATTCATTTTCTCAAAGAATTTAACTAAGTGAATTGCATCAAATTAGCCGAATTATTGTCGCTCGAGGCTTCCTCGAGCCTCCTTTTTCGATTGTACCTCTCGTTCTCCGATCTGATCTTCTGTCTTCCGTCTCTGAAGTTCTTTTCACACGTTGGGGCTTTGGCTCCTCCCCCATGGGCGGGCCAGGAACTCCCCACGTGGCCCCCACCTAGTCGCCACCTCGTCTGACCGGTGCGTCACGAAGGCCCCTCCCATGGGGCGGGTCAGGTGCCAGCTTCACCACCTCCTCGCCGAAAGGCGCCGCCATGTCTAAAAAACTCACACCAACAAAGCTTATCGGAACAACTTCTCCAAACAATGTCTCCTTTCAATGAAGATGAGTCAAAACAGGTACATACTGATGGCAGATGGAAAACAGCGATGTCGTATACACGCAATGAATGTTATAAGTAGATTTATAATAAACTTAATTTTAAAGTGTTGTTCTGTTATATATTCTGGATATCAATCCTTGATACTTCGTAACAATGATATTTTTTTTGCGATGAAAAATGGGACAGGCAACTTTATGGCTGGGCAGGCCACCTTTCAGAGTTGTCTGCCCGGGAATCCGCTAACTTTTTCTCACGAGTTTCAGACACTGCTTAGGACCACCCTTTGTTGCAAAACTTGAGGAATCTTGAACATTAGTGGACGGTGTTAGGAATTTAATATTAAAATGTCCCGTTTACCAAATTGTTCCAATTAGTTATCTGACTCCATTAACCAAACACAAGCTGCATTCACCCTAACATTGCACGCTATGGACAAGAGACCGGCATTTCCACACGGGGGCAGATTGAATTTCTTAAACAATTTAACTAAGTGAACTCCATCGAAATAGCCGAATTGTGTCGCTTGAGTCCCCGTCAAGCCTCCTCTCTCTATCTTCTGCCTTTTCTTCTCCCGGCCCACGTCTTTTTCTGCAAGCGGGTGTGCCGGCTCCTACCATGGGTGTGCCAGGAAAGCCCCCTCGCCTCGATGTCTGAAATGGTCAAAACATCCCCGAGCGTTTCTACGTCACCAGGGCCATCGAGAAGTGCTGATTATCTTATCAGCCCTTTGTCCCAGTTCCCCGCTGTTCCTTTAAACGTCATTCTTCACTAGGTTGCATTGACCTCGCCCCACAGCTCAGCCAGTGAATATCTTTTGCATTTAAATGTAATTTGTATTTGATCGTACAAAATCCTTTATAGTCAAATGTATAAAATCCTTCAATGGCCATTGCTTAGTAGTGCTTTTCTACATTTTCTTTGTGTATGAACTCTGATTTCATTCAGATTGACAGTTGCTGGGCCAAGTCCATAAAAAATGTCTCAATGTATTACTTTTTGCTATACTGGACTAGAAAGTGTGATAGGTCTGCAATTTTTGAACCCAAGGCGGTTTCTGCTCTTGGTTCTTTCTCCATTCTCCAATGCGCAGGTGTCATACAGGCGGCCCGCGGGCCAAATCAGGCCCGCTAAGGGATTGAATCCGGCCCGCGAGACAACACTTAGAGAAGCGCAAGAGAAAAACAAGCTGCAGGTTGAAAAATGTCATCTTGATGTTGCCAAAGCCAGGTGCCTCGAACAAAGACACTGGACTTCTCATCTCATCTCATTTGCCGTACCGCTTATCCTCATTAGCGTCGCGGGGGGGGGGCTGGAGCCCATCCCAGCCATCTCCGGGCTGTGGGCAGGGGACACCCTGAACTGGTTGCCAGCCAATCGCAGGGCACACAGGGACAGACAACTCATTCGCTCATTCACACCTATGGACAATTTGGACCGGCCAATTCACCTGAAATGCATGTTTTTGGAACGTGGGAGGAGACCGGAGTGCCCGGAGGAAACCCACGCAAGCACGGGGAGAACATACAAACTCCGCACAGGAAGTCTGGAGCTGGATTTGAACCCACGACAGGTTCCCATGACATGGACTGTGCTGCACAAGCGCTAACCACTGCGCCGCCGTGCTGCCTGACACTGGACTTGTATGTATTTATTTATTTATTTATTTATTTATTTTTCTCTCTCTCTCTCTTTCTCTCTCTCTCTCTCACCCCTTTTCTCTCTCTCTCTCTCTTGCACTCTGTGTCTGTCTTTTTAACTTCTTTTGCTCTAACTTCCTTTTTTCCTTTTCTCTTTCTCTCTTCCTACCCTTTGCGATTTCTTTTCTCTTCTTCTGTCTTTCTATTTGGATGTCTTTCTTTCCCCCCTCTCTCACTGCTTCTCTTTTTATCTCTTTTGTTTCTCACGCTCTCTCCCTTTTTTCTTTCTTTGTCCCGCCCTCTGTCCTTTCCCTCCCTCTTTCTCTTATTTCTTTATCTACTCTTTTTCTTTCTCTTTAATCTACAAGTCCGGCCCCCGACAGAATGTTTGTTCTATCGCGTGGCCCCCCAGTTCAAATGAGTTTGACGCCCCTGCTCCAACGAAAGCCTGTCCAGTAGAATCCCGTGCCAATAGCACCCCCGTGTGGTCTCTCCGGAATCTGTAGTCATGATATTTATGAGCCCCATAAAAATAAAGCGCCCAGCGGACTGCTTTATCGTCGCTGCTTGTTATTTAGTCATACGGAGAGTTGATTATTAGCAGTGAACATAAAGTTTCTTGGACAATTTTATGATTCGGACCATTGATTTTGAATTGCGGTGCTACCTGAGCAGGCGTGACGATGATGTGATTTAATGAGTTCTGCAAAATAAAATCTTTTTATGACATTGACATTTCGTCCTTAATTATAAGCGGTCTGATGGAAAGCCATTGCTGCAATTAATAGCGTGTATCAATTTGCGTCTTGAAAAATGGAATGCTTTGTAGTTATAGGGCAGCAATGGACTGATATAGATATTTATATTTTCAGGGAGGATTTAGTAAAGACTGTATATATGAGCAGAGGTAAAGACACTTTCGACCAATGTTCCCTGTCATTTTCCTTACGGGTCTGAGCGTTCACGCAAAGTCTGTGAGCAACGCTTGAAACAACAGTGAGCAACAGCAATCCCAAGTGTGGCAACTAAGTCATTAGCAAACATGTCCAAAACTTGACATCAAGTTACATTTTGCGGAGTTTCCGGCAATGCAACCATTTTTTTCACTTTTGAATGAATTGACTCATGTATTATTGCAAAGGTTGTACGGCCTACAAACGTCATTTGTTTTTACAATTCTTTCACAAGATTTCCATTTCTTTTTTTTTCTTGGTATCTTTTGTCGCATAATACATTTTGGGGGGCTTATTTAGTCGGTTGTACGAGACAGAACTGTACTTAATCACATTTTTTAGTGGAAGTACAATGTTGGCAACAAGATTTACTTGATATAATTGGAAATTATTTGAATGCAACACAAACCTTTTTCTTTTTTTAAAAATATCCTTTAAAAAAAATCTCACTGTGTTTATTTTTTCGAGCTGTTACTTTTTGTTCTCTATTTACTTTTTTCCTACATTTCTTTCTTTTCTTTTTTCTGTCTTTTTTCTAAATTTTTCCTTTTTTTCCCTTTTTTCTCAGCTTTTCACTACTTTTTCATTTTGGTATTTTTTCTTTTTTGTTCTATCCCCCCTTCCTTTAAGTCATTTTGTGCATAATTTTACATAATATTTGGTCATGTTGGGATTAAAGAAGCAAAAACAACCCGATGAGCCGTTTAGAACCCGAAAGAGCCGGTTCCTTTTAGTGAGCCGAGCCGAAGAAGCCGGTTCTCTACTAACTTTACTCAACTTCGTTCCACTTCAACTCGACTTCAAAATACCGCATTTAGGACACAACGTCAGGGGAAACCGTGTATTTTGACCTTCATGCACTGTAACTTTGACTTAAGTCGCTTCTTAATGAGTAAATTTGAGCCCTGATTTTTGTGCGCTGGCTAGATTTTCTTGTGCGCAATTGCGCATGCGCACAGCTTAGAGGGAACACTGTTCTCGACCCCCACTCCCCCCAAAAACTAAAATAAAATAAAAATTAAACCTTCGTAGTACATTTTTTATTACAATTTATCAAAAAGGTCGACCCTAGTTATATCAAGCTCTTATATTGATAATATAGCTTATATTAATCTGTTTTTATTATTTTCTTGCGTGGCTTGCATTGCCGCTTCTGGCTATCAGTGAGTATGTGAGTGTGTGTGTGTGTGAATGGGTAGGTGTGAAGCACATTGTAAAGTGCTTTGGGAGGTCTTCAGTGACTTGAAAAGCTCTTTATAAATGCGGACGATTACCATTTACATTTCTTTCTTTTATTTCGTGCTTTCTTTCTTTTCTTTCTTTAGTTCTTTCTTTCTTTCTTTCTTTTTTTCTCTCGTCCTATCTTTCTTTGCTTTATGTATATTTATGTTGTTTCCTTCTTTCTTTCTGTTCTTTCTTTCTAACCTTTTTTCGAACTTTTTAACTTTCTTTCTTTCTACTTTCCCCTTTTCTTTCCCCTTTGACTTTTTGTTTTATTTTTCATTCTATCTTTTTATTTTATTTGTTATTAAATTACTTCTTTTTTCTTTCTTTCTTTTTTCTTTTTATTCTCTCTTTCTATCTTTCTTTTTTATGTATATTTATGTTCTTTCTTTCTTCCTTTCTTTTGTTATAACTTTCTTTCTTTTTGTCTAACTTTCTCTCTTTATTTCTAACTTTCTCTCTTTAATTATTTCTTACTTTCTTTCTTTATTTCAAACTTTCTTTTTTTCTATATCTTTAACTTTCTTTCTTTCTAACTTTCTTTTCTCTGTCTTTTTAACTTTCTTTCTTTCTTTCTTTTACTTTCCCGTTTTCTTTCCCCCGTTACTTTTTGTTTCATTTTTCATTCTATCTTTTTATATTTTATTAGTTATCAAATTACTTATTTCTTTCTTTCTTTCTTTCTTTTGTTAAAACTCTCTTTCTTTCTTTCGTTATAATTTTCTCATTCTTTGCTTTATGTATATTTATGTTTTTTCTTTCTTTCTTTTTATCCTCTCTTTCAATCTTTCTTTGCTTTGTGTATATTTATGTTTTGTCTTAGTTTCTTTCTTTCTTTCTTTCTTTCTTTTTATTCTATCTATCTTTGCTTTATGTATATTTATGTCGTTTCCTTCTTTTTCTTTTTTCTTTCTAACTTTCTTTATTTCTTTTTTTCTAACTGTTTAACATTATTTCTTTTACTTTCCCTTATTCTTTTCCCTTTTACTTTTTGTCTCATATTTCATTCAATCTTTGTATGTTTTGTTTGATATTAAATGACTTATTTTTTCTTCCTTTTCTTTCTTCCTCTCTCTGGTCTCCCTTTTCCTCTTCCGTCTTTCCTTCCTTTCTTCTCTTCCTTTTTCTGTCTTTCATTTGTTCTTTCCGTGTTGAAGCGGTTGATACCTTCTAATTAGCAATGACATAGTAACAACTTCATAATAATAACATTTGTTACTATTTTAGAAATGCATCTCAAACTGGCACCCGTTATCAGTCACTAAAAAAAGTAGTTCTCGGCTTTAAAAGGTCATTGCAATTTCTTTATAAACCGCTAGATGTCAGGATAATCCAAATCTTGATGTCGAGTCCTTGTTGGCCCCCTCAGTTATCTTGAGAATGACGCCTCAATCAGTTCACACGTAGATTTAATCTCCCTCAACTTCTTCTTGAAGGGACAAATTGACTTACCTATCATTTAAATGACACTAATGTATATCTGTTTTCTTAGACATGACCAAAACATTAACATTTTCTGTGAGTTCCAATAAATTGGCATTTATGTCTGATGCTGCCTACCTACACAACCGCTGAACTACCCACATACCAAAATGACTTACCTTAACACTGAACTACCGACCTACCAGTGAACTACCTACCTGCCTACCTACATACATACTGAACTACCTACCAGTGAACTTCCTACCTACCAAGCTACCTACCTTCTGAACTACATACCAACCAAACTACCTACATACCTACTAAACTACCTACCTACCAAGCTACCTACCTTCTGAACTACATACCAACCAAACTACCTACATACCTACTGAACTACCTACCTACCAGTGAACTACCTACCTACCAAGCTACCTACCTTCTGAACTACATACCAACCGAACATCCTACATACCTACTTAACTACCTACCTACCAGTGAACTACCTACCTACCAAGCTACCTACCTTCTGAACTACATACCAACCAAACTACCTACATACCTACTGAACTACCTACCTACCAGTGAACTACCTACCTAGCAAGCTACCTACCTTCTGAACTACATACCAACCAAACTACCTACATACATACTGAACTACCTACCTACCAAGCTACCTACCTTCTGAACTACATACCAACCAAACTACCTACATACCTACTGAACTACCTACCTACCAGTGAACTACCTACCTAGCAAGCTACCTACCTTCTGAACTACATACCAACCGAACATCCTACATACCTACTTAACTACCTACCTACCAGTGAACTACCTACCTACCAAGCTACCTACCTTCTGAACTACATACCAACCAAACTACCTACATACCTACTGAACTACCTACCTACCAGTGAACTACCTACCTAGCAAGCTACCTACCTTCTGAACTACATACCAACCGAACATCCTACATACCTACTTAACTACCTACCTACCAGTGAACTACCTACCTACCAAGCTACCTACCTTCTGAACTACATACCAACCAAACTACCTACATACCTACTGAACTACCTACCTACCAAGCTACCTACCTTCTGAACTGCATACCAACCAAACTACCTACATACCTACTGAACTACCTACTTACCAGTGAACTACCTACCTACTGAACTACCTACCAACTAGTGAACTACCTACCTACCAAGCTACCTACTTTCTGAACTACATACCAACCAAACCACCTACATACCTACTGAACTACCTACCTACCAAGCTACCTACCTTCTGAACTACATACCAACCAAACTACCTACATTCCTACTGAACTACCTACCTACCAGTGAACTACCTACCTACCTGCCTACCTACCTATCTACCAAACTACCTACCATGATGTTATGTAAGGTAGCTAAATAGCGATATGCACATTTGCTAGCTCGCTAGCTATTCATCTAGTTTATTCATGACATTTATTGTCGTTCTTACTTTCTTTATTTGCATCTTTAATTTATGTGAGCTAGCTAAATAGTTTATGGATTGCAATTTAGCTAGTTGGTGGCTATCTATCGATCTAGTTTTTCATCACTTTTCTTAAATAGCTAGCGAGTTAGCTAAATTGATCTAATTTCTTCATGACATTCATTGTAGTTTCTTTCTTTATTTGCATCTTTCTTTCCATCTATTATTTTTATTATGTTTTTTATGGGAGCTACCTAAATAGTTATATGGATTTCAATTCAGCTAGTTGGCTATCTATCAGTTTAGTTTTTTCATCACTTATTTTTTTATTTAGCTAGCTCACTAGCTATTTATCTAATTTCTTCATGACATATATTGTAGTTTTTTAATTTCTTTATTTGCATCTTTCTTTCCATCTAGTTTCTCAATTGTGTTTTTTTTTTAATGTGAGCTAGCTAAATAGTTATATGGATCGCAATTTAGCTAGTTGGCTATCTTAGTTTTTTTCATCACTTTTTTAAATTTAGCTAATTCGCTAGCTATTTATTTAATTTCTTCATGATATTTATTGTAGTTTCTTACTTTCTGTATTTGCATATTTCTTTATATCTAATTTCTTTATTATCTTTTTATGCGAGCTACCTAAATAGTTACATATGTTTTTCTTATGTCAGCTAGCTAGTTATATGGACCGCAATTTAGCTAGTTGGTGGCTATCTATTGATCTAGATTTTTTTCATCACTTTTTAAAAATGTAGCTAGCTCGCTAGCTATCTACTGCATCTAGATTCGTTATGACATGTATTATAGTTTTTCACTTTCTTTTTTTGCATCTTTCTATCTAGTTTCTTCATTACGTTTTTTTATGCGAGTCAGCTAAATAGTTATATCGATCGCAATTTAGCGAGTTGGTGGCTATCTATCGATCTTTCTTTCTATCTATTTTTTAATTATGTTTTTATGTGAGCTATTCAAATAGTTATATAAATCGCAATTTAGCTAGTTGGTGGCTATCTATCAATCGAGTTTTTTCATCACTTTTAAAATTTAGCTAGCTCGCTAGCTATCCACTGTATCTACATTCTTTATAACATGTATTGTAGTTTTTGACTTTCTTTTTTAGCATCTTTGTCTCTATGTAGTTTCTTCATTATGTTTTCTATGTGAGCTAGCTAGTTATATGGACCGCAATTTAGCTAGTTGGTGGCTATCTATCGATCTAGATTTTTCATCACTTTTCTTAAATTTAGCTAACTCGCTAGCTATTTATCTAATTTCTTCGTGACATTTATTGTAGTTTCTTACTTTCGTTATTTGCATCTTTCTATCTATTTTCTTTATCATGTTTTTATGTGAGCTAGCTAAATATTTGTATGGATTGCAATTTAGCTAGCTGGTAGTTATCTATCGATCTAGTTTTTTCATCACTTTTCTTAAATTTAGCAAACTCGCTAGCTATTCATTTTATTTATTTGCATCTTTCTTTCGATCTATTTTCTTTATTATATTTTTTTTTCATTTGAGCCAACTAGTTATGTGGACCGCAATTTAGCTAGTTGGTGGCTATCTATTGATATAGATTTTTTTCATCACCTTTTTTCAATTTAGCTAGCTTGCTAGCTATTTACTGTATCCAGTTTCTTTATGACATGTATTGTAGTTTCTTACTTTCTTAATTGGCATCTTTCTTTCTATCTACTATCTTTATTATGTTTTTTATGTGAGCTAGCTAAATAGTTATGTGGATTGCAATTTAGCGAATTGGTGGTTATCTATCGATCAAGTTTTTTCATCACTTTTCTTAAATTTAGCTAACTTGCTAGCTATTTATCTAACTTCTTCATGACATTTATTGTAGTTTCTTACTTTCGTTATTTGCATTTTTCTATCTATTTTCTTTATCATGTTTTTATGTGAGGTAGCTAAATAGTTTTATGGATCGCAATTTAGCTAGCTGGTGGTTATCTATCGATCTAGTTTTTTCATCCCTTTTTTTAAATTTAGCTAGCTATTTACTGTACCTAGTTTCTATATAACATGTATTGTAGTTTATTGTACTTTCTTACTTCCTTCACTTGCATATTTCTTTGTATCTAGTTTCCTTGTTATGTTTTTATGCTTATTAGCTGAATAATTGTGTAAATGTGGATTGCAATTTAGCTAGTTGGTTGCTATCTATCGATTTAGTTTTTTCATCGCTTTTTTAAAATTTAGCTTACTCGCTAGCTATCTAATGTCTTCACGACATTTATTGTAGTTTCTTACTTTCGTTATTTGCATCTTTCCATCTATTTTCTTTATCATATTTTTATGTGAGGTAGCTAAATAGTTTTATGGATCGCAATTTAGCTAGCTGGTGGTTATCTATCGATCTATTTTTTTCATCGCTTTTTTAAATTTAGCTAGCTATTTACTGTATCTAGTTTATTTATGACTTGTATTGTAGTTTATTGTACTTTCTTTATGTTTTTATGTGGATTGCAATTTAGCTTGTTGGTTGCTATCTATCGATTTAGTTTTTTCATCACTTTTAAAAATTGACCTTACTCGCTAGCTATCTAATTTCTTCAGGACATTTATTGTAGTTTCTTACTTTTTTATTTTCATCTTTCTTTCCATCTAGTTTCTCATCTCATCTCATCTCATCAGCCGTACCGCTTATCCTCATTAGGGTCGCGGGGGGGGCTGGAGCCCATCCCAGCCATCTCCGGGCAGTGGGCAGGGGACACCCTGAACTGGTTGCCAGCCAATCGCAGGGCACACGGGGACAGACAACTCATTCGCTCATTCACACCTAGGGACAATTTGGACCGGCCAATTCACCTGAAATGCATGTTTTTGGAACGTGGGAGGAAACCGGAGTGCCCGGAGGAAACCCACGCAAGCACGGGGAGAACATACAAACTCCGCACAGGATGTCTGGAGCTGGATTTGAACCCACGACAGGTTCCTATGACATGAACTGTGCCGCACAAGCGCTAACCACTGCGCCGCCGTGCTGCCCATCTAGTTTCTTCATTATGTTTTTTTATGCGAATTAGCTAAATAGTTATATGGATCGCAATTTAGCTAGTTGGTGGCTAACTACCGATCTAGTTTACTTTTACTTTTTCTCTCTTTCCTGCTTTATTATGTTATTTTTCTGTGCGCTAAATGAAGAGCTATCTAACTATCTATGTGTTGGAATATTATTGGGAAGATGGAACTCTCGTCACTGACTTTCGATCCGAAAAAACAATGAATTACGCGAGTTCATCTCCCGGGTAAACATACTTAGTTTGATTATCCGCGTCACTTTAGCGGTCTATTAACGTATTAATGGCCTTAACACTGACGCACATTTATTCCGAAACACTTCGTGCCGACGCATCGCAATGACATTTCTACACGGCCGTGTGTAGTATTACAAAGTTCTTGTTTTTCTCCAGCTTGTGTCGGCCCAGTTAATTGTTTTAGCTATTCGGGTCTAATCTTGAGATAAGGCTATTTTTTTTCTGCTACGTGTTTGGTTGACATGTTGTCGTCGCATGTTATCTTCATTTAATCAGAGATGTTCGTCATCTAGATTAGGAAGGGAAACAAAAAAGCTGGAACCGATACTTTTTTGCGACACTTGTATTCGCCCCCTATAGACTAAAACTGTCATGGTTGCCATGGCGCCCAATTGGCCCCGCCCGTGTGGCGCCAGCTGCGGCTCGTTGAAAGATTGGCTTTCCGTCTATTTAAGCTTAGTGCTCTCACTCTTCTTTTGGCAGTCCGTCAACGAACCTTTGCCCCGCAAGACGTGGGTTCTGACTCGGTCCTGTTTCCTGTTGGTATCTCCTGTCTGGTATTGTTCCCTTTTATTTTGTCCTGTTTAATATCGGTTTCAAGTTTCGTTCCTGTCTATTTTTGTCCTGTTTATTATTCTCTCCAGTTTTCGTTCCCGTCTAGTTTGTCCTGTTTAATTTTCATATCCTGCTTCAATATCAATCCTGTCCGTCCCGTCCTGTCCGGTATCGACCCAATTTGTCCGATATTTACTCGGGCAATTGGTGTCGATCTTGTCGGTCTCTGGCTTAGTGTCTCTCCACGCCAGACCGCTGACTAACGTGCATGACTTCCCATTTCCTGTAAAATAAAAGCTTGGGTGAGAAACGTCACGCATTTGGGTCCTGATCTTATTCTGGTTCATGACAGTATGGACTGACCGCATTTGGGTCTTGATCTTTTTCCGGTTCTTGACAAAAACCTGGAAATATTAATTGTCAAATTCAGGATTGGTTTTACATGTAGCTTAATTCTTATCCATATTTAATTTAGCTTGGAATCAAATGAACATTTTTACAATTTTTCTTTAAAGGCCATTAGAATTGCTTGCAATGAGTAAAACATTCTGCTTAATATGGCACTTTGACTTATTTAAGTATATATTGTCTTATTTTAGGGGCAAAAAACAAAGTATATCGATTGTCATGAACCAGAACAGGATCAGGACCCAAACGCGTGACGTTTCTCACACAAGCCTTTTATTTTACAGGAAATGGGGAGTCATGCACGTTAGGCAGTAGTGTGGCGTGAAATGATAGGAAGCCAGAGGCCGACCAGATCGATACCAATTGCCCGAGCAGATATCGAACATATGGGGTCGATACCGGACAGGACGGGACAGACAGGATTGATAATAAAAAAGGATATCGAAAATCAACGATAAAAGACAAACTAGACGGGAATGAAAACTGTAGAACATAATAAACAGGACAAAAATAGACGGAAACAGAACTGGAAACGGATATTAAAGGATAAAAATAAACGGATATAGATACATTTTACAGGGTTGGGTAGGGTTACTTTAACTTGATTACTTTCAATGACTTTGGGATTACTCCAATACCAAATATGCTCATAAAAGAAACTAAATAACAAAAGAAACTAAATATGAATAAAATGACTCATTTTTGTGCAGGCTCGGGGAGTAACGGAACACATGGAACGGCAAAAATGATGTTGGCAAGCTGTTTGGATTTCTTTTCATTTTGTTTCTGTCGCATTTTATGTAAGTTTTGCCAGAGGTCAAAGCCAGGAGAGAAAGCTTACCATGTGTTGTGCGTCATCATTTTATTCATATTAAGTTTCTTTTGTCTTTTATTTGCAAATTTGGTATTGGAGTCATCCAAAAGTAATTGAAAGTGATCCAGTTACAGCACAGGTGTCAAACATGCGGCCCGCGGGCCAGATCAGGCCCGCTAAGGGATTGAATCCGGCCCGCGAGACAACACTCAGAGAAGCGCAAGAGGAAAACAAGCTGCAGGTTGAAATATGTCAACTTGATGTTGCCAAAGCCAGGTGCCTCTCACAAAGACACTGTACTTGTATTTATTTCTCTCTCTCTCTTTTCTCTCTCTCTCTTTCTTTCTTTCTTTCTCTTTCTTTCTCTCTTTTTTCTTTTTTGTTTCTTTCTCTCTGTCTTTCTTTGTTTCTGTCGTTCTTTCTTTCCTTCTTGCTTTCTTTCTTTCTTTTTTTGTTTCTGTCTTTCTATCATTCTTTCTTTCCTTCTTTCTCTATGTCTTTCTTTATTTCCTTCTTTCTTTCTTTCTTTTTTCTCTTTTCCACCCCTTTTCTCCCACTCTGTCTCTTTCACTTTCTGTGTCTCTCTTTTTCTCTTCCTTTGTTGCTCTTTGTCTCTTTCTCTCTCTGTGTCTTTTAACCTCTTTTGCTCTTACTTCCTTTTTTCCTTTTCTCTCTTTTCTCTTTCTCTCTTCCTACCCTTTGCGCTTTCTTTTCTCTTTTCTCTCCTTCTGTCTTTCTATTTCTCTTTGGATTCTTTCTTCCTCTTCCTTTCTTTTCCCCCTCTTCCACGACTTTTTATCTTTTGTTTCTCACGCTCTCTCCCTCTCTCTTTTTCTTTCTTTGTCCCGTCCTCTCTCCTTTTCCCTCCCTCTTTCTCTTATTTTTTTATCCCTTTTTCTTTCTCTTGAATCTACTCGTCCGGCCCCCGAGAGAATGTTTGTTCTATCGTGCGGCCCCCGAGTTAAAATGAGTTTGACACCCCTGAGTTACAGTAACCCTACCCAACCCTGATTATATATATAGATATTTATATATTCCAATAAAAACAAGTTAAATGTATATAAACTAGATAAAATAGTCCCCAAACATACACCATTTTCAATATTTTCCTTCTTTCCAAAGCATGTGTGACTTTAGCAGTTGTATAATGTTTTAGAAGGATTGTAGTTTCAGATGGATAGCAAAGATGAAGCATTTCGATTAGCCAGTTAAGGAGGATACAGATAGCAAAGTTCAAACGTATCCCAGAGGAAATCCAAGCCGAGGGAGAAATTTCTTCCCCGTTAGCTGTTTTTAAAATACTCCCCGTGCGTCTCGCTGTAATAATAAACACGGCAAGTAGAGTGTGATTAATTTCCTGGTGGGGTGAGATGACATTTGGAGCAAATTCGGAGCGCCTTTTGGTATCGATACTCACGCAAAATAATACAGAAATACATCTCTCTCATATCCAGGGTTGGGTAGGGTTACTTTAACTTGATTACTTTCGATTACTTTTGGATGACTCCAATACCAAATATGCTCATAAAAGACAAAAGAAACTACTGTAAATTCCGGACTATAAGCCTCTACTTTTTTCCCAAACCTTCAACCCTGCGGCTTATTCATTGATGCGGACAATATATGTACCGTATTTTCCGCACTATAAGGCGCACCGGGTTATAGGGCGCACCCCAAAAAAATAGTTTTTGGTCCTATTTTTGACATACATAAGACGCACCGGATTATAAGGCGCTACAATGGGAACGTGGACAAAACAGTCAGATAGTTCAGTCCAAATTATTACCCCCTTAACATTCCCAAAGCTTGCAAAGACGCAAATACGTGTCTCAAACACGTGCGGATGCGGTGTCCGTACGATGTCACTCAAATGCATCGTTCCATCATTCGGAAGGTTAAAGTCTTGGGATTCAAGAAATGCCAACCATTCCTTAGTTTCTATTTTCTTTTTCGCTCGCAACTTTACTGTGCATATGACGATAAACACTTGGAATTGAGTTGAATTTAAAAATAGACACTCCATTCCATCCGTTATCTGCACCGCTTATCACAGAAACATCGAGTTCAGTCTGAAGCAAGATACAGGGACAATATAAAACCCGGAGTAGCTCACCGAAGTCGTTGTGTTCATAATAATGTGCAGCCAATGTCCTCTTATATCCGTGAGGGTAGTAAATCCAGGAGAATAAAATATTTACAAATACAGAATAGAAAAAAATGCTTTCTCTATGCCGTCAGCCACGTGCTATACACATTCATCTTTTTTGGCCAATTGCAGGCTTTGTTTTGCCGTTCAAGCAAATGCCAGCCTGTAAATGATAAAAAGGATCCGCCCCTTGACTTCTGAATAACTTTAGCCAATAGTGATCGATTCAAATGATGATTGACACATTGG
Source organism: Urocampus carinirostris (assembly GCF_059441175.1). Taxonomy (NCBI): domain Eukaryota; kingdom Metazoa; phylum Chordata; class Actinopteri; order Syngnathiformes; family Syngnathidae; genus Urocampus; species Urocampus carinirostris. Next base: position 3,809,011 of record NC_142364.1, read on the forward strand.
TTAGCCAATGAAACGCCGGTAAATAAATCCCAGCATACACCGCGGACTACTTGGCGTTCGGGGGAAAATCTAGTTGGCGGCTGCAAGTTAGTTGGAAAATTTTGCAATTTTAAAAAATAAATAAGGCGCACTGTATTACAAGGCGCATGGTCAGCTTTTGAAAAAAATAAAGGCTTTTAGGTGCGCCTTATAGTGCGGAAAATACGGTACTTTAACCGGATTACTTTCAATTACTTTTGGATGACTCCAATACCAAATATGCTAATAAAAGACAAAAGAAACTACCGTAAATTCCGGACTATAAGCCTCTACTTTTTTCCCAAACCTTCAACCCTGCGGCTTATTCAGTGATGCGGCCAATCTATGTAATTTTTCTAACAGCCGCCAGCGTCGCTCGAGTACAAAAGGTAAGATTTAGACCGGTGGAATATATGCGCCGAGGAAGACTGCAACTTCTTAGCTTGTGCACAAATTAAATTAGCGTAGACATATCCTCATCATGCAAATTGCAAAAAGAAAGGCACATGACGTAGCTTTCAAGCTAAAAGCAAACGAGCAGTCCGATAAAGAAGGAAACAGAGCAGGTATCTATCTATCTATCTTTGCGAGCGTGTTGCTAGCGTGTTTTTGAATTAGGGAGCGAGGGACGACGTCTATATGACAGTCTCTTTCCCATACTCGGGAAGACGACTTTGATGACGTCAGTTACAAGGAGGAAGATGAGGACGGTTTACCGTGATTATTACAAGTGCGGTATATTTTCTTTAACAGATTCGTTGACTGTGTTGCGAGCGTGTTGCTAGTAGCGTGTTGCTACCCTTCACAGGCACGGTTTGGAATGAAAGTTATAATATTAGAATTAAAGTTTTGAAAACTCTTTTGGTGTACCGTCTTTCTTTGTAAATATGTGTAACCGATGTATAATATGTATTTGCACCTGTATATTTTTGTAATGTATTATTTGAGACACTTATCCTGATATGTTTTGCGAAATTAAAAAAGAGGGGCGGAGCAAACGCGGGCTGACGGGAAGTGGGGTAAAGCTGAGTGAGACCTGTTGTCGCGGCGGACAATAGTGGATGTATATTTTTCCCACCCTTACCTTTGGAAATATACTTTTTTTTCTTGGATTATTTTCAACAGTACCCGGACTCTGCAGGTCTCCATCAAACCTTAAGTACCGGTATCATTTTCCGTTCATTTTGCCGGCTGTGGTTTTTGGACTGTGTATTTTATATTCAGTTACAATCGCGGGACTTAAAGTCAGCTTTGGGTTACTTTTGTGATTGTGTTACATGTTTTAATGTGGGCGCAAGCGGCTTATATACAGGTGCGGCTTGTGTAAGTACAAAATCGTTTTTCCTCTTAAAATGTGGTGGGTGCGGCTTATAATCAGGTGCGCTCTATAGTCCGGAATTTACGGTAAATATGAATAAAATGATGACTCACAACACGTGGTAAGCTTTCTCTCCTGGCTTTGATCTCTTTGATCTCCGGCAAAACGAACATAAAATGCGACAGAAACAAAATGAAAATCAATCCAAACAACTTTTTGCCATTCCATGTATTCCGTTACTCCCCAAGCCTGCACAAAATGTTGTCATTTTATTCATATTTAGTTTATTTTGTCTTTTATTAGCATATTTGGTATTGGAGTAATCCAAAAGTAATGGAAAGTAATCCAGTTAAAGTTACCCTACCCAACCCTGCTCATATCATTTGCATGCGGTAAACAGCTAATCACTTTGTAGATGTCAATGTCATCCCACTTTTGTGTCCTTACAGAAAAAAGCAATCAGCGCATAATTGCAGCAATTTCCATGACTGATTTTTGAATGAGCCTGCACTCATTCTACCGCTTTAGTATCTTTTTTTATGATTTTGCAGCAACATGAACATCTGTTGTGCAAAGACAGCTAAGTAATTTTGTCACGCGATTCGGTTTTTGTGCTTTTCGTACAAAACGGCATCCACTTATCTTTTCACAGTTTCCTTCTCTTGCCACTCATGTTAACCTCTTAGCTGTAGATTATGGCTTGCCATTATTGTTATTGTTCGCTCCTCCTGTTTCGTCCTTCACGTGTGAATGTCTGAGTCTCGTGATTGAGGTATTATCTACTTTTTTTACAGTTTCCTTCTCTAGCCACTAATGTTAGCCTCTTTGCTGCAGGTTACGTCTCGCCATTAGCTGCTATTGTTATTGTTAGCTCCTCCTGCTTCGTCCTTCATTATCATATACCTTCCGATGACTCGAGTGTATGTCTCTGATTGAGGAATTATCTACTTTTTTTGTTTCCTTCTCTAGCCACTCACGTTAGCCTCTTTGCTGCAGGTTACGTCTCGCCATTAGCTGTTATTGTTAGCTCCTCCTGCTTCGTCCTTCATCATCATATACCTTCAGATGACTCGAGTGAATGTCTCCGAGTCTCGTGATTGAGGCGTTATCCACATATTTTTACAGTTTCCTTCTCTAGCCACTCATCTTAGCCTCTTGGCTGCAGGGTTACGCCTCACCATTAGCTGTTATTGTTATTGTTAGCTGCTCCTACTTCATCTTTCAGTGTCACTCACTTTCTCCAGCTGGTCATTCGAGTGAACGTTGTAGAGTCCCTGGTTTTTCCACAGCTGTTTTCTTCTCTATCCACTCATGTTAAATACTTGGCTGCAGATTGCACCTTCCCACTATTGTTATTGTTAGCTACTCCTGCTTCTTCCTTTTAATATCATTCACTTTCCACAAACTCAAGAAATGCCGTGTGTCCTGTGATTCAGGCATCTTCTACTTATTTTTCAGTTTCCTTCTCTAGACACTCTGTTTGCTGCAGGTTATGTCTCATGATTAGCTGCTATTGATATTTTTAGCTGCTCTTACTTCATCTTCCAGTGACACTCGCCTTCGACAGCTGGTCATTCTAGTGAACGTTGTAGAGTCCTGCTCCCCCCCCACTCTTTCCTTCTCTAGCCATTCATGTTAAACACTTCGCTGCAGATTGTTCCTTGCCACTAACGTTATTGCGAGATACTCCTGGTTCTTTCTTTAGTGTCACTCACCTTCCACAAACCCTAGAAAATGTCCTGTTATACAGGTATCTTTGACTCTATTGTCCAAGGTTTCTCTCTCTAGCCACTGAGTCCCATATTTCAGGGTCCTGACACTTGAAAAATGCTGCCTTGCTCTTGCAATTATTTACTGGCCTTTTAAGTAGCTTCTTTCAGGAGTCACTTATACCAGCTCCAACCAAATCCAGCAAATGCCTCATTTTAGCCTTTCCTGGTGTATCCAACTTACTCGGACCCCAAACAATTTGTGAACAGTTTGTTAAAAAATATATATATCACCAATGTCTTGGATAACCAGTGTTAAGGATGTTGGTGGTGTCACGGTTGCCATGGCACCCAATTGGCCCCGCCCGTGTGGCGCCAGCTGCGGCTCACATGACAGATTGGCTTCCCTGATATTTAAACCCAGTCCTGTCACTCTCCATTAGTCAGTCCGTCAACGAACCTCAGCCCCGCAAGACGTGGGTTCTGACTCTGTCCTGGTTTCCCGTTGGTATTTCCTGTCCGGTATTCCCATTTATTTTGTCCTGTTAAACATCGGTTTCCTGCTTTGTTCCCGTCTTTTTTTTGTCTTGTCTATTATTCTCTCCAGTTTTCGTTCGCTTTTAGCTATTCGGGTCTAATCTTGAGCTAACGGTGTTTTTCCTGCGTGTTTAGTTGACTTGTTTTCGTCGGATGTCATCTTCATTTAATCATAAATGTTCGTCATTTCGATTAGGCAGGAAAACCAAAAGCTGTAACCAATACTGTTTTTCTCACACTTGTATTTGCCCCCTATACATTAAAACTGTCACGGTTGCCATGCCGCCCTATTGGCCCCGCTCATGTGGCGCCAACTGCGGCTCGTTGACAGATAGGCTATCCGTCTATTTAAGCTCAGTGCTCTCACTCTTCCTTTGTCAGTCCATCAACGAACCTCTGCTCGCAAGACGTGGGTTTTTACTAGGTCCTATTTCCTGTACGGTATTGTTCCTGTTTATTTTGTCTTGTTTAATTTCGGGTTTGAGTTTTGTTTCTGTCTGTTTCTGTCTTGTTGTTATTTTCTCCAGTTTTCGTTCCCGTCTAGTTTGTCCTGTTTATTTCGATTCCTGTTTCATTATCAATTCTGTCTATCCTGTACTCTCCGGTATCGACCCCATCTGTCCGATATCTGCTCGGGCAATTGGAATCGACCTCGTCGGTCTCTGGCTTCCGGTCTTTCCAGGCCAGACCGCTGCCTAACGCGCATGACTCCCCATTTCCCGTAAAATAAAAGGCTTGTGTGAGAACGTCACGCGTTTAGGTCTTGATCCTGTTCCGGTTCCTGACAGTTGGGAAAAATAATGTCCAAAGTTAAGACATAAGTCAAACAAAACCAAAAACAGTCCTCTATGGTTAACAAATGGGACTTTGAAAATATGAAATTTCGAGAACTCCCGATCCAAAAGGTTTCCAGAATAGAGGGCGCTTATAAAATTAGTTTGTCTGACAATGAATGACTTATTGATGGATCGATTCATTTTTCCTGTTCTAATTACTGAATCCATTCGCAGCCTGATTAAGGGAACATCTAGTCACTGACTGACCTAATTAAAGTGTAATGTTTGCAAAAAGGAAATGCTAACGACCTCATTTAAATCATCGATTCACGTACCGCTAATCCCCCTTCGACCGAAGAGGAGCCATCGGTGCATTTGAGGTACTTCGAGTATCGGCCGGTGACCCATCCGAGCGACGTCAGACGTACCCAAAAAACACATTAGCAGGTATAAATAATAAAACGTACAAAGTCACAGGTCCAAAATCGGCATCATCCACTCCAAGCCTCCTGAGTGCTGTCCCAAATAAGAAAACTTTATAGAATATATCGCGCTGGACCACCGGCGTCCTTAACTTACGATGTTTTTTTACGTTACAATGCTGAATACGATGTTTTTTGGCCCCTTGTTAAGGGATTCTCTACACCAGGGGTGTCAAACTCATTTTAACTCGGGGGCCACATAATAGAACAAACATTCTGTCGGAGGCCGGACGAGTAGATTAAAGAGAAAGAAAAAGAGAGATAAAGAAATAAGAGAAAGAGGGAGGGAAAAGGAGAGAGGGCGGGACAAAGAAAGAAAAAGAGAGAGAGGGAGAGAGCGTGAGAAACAAAAGAGATAAAAAGTCGTGAGAGAGGGGGAAAAGAAAGGGAGAGGAAGAAAGAAATCTAAAGTGAAAAAGAAAGATAGAAGGAGAGTAAAGAGAAAAGAAAGCCCGAAGGGTAGGAAGAGAGAAAGAGAAAAGAGAGAAAAGGAAAAAAGGAAGTTAGAGCAAAAGAAGTTAAAAAGACAGAGAGAGAAAGAGACAAAGAGCAACAAAGGAAGGGAAAAAGAGTGACACAGAGAGTGAACGAGACAGAAATTGGGAGAAAAGGGGTGTGGGAGAGAGAGAGAGAGAGACACGAGAGAGAGAGCGACACAAGGGGGAGAGAGACACGAGAGAAAGAGAGAGACACAGAGAGTGAACGAGACAGAAAGTGGGAGAAAAGGGGTGTGGGAGAGAGAGAGAGAGAGACACGAGAGAGAGAGCGACACAAGGGGGAGAGAGACACGAGAGAAAGAGAGAGCCACGAGAGAGAGAGAGAGAGAGAGACACGAGCCACGAGAGAGAGAGACAGAGACACGAGCCACGAGAGAGAGGGACAGAGAGAGAGAGAGAGAGAGAGACACGAGCCACGAGAGAGAGAGACACGAGCCACGAGACAGATAGACAGAGAGACACGAGCCACGAGAGAGAGAGACAGAGAGACATGAGCCACGAGAGAGAGAGAGACAGAGAGACACGAGCCACGAGAGAGAGAGACAGAGAGACAGAGACACGAGCCACGAGAGAGACAGAGAGACAGAGACACGAGCCACGAGACAGAGAGACAAAGAGAGACAGAGAGAGAGAGAGAGAGGAATAAAAGTACAGTGTATGCTAATAAAAGACAAAAGAAACAAAATATGAATAAAATGATGACTCACAACATAAAATGCGACAGAAACAAAATGAAAATAAATCCAACATCATTATTGCCGTTCCATGTATCCCGTTACTCCCCAAGCCTGCACAAAATGTAGTCATTTTATTCATATTTAGTATCTTTTGTCTTTTATTAGCATATTTGATATTGGAGTAATCCAAAAGTCATTGAAAGTAATCCAGCTAAAGTAACCCTACCCAACCCTGCCTGTGACCCGTTGTGGCCCAAAAAATACACACTGTCCCTTTAACCTAATCAATATCCCAGCAGTAATGCAGGCGAAACTCAATACGGACTCAGAATTGTTTCAGTCTGCCCGGATACAGAAAAGAGCGAACAAAGTATGACTCCCTTTTTTCACCTTAGTTTTCAAAAAAATGATTCATTCTCCAATTTTCATTTTTGAGTCGCGTGCTGACTCATTTTATGGAATGAAGTTTGAAAGATGAGTTTGGCTGAAGTTACACTAAACGACTGTGAGCAATTCCTGCTGCCCACCGCCATGATATACTGTAAATGATTCTGCCAAACGACACGTTAAATCTTTTTTTGGCCGGGGCCATTTCATTCTTTGCTTTTTATTCATTTCATTAAGGCCGACTCGTAGAAGTGTGGATTTGCTGCCGCACTCCCACAAAATCAGCAGGATTGATTCCAATTTAGTGTCTGATGATTGTTTTCATCATTGCGGGATGTGCCGTGCTCTTCGGTGGACTAATTTCTGAAGTTCTTTTTTTTGTTTTTTTTTGTGTACAATACTTCAAAGATTCTGCGTACCCCACCTTACAATATTTTCATTTTGCAGTGTGGAATGAGATGTTTTGTTCAACCCCTCTTTACAGAGTTTTCCCCGCGATACGACATCGAAATCAAATTGTTTTGTGTGCCCAAAACCAGGGTTGGGTAGGGTTACTTTAACTGGATTACTTTCAATGACTTTTGGATTACTCCAATACCAAATATTCTAATAAAAGACAAAAGAAACTAAATATGAATACAATTACTAAACTTTGTGCAGGCTTGGGGAATAACGGACTACATGGAAGGGCAAAAATGATGTTTGGATTTATTTTCATTTGGTTTGTGTATTTTATGTTAGTTTTGCCGGAGATCAAAGAGATCAAAGCCAGGAGAGAAAGCTTACCATGTGTTGTGAGTCATCATTTTATTCATATTTAGTTTCTTTTGTCTTTTATTAGCATATTTGGTATCGGGGTAATCCAAAAGTCATTGAAAGTAATCCAGTTAAAGCAACCCTACCCAACACTGTTTCCAGCGTAGAACAAGTACAATCTAGCTTTCTGCACAATAATGAAGCTAACTTTTGGCATAGAAGAAAACCTTTTTTTCTTACCATAGAAGAAGACACCTCAATTTACTGATATAGAAGGTGCTAATTTCCAGCATAGAACAAGAACAATCTAGCTTTCTGCACAATAATGAAGCTAACTTTTGGTGTAAAAGACCCTTTTTCTTACCATAGAAGAAGACAACTCAACTTACTGATATAGAAGGTGCTAATTTCCAGCCAGGGTTGGGTAGGGTTACTTGAACTGGATTACTTTCAATTACTTTTGGATTACTCCAATACCAAATATTCTAATAAAAGACAAAAGAAACTAAATATGAATAAAATGACTACATTTTGTGCAGGCTTTGGGAGTAACGGAATACATGGAACGGCAAAAATGATGTTGGCAAGCTGTTTGGATTGATTTTCATGTAGTTTCTGTCGCATATTATGTTCGTTTTGCCGGAGATCAAAGCCAGTAGAGAAAGCTTACCACGTGTTGTGAGTCATCATTTTATTCATATCTAGTTTATTTTGTCTTTTATTAGCATATTTGGAATTGGAGTAATCCAAAAGTAATTGAAAGTAATCCAGTTAAAGTAACCCTACCAACCCTGTTCATGTCTTCATTTTTTTAACACAAGAATAAACCAGAAACAAGCCTTCTTCATCAACAATGAACTGCATTCAAAAAACAAGTGATACGGACAGCTACCGTACCATTCATCGATAATCCTATTGCAGAAAATATTAAAACTTGAATCGCACACACGCTTTTTAATGTATTTCCGGGCTTTGCCATGCCATGAGCAATGTGATAGCCTCCTTCAGTGGTGGTGTTTTTAGCAGTGAAAAAGGTTTTCAGGGTCCGTGTTTGTTTGCCGTACCTGGACACAGCGCGTTTTAATGTCGCCGCCTTGTCAGACTCATCCTCTAATTAATGTTCAGGTTTCGTCTCGTAATCATGTTTAACCAGGGTTGGGTAGGGTTACTTTAACTGGATTACATTCAATTACTTTTGGATGACTCCAATACCAAATATGCTAATAAAAGACAAAAGAAACTAAATATGAATACAATTACAAAATTTTGTGCAGGCTTGGGGAGTAACGGAATACATGGAACGGCAAAAATGATGTTGGCAAGCTGTTTGGATTGATTTTCATTTTGTTTCCGTCGCATTTTATGTTCGTTTTGCCGGAGGTCAAAGAAATCAAAGCCAGGAGAGAAAGCTTACCACGTGTTGTGAGTCATAATTGTATTCATATTTAGTTTATTTTGTCTTTTATTAGCATATTTGGTATTGGAGTCATCCAAAATGAAATGATCTGTATTTCTATAGCGCTTTTCAAGTCAAGACTTCCCAAAGCGCTTTACAGTGTGCTCCACATTTCCCAATAGCGGCCTTGTATTGCAGCCATGTAAGACTAGCATTAGGGGGTATTAGGGGTTCAGTGTCTTACCCAAGGACACTTCGACATGTAACACGGACGAGCTGGGATTCGAACTGGGATCCCTTGATCCCAAGACGAGTTGAATGGCTGTAACCAATCGACTAAAATAAGAACACGATTAAAGCAAGGACATCTTCTAAGAGCATACCAGTCCTGAGTGGAAGTTTCGATTTGAATCTGTTGTGTTTTCTTCCCTATTCATCGACACGCAACTCCAAATGAGCATATAGAGCTTGACCCTGCCATGCAACCCCATTAGCGAACGCCACGGAACCATTAATATCTTGTATTGCCTTAATGAGCCCGTGTAAAGACAATATTATTATGAATGATTGACTTCGGGATGATAGGCAATGACCCTCATTTGCCGTTTTTCTCCAAATGCTTGGATGATGCCACGCGAACCGAATGGGTAAAAAGTAAACGGGTACAACGGACGGAAGACACAAAGTCTTCCGTGTTTAAATTCCGTGTTCTTGTCACGGTTGCCATGGCGCCCAATTTGGCCCGCCCGAGTGGCGCCAGCTGCGGCCTATTGACAGATTGTCTTTCCTTCTATTGAAGTTCAGTTTTCTCACTCTCTGTTTGTCTGTCCGTCAACTAATCTCTGTCCCGCAAGATGTCGGTTTTGACTTGGTCCTGTTTCCTGTTGGTATATCCTGTCCGGTAATTTGTTAAAAATATATATATATCACCAATGGCTGACCAGTGTTAAGGATGTTGGTGGTGTCACCGTTGCCATGACGCCCAATCGGCCCCGCCAGTGTGGCGCCAGCTGCGGCTCATTGACAGATTGGCTTTCCTGCTATTTAAACCCAGTCCTGTCACTCTCCTTTTGTCAGTCCGTCAACGAACCTCAGCCCCGCAAGACGGAGGTTCTTACTCTGTCCTGGTATCCTGTCGGTATTTGCTGTCCGGTATTGTTCTCGTTTATTTTGTCCTGTTTAATATCGGTTTCCAGTTTCGTTCCCGTCTATTTTTGTCCTGTTTATTATTCTCTCCAGTTTTCGTTCCCGTCTAGTTTGCCCCGTTTAATTTTGATATCCTGTTTCAATATCAATCATGTCTGTCCCGTCCTGTCCGGTATCGACCCCATCTGTCCGATTTCTGGTCGGACAATTGGTATCAATCTTGTCGGTCTCTGGCTTACTGTCTTTCCACGCAAGAGCGCTGCCTAACATGCATGACTTCCCATTTCCCGTAAAATAAAAGCTTGGTTGAAAAACGTCACGCATTTGGGTCCTGATCCTGTTTTGGTTCATGACAATTCTATAAGTAAAAGGAGAGTTAGTACTTTTACTTTCGTACAAGGAATCGTACTCCTTTCACTGGTGGAATATTAACCACATCTGGCTCTTCTTTCTTCTTCGGTGGTGCTGCATTGATCTTCGATCTTGTACCAAAACAAGTCGTAGATGCTAACAAGCCTCTTGGTTATTTTTTTTTTCTTAGTGACGTTTTTTTATTCTGTCACACACTTGTAGCAAGGACTATTATGCTTTCTTTTCTCCCACCTTGACAAAAATACGTATCGTATACGTGGAAATCGGTGTTTCAGGTGAGGAAAATACAGGTAGAACTTCTAATCACACAGTCAAGGCACACTCGTGGCAATGATTAGGAGTATTTATTTTTATTTTCTGTTATTTCAGAAAAACTATATAAAATCAGTGCTTCTTGTGAGTAATTATAACAGAACTGGAAATCACACAGATGACACCTCAGTGAAAATATGTATAACGTGTAAATCTGTTCTTCTGGTAAGCAATTTACGAGCAGAAAAAAAAAAAAAATCATAACTAGGTTTTTTTCTGTCTCTGATAAAAATACACCCATCCAATATCTGCACTGCTTATCCTCAGTAGGGTCGCGGGGGTTCTGGAGCCCATCCCAGCTATCTTGGGGCAGTGGGCAGGGGACACCCTGTACTGGTTGATTTCCAGTCATAGGGCACCTAGTGACAATTTGGACTGGCCTATTAACCTGAGATGTTTTTGGAATGTGGGAGGAAACCCACGCGAGCACGGGGAGAACATGCAAACCCCACACAGGAAGGCTGGTGGCCGGATTTGAACCCATGACCTCAGAACTGTGCCACAGACGTGCTAACTACTCAGCTGCCACTCGACAAAAATACATATGTTGTGCAAATTGATGCTTCTTGTGAGCAACATACAAGCGTGATAAAGTTAAAACTTATATAAACTCTATGTTGGCAGAATTACTCAAATAAAAACAAACATTAAGGTAAATACATTTAATAGCACTGTCTGGTGGCCCATCGGGGCCACTACCTCGGCCAAGTGCCCCGGCAGCACTGCCCGCCCCCGTGTGTCTAGTTAACTTAATTCACACAGGAAACAGAAAAATACACCGGAAATGCGACTTCAAAATAAAAGAGACAAGACTGATAAGCGTACAAGAGATGCAATTAGACTGATTATTGAAACGTTACTTCATGTGTGTGTGTGTGTGTGTGTGTGAAAGATTGTTTTTATATTTAGGAATATAAAAACAAGTTATATTCACACAGTGAATTCTGAGAAATGTTACAACCAAAACGACCAACCTATCAGAGCAAAACTTGTAATAGCACGAGATGAAACAAACCTGTAGTGATGACTAGTCAAGTCAAGTCATGTTTATTTGTTTGGCCCTTAATCACAAAGAGTCTCAAAGGGTTGCACAGATCAAAGACTATTGCAAATTACAGACTATTATGACATCATTCCCTCATCTAAAACCTACATGAGGGCAAATAATACACATATTACCAACATAAAACATAGGTTATTTATGTGCTATAGAATAAAAGTGTATTTTAAGCTTAGATTTAAATATTTCCACTGAGGTTGCAGATCGAATCTCAGGGGGAACAGCAGTCAACAGCCCAGGACCCGAATGGAGAACACTCTTGAACCTGTGGATTTCTTCTTGGCTCTTGTTATAATTAGTAAACCATCGTTTTCTGAGCAGGAACATAAAGGGAAATTACATCTGAAAGATATGAGGGAGCAAGTCCATGCAACCTTCAAATCACAGCTTAAGCTAACAGGGAGCCAATGCAGGTTAGCTAAAATCGGGGTCATGTGATCAGACTTTCTTGTCTTAGTTAAAACCAATGTTCCCTGTAATTTTCCCCGGGTCTGAGCGTTCACACAAAGTCGGTGAGCAGCGCTTGAAACAACAGTGAGCAACCATAATCCCAAGTGTGGCAAGATAATTATTTATCAAACATGTCCAAAACTTGACATCAAGTCACATTTTGCAAAATGATTTTTCTCTTTTGAATGAATTGACTCATGTACTATTGCAGAGGTTGTACAGCCTACAAAAGTCGTTTGTTCTTACAATTCTTGCACAAGATATCCATTTCTTTTTATTTCCTGATATATTTTGTCGCATAATATTAACATTTTGGGGGGCTTATTGAGTTGGTTGTAAGATACAGAACTGTACATATTGACATTTTTGAGTGGAAGTACAATGTTGGCAACAAGATTCACTTGATATAATTGGAAATTATTTGAATGCAACACAAACTTTTTATTCTTTTTTCTGTGTTTTTTTGGTGTTTTTTTTCTACTTTTTAAAAAAATTCCTTTGAAAAAATCTCATTGTGTTTATTTTTTCCGAGCTGTTACTTTTTTCTTTTTGTTCTCTATTTACTTTTTTCTCTTCCTTTTGTGTCCTTTTTTTTCCTCAACGTTTCACTACTTTTTCATTTTGGTATTTTTTTCTTTTTTGTTCTATTCCCCCCTTCCTTTGAGTCATTTTGTGCATAATTTTACATAAAATCTGGTCATGTTGGGATCAAAGAAGCAAAAACCACCCGAAGAGCCGTTTAGGACCCGAAAGAGCCGGTTCCTTTTAGTGAGCCGAGCCGAAGAAGCCGGTTCCCTGACAAACTCTACCCTGACATCTATCTATCTAGACATTTATCTATCTAGACATCTATCTATCTATCTATCCAGACATCCATCTATCTGTCTAGACATCTATCTATCTATCTAGACATCCATCTATCTGTCTAGACATCTATCTATCTATCTAGACATGTATCTATCTAGACATCTACCTATCTATCTATCTATCTAGACATCTAGACATCTAGACATCTATGTATCTAGACATCTATCTAGACATCTATGTATCTAGACATCTATCTATCTATCTATCCTATCTAACTTGATTTCTGACTCTTTCTTTGTAGAAACAACAAAAACCCAAGCGGCCTATATGACACTTGGTCAATAAAGGGTTAAGGCATTTGCCCCACCATCCCACATCAACAACTGCCGTAGAACATCTCTAGGATTATGGTCCGCGATTGGTTTGCGTCATGGCATCATGGAAATGCAGATTTACTTTCTGTCTCTTCAATCAGTTCAGAATATTGTGTTTCAAAAAGACCAAACCCCCGATCCATAGCAATTCTCTTCAAAACCGATTAATGTCGAACTCCGGGGGTCTTACTGTACTGTATTTGTGAAAGCATCCGGGTAATTCGGCCCTCCTAAGACTCAAAAGTAGGGTAGAAATGAGGATCCTTTAAACACAGTCTCACAAGGCTCATTACCAATGTTCCCTGTAATTTTCTCCGGGTCTGAGCGTTCACACAAATTTGGTGAGCAACGCTTGAAACAACAATGAGCAACAGCAATCCCAAGTGTGGCAATTATCAAACGTCTCCAAAACTTGACATCAAGTTACATTTTGCTGAGTTTCCGGCAATGCAAAATTATTTTTCTGTTTTGAATGAATTGACTCATATACTATTGCAAAGGTTGTACGGCCTACAAACGTCGTTTGTTCTTACAATTCTTTCACAAGATATCCGTTTCTTTTTATTTCCTGATATATTTTGTCGCATAATATTAACATTTTGGGGCGCTTATTTAGTCGGTTGCACGATACAGAACTGCATTTAATCACATTTTTTAGTAGAAGTACAATGTTGGCAACAAGATTGACTTGGTATAATTGAAAATTATTTGAATGCGACACAAACTACTTCTTCTTTTTCCCTGTTGTTTTCTATTTTTTTTGATTCCTTTAAAAAAATCTCATTGTGTTTATTTTTTCCTAGCTGTTACTTTTTTCTTTTTGTTCTCTATTTACTTTTTTCATTTGTTTCTTTCTTTTCTTTTTTTTTTTGGCTTTTTTCTGAATTTTTAATTCTTTTTTTCTCTTCCTTTTGTTTCTTTTTTTCTCAGCTTTTTACTACTTTTTCATTTTGGTATTTTTTTTCTTTTTTGGTTCTATTCCCCCCTTCCTTTAAGTCATTTTGTGCATCATTTTACAGAATATTTGGTCATATGGGGATGAACGAAGCAAAAACAACCTGAGGAGCCGTTTAGGACCCGAAAGAGTCGGTTCCTTTTAGTGAGCCGAGCCGAAGAAGCCGGTTCTCGAAAAACTCTACTGACTTTACTCAACTTCGTTCTACTTCGACCTTGATTTCCAAATACCGCATTTAGAACTCAACGTCAGGGGAACCCGTTTATTTTCACCTTCTTGCACTGTAACTTTGACTTAATTCTTTTTATTAGCAATTTCGAGCCCTGATTTTTGTGAGCTGGCTAGATTTTCTTGTGCTCGGAAAAGCTCTTGGTAGTGCGCAATTGCGCACACACGCAGCTTAGAGGGAACATTGCTCATTACATCACTTTTCACTGCACAGTTTGGAAAGTGCTGAAGGAGTCGCAACCTTGTCACGGCACCGTGACAATTTGGGTTGCCGGCCCAGAGCAGCAGCGATGGAGACTCTTGCGTGCATCTTAAGATGCTTCGGTCTGGCAGGTGAGAAGATCCAAGTGTCTCCTTGCGCAGATCAGATAGGACATAGATTGTCAGGATCCGGCACATTTCCCCCTAAGAGGCTGCCAAACTGGGGGGAGTGGCTGGAGAGCGCCCACCAGTATCTGACAGCAGAGGAGGTCGAGTTATTGTCTTTGTCTCGTCATGACAGGGTTGTTTTTTGTTTTTTTCTTGTTAGTTTCTTTGATGGATTGTTAGTTAGTCAGTTTATCAATATGTTGGATAGTATATAGATTGTCAGAATATGCCACCTCCCTAAGACACTGCCAACCTGGGGGGAGTGGCTGGAGAGTTCCCACCTGTAGCCGATAACAGAGGTTGTTTGGTCATTGTTTTTGTCTCGGTCACATCACAGCAAGTTTGTTTTCTTGTTTCTTCTTTGGACACTTTGCTAGTTTGTTAGATAGTTTGTTAGAAAGTGTGTTTTGAAGTCTGTCAGATTGTCAGAATCTGGCACCTACCCTAAGACAGTGCCAACCTGGGGGGAGTGGCTGGAGAGTGCCCACCTGTCCCCGACAGCAGAGGTTGTCTGATCATTGTCTTTGTCTCGGTCACATCACAGCAAGTTTATTTTCCTGTTTCTTGTTTGGACACTTTGTTAAATAAATATTTGAGCGTGTCAATTAGGCTGGCTCTTTAGTTTAAAAGGATGAAATAACATTTAAGATAAATGAGTAAATAATAATTAAAAAAAGGTTGTACTTCAAAAATTTGGACTTTGACTGGTCCCTTTTGGAACGCAACATTGGTTGAGAAATTTGCATCTATTTTAAATACCGTGAGCCTCATTTAGAGAGAGTTGACATGATTGTGTGCCATCTTGCTGTTACGAGTACCCCCAAAAAATAAAAAAGGGCAGGCCAGGCAAAAAAAGTGGTGCTTTTGGGTCACTTTGAGTCTCCATAGTTTATCTTCCTCCTTTAGCACTTATTAGCAGTTGCACGACACAATACAGCGACCACCGGTGGCCTATATAATACACACTGTCCCTTTAAAGGCCTCTGAATGAAATGACCCACAACTACTCGGTTTTTCTCTCTCTATTGTGTCAAAAATGCCCCACTGAGTTCAAAGAGCCCTTATATAGTTATTTTACCACGCCTATCTGCATTCATTTTACTTTTATCATCGGTGTTCCGGCCATGAATCGCACATGGTTTTCTTTAATAGTAGGATGAAAATGGTGAAAGTAAGAAATGCCAACCCAAACCCCCAAAGATCATTTAAAAAACGTAGGTTATTCTCGGTTTAATCAATACCAAAGGAAAGTCTCAGACCAAAACGTCTTTGGGGAGAAGGGGGGGATGCGAAAATGGTGCCCCGTGCGAGGCATCAGCACAAGTGCTCACATTTGAAATGGCAAAAGTCACTTTTTGATCCCCTCTTGAGCTTTGCTTTGCTCTCTTGGACCTCGTGACATGTCACTTTGATGACTAGCTACAGAGGCAGCGTGTAATGCACAACAACAATCCCTTCTACTCACATCCCAGGGAAGAAGGGATGACATCACTTTGTAATAATATCAAAAAAGTCAAGTTTTTTCTTTTTGTTCTCTATTTACTTTTTTCCTTTGTCTTTCTTTTCTTTTTTCTGGCTTCTTTCTGATTTTTTTTTTCTCTTCCTTTTCCTTCTTTCTTTCTCAGCTTTTCACTACTTTTTCATTTTGGTATTTTTGTTCCCTCTTTGTCCCATTCCCCCTTCCTTTAAGTCATTTTGTGCATATTTTTACATAATATTTGGTCATATAGGGATGAAATAAGCAAAAAACAACCTGAAGAGCCGTTTAGGACCCGAAAGAGCCTTTTAGTGAGCCGAGCCGAAGAAGCCGGTTCTCGAAAAACTCTTCTGACTCTACTCAACTTCGTTCTACTTCGACCTTGACTTCCAAATACCGCATTTAGAACACAACGTCAGGGGAACCCGTGTATTTTTACCTTCGTGCACTGTAACTTTGACTTGAGTCACTTCTTAATTAGCAATTTCGAGCCTTGATTTTTGTGAGCTGGCTAGATATCAAGTCAAGTCATTTTTATTTGTATAGCCCTTAATCACAAAGAGTCTCTAAGGGCTTCACAGGTTATTACACAGACTATTTTTTTCAGACTATTATTACACAATCCCCTGATCTAGAACCAACATGAGAGCAAGGAAAAACTCAAAAAACCTCAACATGAGGAAAATGAAGAAACCTTGAGAAGGGACCGCACATGTGGCATCCCCCTTTCAGGATTACCAGGCAAAGGATGTTGCAATTACAAATAATACACAGATATTGTCCACAAAAAGTATAGGTTATTCATATGCTATAGAGTAGAAGTTTGTTTTAAGCTTAGATTTAAACATTTCCACTGAGGTTGCAGATCCAATCTCAGGGGGAAGAGCATTCCACAGCACCAGGGCCCCAGAACACTGTCGAACCTGCGGATTTCTTCTTGGCTCTTGGGATCACCAGAAGACCGGCGCTCTCAGAACGAAGGCTTCGGACCGGAACATAGGGGGAAATCAGATCTGAAAGATATGAGGGGGAAAGTACATGTATGTATTTGTATAATACTAAGAGAACCTTGAAATCACATCTTAGGCTAACAGGGAGCCAATGCAGGTTAGCCAAAATCGGCGTGATGTGATCTGACTTTTTTGTCTTAGTTAAAAGCCTCGCTGCAGCATTTTGTACCAGCTGACTCTTGATTCTGGACTTCGGGAGACCGGAGAGTAGTGCATTACAGTCATCAAGACGGGAGGCAACAAACACGTGAATTATAATCTCCGTATCCGACGGAGACAGTATAGGACAAATTTTAGCAATGTTGCGAAGATGGAAGAAAGCGGTTCTAGTAATTTTCTTCACATGTGTTTGAAAGGACAAAGGTTTTATATTAAATGAGTATGATGAAAGCCATTTTTTAATCATGTTGCATTCTGTGTGCCTCATAATTTACTACCGAGGTTACCTGTGTGTCACAATCCACAAACCATCTGCTGTTCCGTAACATATATGGGTATTATGCAAATTATTCAATGATCATTTCCAAGATAGAATATCAGTATATGAACGGTATCAATTGATACTACCCTGTATTTACTTGGATTGGATTAATACCAAAATTCCCAGTATCACTTACCCCTAGAACACATGTGTCAAACAGGCGGCCCGCGGGCCAGATCAGGCCCGCTATGGGATTGAATCCGGCCCGCGAGACAACACTCAGAGAAGCGCAAGAGAAAAACAAGCTGCAGGTTGAAATATTTCAACTTGATGTTGCCAAAGCCAGGTGCCTCGAACAAAGACACTGCACTTGTATTTATTTCTCTCCCTCTCTCTCTCTCTCTCTTCCACCCCTTTCCTCCCACTCTCTGACAAGATTGAATTGGTATCATTTGAATGCAACACAAACTTTTTCTTCTTTTTAAATTCCTTTAAAAAAATCTCATTGTGTTTATTTTTCCTAGTTGTTACTTTTTTTATTTTTGTTTTCTATTTACTTTTTTCATTTTTTGTCTTTCTTTTCTTTTTCTGGCTTTTTTCTGAATTTTTCCTTCTTTTTTCTCGTCCTTTTGTTTCTTTTTTTTCAGCTTTTCACTACTTTTTCATTTCGGTATTTTTTTCTTTTTTGTTCTATTCCCCCCTTCCTTTGAGTCATTTTGTGCATAATTTTACATTAGATTTGGTCATGTTGGGATGAAAGAAGCCAAAACAACCTGAAGAACTGTTTAGGACCCGAAAGGGCAGGTTCCTTTTAGTGAGCCGAGCCGAAGAAGCCGGTTCTCGAAAAACTCTACTGATTTTACTCAACTTCATTCTCCTCTAGCGCATTTTGACCTTCATGCACTGTAACTTTGACTTAATTTCCTTCTTAATTAGCAATTTCGAGCCCTGATTTTTGTGAGCTGGCTAGATTTTCTTCTGCGCGTAAAAGCTTTGGGTAGTGCGCAATTGCGCATACACGCAGTTTAGAGGGAACATTGCTTACAATCCCAGAATGGAATAATGTTGTCACCTGGGGGTTTTCTTTGTTTTTGTTGTTTTAAAGGCCTGGAACAAAAACAAAATCCACCCGTGCTTTATTGTGTCTCCGTTTGAAGAATCAAATTACCCTGATTGCAAACTAACAATTTTCCTGGTGAAAGAGAGAGTTCATTATTCATCCAGATGGTTGCAGGCTGAGCCTCTCTCTCTCTCTCTCTCTCTCTCTCTTTCTCTCTCTCTCTCTCCCTCTCGCTGTCGTTTTCTGCCAACCTTGTTGCCCATTATGTGATTAGGTCAGATGGAGCCCATGACCGTTTGACTGAGAGGAGCATCTAATGAGGCCTCATTTGGAGTAGCCGGCCACGTTCCGACACCGGTGTGCAAAAAAAAAAAAAGAAAAGAAATGCATGCTGTTGAAAAAAGCAAAGGGCCGTCTTCGGGTTTCGGTTAAGATTTACGAGATGTCCATACCCTACTGCAGGGGTAGGGAACCTATGGCTCGGGAGCCATATATGCAGCGTTCTGTTTGCCCGCGTCCCTGCGTCCTACACGCATCATTTTTGCTGGGGACGCATAGTGTCAAATCAACGTGCGTCCCCGGGTCGACACAAAATTGTCATTATTACCCGATTACTTTTATTTTTAACAAAGATTTACCGCATTCTAAACTTTTCGTCAGGCAGATCCGCCATTGTTGTTTTGGTCTCGCGGTTCGAGTTTTCGTCCGCACGCCGATCTCGGCAAACGAGTTTTCGTTGCTTCGAGATGACGTCATTGTTGTGGTGGTTGTCGTCGATGTAAGGTGAAAATCAACACAAAATTTGTCATTTTTTCAGTGTCGGTAATAAGTCGAAACATAATGCCGAAAGTGATAACTACGGCAATAATTCCGGCACGAAAAAAAACGCAGAGAAATTCTTCAGAAGATCGCTAGGAAAACACGAGAGGCTAGGAAAACACCTGTGTTGAAGCGAACGACTCGACAAAAGAAAATAAACATAATAATACTGCGAAGCAAGATAAGGACTTTGCTGCCAAAATTGACTTCATTTTATTCCTGGTTAGGCTATGAGGAGGATGATAATGGATTGGACCTTGAGAAGGCATTACAACTGTGGCGGGACAGCCAACCACGAATAATTTATGAACTAAAAAACCTGAAGTGATACCTGCTTTGTATTACCAATTAACTGTGATGATTAAAACTGAATGAAAATATAGATTAATATAATTATTTCAGCAATAAAATTTTGTATAATGTACAATATTGTTGTGAACTGAAAAATCTTGAAGTGATAACTGATTTGTATTACCAATAAACTGTGATGATTAAAACTGAACGAATATATATATTTATCTATATATTTGTCGCCGATTTACAATTTCAACCTCGATAACACAAAATTTTGGGGAGCCATAGATCTCTGTTGGGACCCATAGATTTTTGTGCATGCGAGTCCCCGGGATCCATCACTTTTTACAGCTCAAATGAACACTGTATATGGCTCTTTTCACGAGTACATATGGCTCAGAAATAAAATGTAACGATTGCACATCTTTCTGTGGCGTTCCAAAGTCAAGTGATTTCATCCCGATTTTGGTCCGTATAAAGCCGAGGCGCCTTAATGCAGAAGAAACCATTTAAACTGATAAATAATAACGCTGACTTTGATTGGGTGAGCAGTACAAGTGGGCGGATCCTTGCACACAGTGCAAGCCACTTCCTTCTCTCTCTCTCTTGCACAGTGCAGTCTACACCCAAAGTGAATATGACGATATGCTTATCGTTTGCAGTCATTTGGAACATTTTTACAGAAGAACTTTGCATGCACATTGTTTCGAAACAGTTATTAAGGACAAATTTCATGGAAAGAAATGGCCTCAACACTTTTAACTGAAGGTGGAAGACAAATTGTAAATGGCATATTTACATTGATTTGGGACACAGGATTTGGCATTATTATCATTTCATACATTGAGAGAGAGAGATCTGGCGGGCCGCCTGTTTGACATCTTTGATTTAGACTGTCCAATGAACTTGACATGCATGTTTTTGGAACGTGGGAGGAAACCGGAGTGGCCCGAGGAAACCCACGCAAGCACGGGAAGAACATGCAAACTCCACGCAGGAGGTTCGGTCTCATGACCTCAGAACTGTGCCGCACACGCGCTAACCACTGCGCCGCCGTGCTGCCCCGAATATTCACCTATCATGCAATTAAATGCAATTAAAGCGACCAGAACTCGTAATCACTCATCTGGAGATAACAGAAGTACACTTGTCAAACAGGCGGCCCGCGGGCCAGATCAGGCCCACTAAGGGATTGACTCCGGCCCGCGAGATAACACTCAGAGAAGCGCAAGAGAAAAACAAGCTGCAGGTTGAAAAAGATAGATAGATAGATAGATAGATAGATACTTTATTCATCCCCGAAGGGAAATTCACATTTCCAGCAGCATCCCTGAGCTGAGAACAATACAATAATAAAGCAAGAAGAATACAATAAAAATGTCAACATGATGTTGCCAAAGCCACGGTACTTGTATTCCTTCTCTCTCTCTCTCTCTCTCTCTCTCTCTCTCTCTCTCTCTCTCTCTCTCTCTCTCTCTTCCACCCCCTTTTTCCCACTCTCTGTGTCCCACTCTCTGTGTCTCTTTTTCTCTTCCTTTGTTGCTCTTTGTCTCTTTCTTTCTCTGTGTCTCTCTTTTTCTCTTCCTTTGTTGCTCTTTGTCTCTTTCTTTCTCTGTGTCTCTCTTTTTCTCTTCCTTTGTTGCTCTTTGTCTCTTTCTTTCTCTGTGTCTCTCTTTTTCTCTTCCTTTGTTGCTCTTTGTCTCTTTCTTTCTCTGTGTCTCTCTTTTTCTCTTCCTTATTTGCCATTTGTCTCTTTCTAACTTCTTTTGCTCTAACTTCCTTTTTTCCTTTTCTCTTTCTCTCTTCCTACCCATTGCGCTTTCTTTTCTCTTTTCTCTTCTGTCCTTCTATTTCTCTTTGGATTTCTTTCTTCCCCTACCTTTCTTTTCCCCCTCTCGACTCTTTTTTTTCTCATGCTCTCTCCCTCTCTTTCTCTTTTTCTTTCTTAGTCCTGCCCTCTCTCCTTTTCCCTCCCTCTTCCTCTTATTTCTTTATCTCTCTTTTTCTTTCTCTTTAATCTACTTGTCCGGCCCCCGACAGGATGTTTGTTCTATCGTGTGGCCCCAGAGTTAAAATGAGTCTGACACCCCTATAAGTCTTATAGCAACGACAAGGGTGCTAGCTCTTATTTTAGTGTCGCCTCGGCGAAACGACATCTATCATGCAATTAAATGGACCCTTCTGGCGAGCAGCGTACGAGCAGAACACTTCATCACACGAAAAATAAACACTCATAGCAGCAACTAGGTTACATTATTGATTGCGGTATGTGACGTGAAAAATAAGATAGATAAATAGATAGATAGATACTTTATTCATCCTCGTAGGGAAATTCACACTTCCAGCAGCGCCTTGTTGTTTATTAACAGATTAACAGGATGGCCTCAGGGTGCTGTGTTGTAGTTTAGCAACAGCGGAGTGGATGACGTCAAACGCGGTTCGACGTCCTGCGGCAGATGGAAATCTTTGTGCCCAGGGTTACACCACCTCGTGTTAGCGAGTCCACCTCCTCTCCGCTTCCCGCAGGCTTTTGTGTCTCTGTCTAACAGCGCTGAAGCCGGATAGCTCCGGGTAGCTACGGTCCGGGTAGCTTCGGGTGGCTCCACGTTAGCTTGCGGGATGCTAGACGTGAGCCACGTTTCTGTAAAACACAGCAAACTGCACTCCCTGTATGCTTTGATGTTTTTCACCAGTACAGCCAGTTCGTCGGTCTTATTTGGTAGAGAGTTCACATTTACCATGCTTACCGAAGGCTTATAATGCCACTAGCCGCTTAGCTAGCTCCGGCTCTCCATCCACGATTGGGCCCCCTCATTACGCCGGCAGGAGAATTCTTCAGGGCAAGGAGTTGATTCCCCGAATAAACGCAATTTTGTGTGTTAAAAACCATGTCCATAGGATAAAAAGTAATCTAAAGTGTAGTTGTCAAACGGGACGAAAAAAAACGAAGATGGAAGCAGACACTTAAAACAGCATGAAAACCTACCCATTGTATTTCCTTCTTCGTGTTGTTACTTTGAGAAGGCTGTAGGGCACCTGTGTCAAACAGGCGGCCCGCGGGCCCAATCAGGCCCGCTAAGGGATTGAATCCGGCCCGCGAGACAACACTCAGCGAAGCGCAAGAGAAAAACAAGCTGCAGGTTGAAATATGTCTACTTGATGTTGCCAAAGCCAGGTGCCTCGAACAAAGACACTGTACTTGTATTTATTTCTCCCTCTCTCTTTCTTTTACACCCCTTTTCTCCCACTCTTTCTCTGTCTCTTTCCCTCTCTGTGTCTCTTTTTTTCTCTTCCCTTGTTGCTCTTTGTCTCTTTCTCTCTCTGTGTCTTTTAAGCTCTTTTGCTCTAACTTCCTTTTTCCCTTTTCTCTCTTTTCTCTTTCTCTTTTCATACCCTTCGCGCTTTCTTTTCTCTTTTCTCTCCTTCTGTCTTTCTATTTCTCTTTGGCTTTATTTATTTCTCTCCCTTTCTTTTCCCCCTCTCTCACGACTTTTTATCTTTTGTTTCTCACGCTCTCTCCCTCTCTCTCTCTTTTTCTTTCTTTGTCCCGCCCTCTCTCCTTTTCCTTCCCTCTTTCTCTTCTTTCTTTATCTCTCTTCTTCTTTCTCTTTAATCTACTAGTCCGGCCCCCGACAGAATGTTTGTTCTATCGTGTGGCCCCCGAGTTAAAATGAGTTTGACACCCCTGGTCTAAATTGTCCCTGGGTGTGAATGAGCGAGCGAATTGTCTGTCCCTGTGTGCCCTGCGATTGTCTGGCAACCCTTTCAGGATGTCCCCTGCCCAATGCCTGACAATGGCTGGGATGGGCTCCAGCACCCCCGCGACCCTACTGAGGAGAAGCGGTGCAGATTATGGATGAATGGATGGATATTATAACTTGAACCTGACATTTTTTAGTTAATCAATCCATTTAGGGAGCCACCTTTGCTAGTGACCGATTGCGAGCGGCGCTAATGCTAGCCATAGCTACTATACGGTCGAACTTGAGCATGGTTCACTTCAATTTTTTCCTAAATCAATCTTTTAATGTAACTCGATGTGAGAGTATCCTGCCACTGTTTCAGGGATGTGAAAGAAATGGAGCTGTCAAGAGTTCAAATGGGTTATTTTTCCGTTATCTACTTCTGTCTTGGGCTTTGTGTGGGAGCCAATGGCATTGCGGCGCTCCGATATGGCCGAACCAATCAATTCGCTGCTTATTTACATGAATTAAGACGAGCTGAAGAGTCATTTCCCTCTTGCTTTCTTTTCTATTTCAAACGTCGAATTATAGACTTTTATTCAATTTTTTTTTTATTACCCAGAGGGCCATTGAGTTAATTCTTATATTCAGTCTCCTTTTATTCATAAAGATTATTCAAACGTTTCATCAAGTATCATTATATAAGTGCACTGTGCACTGAAACGTTTTTCTTGTCATAAAATATCAAAGTAAGAAATACTGTACTGTTATTCTAGTCACACTTGTGCAGGGTTGGGTGGGGTTACTTTAACTGGATTACTTTCAATTACCGTATTTTCCGCACTATAAGGCGCACCGTGTTATAAGGCGCACCCTTAATGAATGATATATTTTTAAACTTTTTCCATACATAAGGCGCACCCCATTATAAGGCGCTATAAGTGCATGCTGGTTTAAGATCAGGTAATTGTGCAATTTTGTAATTGTAATCCTGTCATTGATATTGAACTCTCTCGCTGCTGCTCTATTCCCGTGTTCTACTGCGTGACTGATCGCCTTGAGTTTAAACTCTGCGTTGTAAGCGTGTCTCTTAATAGGAGCCATTTCAGGGTCTTCATACAAACGCACACATAAAAGAGAATCGTTGTTTAATATTTCCCAGTATGCACAGCGCACTTCTTCCTCTACGCGAAAAATGGAGTCGGTGGCTGCTTACCGTAAGTTGCGAGACCTTGTAATTCAATATTGATCCATGTATAAGGCGCACCGGATTATAAGGCGCATAGTCAGCTTTTAAAAAAAAAAATCAGATTTTATGTGCGCCTTGTAGTGCGGAAAATACGGTACTTTTGGATTATTCCAATACCAAATATGCTAATAAAAGACAAAAGAAGCTAAATATGAATAAAATGACTACTTTTTGTGCAGGCTTGGGCAGTAACGGAATTCATGGAACGGCAAAAATGATGTTGGCAAGCTGTTTGGATTGATTTTCATTTTGTTTCTGTCACATTTTATGATCAAAGAGATCAAAGCCAGGAGAGAAAGCTTACCACGTGTTGTGAGTCATCATTTTATTCATATTTTATTTCTTTTGTCTTATATTAGCATATTTGGTATTGGAGTCATCCAAAAGTAATTGAAAGTAATCAAATTAAAGTAACCCTACCCAACACTGCTCTTGTATTTCTTTTCAATGATAATACAGTAGACCCCCACCTCACGAAATTGTCACTTTATTATTTGTGATTCGGAGAACTTCCTAAGACTATTATCAAAAATAAAAAGGGGAATAAACCAAGGATATCTTCTACGAGTTTGACAATGCTCAAAATTGGAAGTTTAAAATCAACTTTATATTTAATTCGTCATCTGCTCACCCTGTTGCATCCACTTTTTTACACCACTTGACCAGCTAAAGTCATGTCAAACCAAAAGAGAAGAAAATGTCATTCTTATTTAACACGTATATAAATTCAGATTATTTCATCATATACACGCATACTACATTTAAGTAATGCTTTCGTAATTTCTATCCCTCGTCATATTGTCACGGTTGCCATGGCGCCCAATTGGCCCCGGCTGTGTGGCACCAGCTGCGGCTCATTGACGGATTGGCTTTCTGTCTATTTAAGCTCAGTGCTCTCATTTTTCCTTTGTCAGTCCGTCTACGAACCTCTCTCCCGCAAGACGTAGGTTTCGACTCGTCCTGTTCCTGTTGGTGTTTTCTGTCCGGAATTGTTCCCGTTTACTTTGTCCTGTTTCATTTCGGTTTCCAGTTTTATTTCTGTCTATTTTGGTCCTGATTATTATTTTCTCCAGTTTTTGTTCCCGTCTAGTTTGTCCTGTTTATTTTCGATATCTATTTCATTATTTATCCTGTCTGTCCCGACCTGTATCGACCCCATCTGTCCGATATCAGCTCGGGCAATTTGTATCGATCTCATTGGCCTCTGGCTTCTTATCATTTCACGCCGGACTGTTGCCTAACATGCATGATTCCCTTATTTCCTGTAGCATAAAAGGCTTGTGTGAGTAACGTCACACGTTTGGGTCCTGATCCTGTTCTGGTTCATGACACATATGGCTATTCACTTTGGAATTATTGTCTATTGTACTTTTTCAAGCTGATTTTTTTGTTTCTCAGGTTGTTAAGCCATTACATAATCCAATGAATGATACACGAGCTTTCCAGGGTCAAAAATGAAGACTTTTTTTCTTAAGTTCCTCACTTTTATGAAATCTCAATGGCATCATCGTTGATGTTTGAACAAGTGGCCGCCAGAGAATGAGACTGTCCCCTTGTTTTTACCTTCCCGCTGTTTTACAGCGCATGACACGGCGGCGCAGTGGTTAGCGCGTGTGCGGCACAGTTCATGTCTTGGGAACCTCCTGCGTGGGTTCCAATCCAGCTCCAGACTTCCTGTGCGGAGTTTGTATGTTCTCCCCGTGCTTGCGTGGGTTTCCTCCGGGCACTCCGGTTTCCTCCCACATTCCAAAAAAACATGCATTTCAGGTGAATTGGCCGGTCCAAATTGTCCCTTGGTGTGAATGAGCGAGTGTGTTGTCTGTCCCCGTGTGCCCTGCGATTGGCTGGCAACCAGTTCAGGGTGTCCCCTGCCCACTGCCCGATGATTGCTGGGATGGGCTCCAGCACCCCCGCGACCCTACTGAGGATAAGCGGTGTAGCTTATGAGATGAGATGAGACATTTTGCCCGTGACTCTGACTTTTCCTTTCGGTGATGGCTGGACAAAAAGCTTTGCAAGGAGGATTCAAGCACATTATAGCTGGGGGGCAAAGAACAACAATGTGCAGATAAACTGTTGACATTTGCTTGGGTTCTCCCTTAAGATCGCCATAAAGCCACGAAAAGGAAGCTTCTGCACCGCTTATCCTCAGTAGGGTCGCGGGAGTGCTGGAGCCCATCCCAGCTATCTTCGGGCAGTGGGCAGGGGACACCTTGAACTGGATGACAGTCAGTTATTCAGTTTATTACTTATTATTACTTATTAATTTGATTTGTATGTTATCCTTTATAACTGGACATACTATTTTGATTTCTGTAAACAAAAAAGTAGACCGCGGGTTTCGGTGTCTGAAGTTTCCACCTTACGATGTGGAATAAGATGTTTTTTCAGCCACTCTTGACAGCATTTGACCCGCCAAACAACATCAAAAACATTATTTATCATGCCCAAAAACTGACAAAATGTAAACTCTGTGCATGTTCTGTCTCTAAAATACCTGTCTGA
Source organism: Urocampus carinirostris (assembly GCF_059441175.1). NCBI lineage: Eukaryota > Metazoa > Chordata > Actinopteri > Syngnathiformes > Syngnathidae > Urocampus > Urocampus carinirostris. The sequence goes on from NC_142364.1 coordinate 3,836,155, forward strand.
TATTGGTCGACATCAATGCATGCAATTGGCTTTTGTCATGCTTCATAAAGATGAGAATATGCTATTGGCTGAACTGCATCCCACAATACCTTTTTCTGTCTTTGTTCAGTTCAGATTCTCATGTGACAAACTTGGAATTTGTTTAGCCAAGGATCTTACTTGTGATTGTGCTAAAGACAGAAGCAAGAAGATCTGCATTTTTTTTTTATGCATTTTTTTATATAGCGCTTTTCAAGTCAATGAAGACTTCCCAAAGCGCTTTACAATGTGCTCCAGATTTCCCAATAGCTGCCTTGCAGCCATGTAAGGCGCTAACCTGCTTTTTGGGGGTATTAGGGGTTCAGTGTCTTACCCAAGGACACTTCGACATGTAGCACGGACGAGCCGGGATTCGAACTGGGATCCCTTGATCCCAAGACGAGCGCTTTACCTCCTGAGCTACTGCCGCCCCAATTTCACCTCACATTTGCGACCTTCGATCACATTAATGACATATCCTGGGGGTCTACTGTACATTTACAAATCGGGGTGAGACGTCCACCAAGCACTTTCCTTCCCGTCAAGGTCTCACGTCTTCATTGAAGTCCAAATCATTGAAATAACGACGCCCGGGCTTTTCTTTTTGGAGATAACCCGGGAAAAGAGAAAAGCCGCCGCAGTCAACAAACCTATGACTCATTACTAGCGAGATTAGAAAAGAAACGCAGGGGCTCTTATGCACACGCCACTCAGTCTTATTTTAATATACATAAACCGAAGGACACCGGTAAATCACGGCTCCCGAGGAAAACGCCGAATCCCGACTCGAAATCCGGCTTTTAGTATGCCGAACACATTGCGGATGGCTGTGTTGGCAGCCTCCCCCGCTTCCTTTGATGCCAGTCGAGTGCGAGAAAGAGATGGGACATGATGGAAGGGGGGCGGGAGGCGGTCGGGGTTGCGCGTGCTGGGGATCGATGCAGATGTTAAGTGCAAAGTAGAGTCGAGGTGCGCAAAGCGGTTCCTAGGTTTCCCCCCTGCGGGCTAAACGGATGGAGAGGAATTGCTCGGAAAGGTAGAATTGGTGCAGTACTCAGCAGATGAAAATGAGGGAGTCATTGGCCTAAAGCAGGGTTGTCAAAGGTGCGGCCCTGGGACGATAGTTTGAAGTTAAATGTCTGATATAGACCCCAGCTCCGTTAAAAGTGGTACTACTTGTATTGGATAGCCTACCTTGCGATGTATTTCCTGGAGATATAACTTGTAAAAGGGCAGCACGGCGGGGCAGTGGTTAGCGCTTGTGCGGCACAGTTCATGTCATGGGAACCTGTCATGGGTTCAAATCCAGCTCCAGACTTCCTGTGCGGAGTTTGTATGTTCTCCCCGTGCTTGCGTGGGTTTCCTCCAGGCACTCCGGTTTCCTCCCACGTTCCAAAAACATGCATTTCAGGTGAATTGGCCGGTCCAAATTGTCCCTAGGTGTGAATGAGCGAGTGAGTTGTCTGTCCCTGTGTGCCCTGCGATTGGCTGGCAACCAGTTCAGGGTGTCCCCTGCCCACTGCCCGGAGATGGCTGGGATGGGCTCCAGCCCCCCCGCGACCCTAATGAAAATAAGCGGTACGGCTAATGAGATGAGATAACTTGTAATACGGATTCAGGGTCGGGTTACTTTAACTGGATTACTTTCAATTGCTTTTGGATTACTTTTGGAGACTAATAAACGGGACAAAAATAGACGGGAACGAAACTGGATAACCGATATTAAACAGGACAATAATACACGGATATAGATACATTATATACAGGGTTGGGTAGGGTTACTTTAACTGGATTACTTTCAATTACTTTTGGATTACTCCAATACAGAATATGCTCATAAAAGACAAAATAAACTAAATATGAATAAAATTACTAAAGGCTTGGGGAGTAACGGAATACATGGAACGGCAAAAATGATGTTGGCAAGCCGTTTGGATTTATTTTCATTTTGTTTCTGTCGCATTTGATGTTCGTTTTGCCGGAGATCAAATAGATCAAAGCCAGGAGAGAAAGCTTACCACGTGTTGTGAGTCATCATTTTATTCATCTCATCTCATCTCATTAGCTGCACCGTTTATCCTCAGTAGGGTCACGGGGGTGCTGGAGCCCATCCCAGCAATCATCGGGCAGTGGGCAGGGGACACCCTGAACTGGTTGCCAGCCAATCACAGGGCACACGGGGACAGACAACTCACTCGCTCATTCACACCTAGGGACAATTTGGACCGGCCAATTCACCTAAAATGCATGTTTTTGGAATGTGGGAGGAAACCCACGCAAGCACGGGGAGAACATACATATTTAGTTTCTTTTGTCTTTTATTAGCATATTTGGTATTGGGTAATCCAAAAGTAATTGATAGTAATCCAGTTAAAGTAACCCCTACCCAACCCTGTACGCATTAACACATTTTAGTTTCTGTGGCACGTTCAATACTTTGTAGTTGATATCGTATGCTGGGGAAAATGCTATAGAGACTGTAAGGTTTTAACATTTATTAAACTGAAATCTGACTCCAAAGACACTTCACGTTTCTCGTCTAAACCTTTACAGTTGGAGCATATTCAGAAGCCGGAGACATTTAATTAGCCGAACAACGAGTGTAGTCCACATATCAATTTATTTAGCCGCGAATCAAAGTGTTGAACAAATCGGACCTTTCTGCTGTGCCAAAATTACATTCGTGTGCAGAGGAAGACGAGGGGGTTCAACCCATGCCGATGAAATGTTCACGCCCCATGACCAAGCCTCTGCCGATTGGTCCGCGCTGTTGTCGATGCAAATTTACCAACCATGGTTTGAAGAATGGGAGGGTGGTGCACAATACTCCAACACCCCAGGCGAGGTGATAAGTCATTGTTATCTGCATAGAATAGAAGGAAAGGCACATTCCAACGCAAAACACGATTTACAACACCCTTCTCTAAGAGTTTTCCCTCAAACACTGAAGTCAGATTTAAGAACAAGTATATTTGACTTTACGTAAGATAAAACAGTGTATAAAATATTATATAACTTCATGAGTAACCAAAAACATCTGATTCCACCCCGTAAAGCGAAAATATTCGAAGGCGGGTACGCCATATCCCGTAGGTCTACTATATGATCCACTTCACAGGTCGAAAATTATATTAAAAAAGCTAAAAAAAAAAGTATTAAGGATGGAATAATCAATTGATAATTTTGGTGATGAATGGATTTATGGGAAATACAAAAATGTGTTCACTTTGTTCCTGGTATTAGAAAACAGAGCACATTTTTCTTTTTGTGTCATAGAAAAGGTAAACTAATCACTTGTTTGACAATTAACGTGTTATAAAATCTAAGGAAAAGATGTTATTACCAAAATAAAAAGTATTTTTACTTTTCAGATCTCTCTAAAGAAGATAACACCGCTAGGTGTGGGCTGGCAGATCTAAATAGGAAACTTGGCATATTGTGACCGGTGAGGTTTTAATGTTTTTTTTTTTCTTAGCGAGCTAAAAAATAATTGCCCTTTTGTTGAGACAGGGTGGGACAAACAGGGTAGATAATGAAACAGGATATCGAAAATAAACAGGACAAACTCGACGGAAACAAAACTGGAAACCGAAATCAAACAGGACAAAATAAACGAATACAGAACAGGAAATACCAACAGGAACAGGAGTCGAAACCCACGTCTTACGGGGCAGAAGTTTGTCGACGGTCTGACAAAGGAAAAATGAGAGCACTGAGCTTAAGAATTTCTAAACTCTAAGGCTTTCAAACGATGCATCGATTTATGAAAAATAGTTGCTAATTTATCGTTCAGTTGATGATCGTCACCCCCTTGAGACTACCCTTCTCATACATCAAGTGGATAATTATAATAATAATAAGTTCCAAAGACAAGTTGAAATAATCGGCAGTGTGCCAACTTGTATCACAAGACGTCAAATCGAGTTTCGGAAGTTATTTGGACCTGGGGCTTTTCTCCGCTTACCACCCCGGACCGTCCACCATGTCAATTACGAGCAGGTCAACACATTTTCGCTCTGTAGTCTCTCCGTCCTCCAGCATCTGTCTCTCCCTCCGCCTTCCTTCCCTTGTCTCCCTCCATCAGCGTCCTCTCGTCCCCTTTCCATCTGTCTGTCTCACGACGCCTCGTAATTGGCGCCCGACGCGTGCCGGCTTTCGAGGTTGTTTGCGAATCGGCAACTTTCGGTTGTCGCCCAAGTTAGAGCTGTCAGGACCAGAACGGAGCGGGACCCACTTGCTTTGCGTTTCTCACTAGTTTTATTGGAAGAAAGGGAAAGGGTTGCGCCCACGATCCGGTGGTTGCTGGACGCGGGAAGCAGGTCGTTCTGAACGTGGAAGTGGATTTTCCGTGAAGAGAGATGGCAGTGTCGGGAACTGAAAAACGGGCCAGTAGCCGGGACAGGAGAGCCAAAACGTGGTCTGGGTCGTAAGCAAGTCGTAAGCCAGGAAAGGAGAGTAGGCGTGGTCGGGGACAAAAGAGGTCGAAAGCTGGGACGGGACAGTAGACGTGGTCAGGATCAAAAACGTGTCGAAGCCGGGGGACAGACGGGAGCAAAAAACAGGTGGGAGTCGGGGTCAAAAAAGGCTTGCCTAGTGTTAACTGAGGTCCGCAGACGGACTGTCAAAAGGGGACATATTAGAGTGGGTTTTAATAGAGACAGAGAGCCAATCCGAGTCCAAGGCAGTTGGCGCCATGTCGGTAATCATGACAAGAGCAGCCTATTTCGTGTGCAACTTGGCGATGTCTGGTCTGTTTTGTTTACTTTAAATTCCTTTTGCGTATGCTCGTTTTTCAGTTTTCAGGAGCTCAGTGCTTCTGATTCATTATTGTTTCTCGTTACATCGTTGCTAAGGCCATTTCCTGCACATTTGTGACTATTAGCAGACTCAAGTAGTCAGGAAACCAGAAGAGGTAAAAGGCAGGTAAAGTAGGACAAAGGCACTCCATTCCCACTACCAACTACTAGAGAACCAGCCCTGGTTTACCAGTTTTTTTTTTCATTTACCAGGGCGGTGGCAAGTTTTAGGACGTGGAAGCAGTGTCATTTGGGTGTGAGCTTATGTTTGGATAATCCACGGATGTATATCGAATGTGTGTCACCACTTTGTGTAATTGCCGCACTAAAGAGCTGAGGGAGTTGGCAGCGCCACCTTCAATGTCAGATTTTATTGGTAAACTCTTATCGGTGTGAACGTTAAACATGGCTTGGCACTATTTTGGATCACTGTAACGTCTATCACAATCGGGGTCCACGCTTGAATCGTGATTTATGACCATTTTTGAAATAAAGTGATCACAACTTGCCGCTTCAGACTTTCTCAGCATCACAGTTGAAAAATATAGCGCAATCTATTATTCCTAGACTCTTTGAGACGGTCTTTTTTATTTTTTTTTGGTGCCTGGAAAGAAGTGCACAGGTGCAACTGCGATCCATGATCCCATATCCCATAATGCTGTAAGCAGGGACTGGCTGTAAAGTAGGCTTAAACGTATTTACTCAAGGTGTGTATTTCTAATCACTTTGATGCTCCCTTTTGGCGTCTCTTAGTCTTCCTGTCTTTGTTTACGTTTCCAGGGGGGTGGTCTTTGGTCTTTGGTCTTTGGTCTTTGGACTTTTGTCTATTGTCTTTGTCTCAACATACCAGTACTTTTCCATGTCTTGTGATCTCAATAAAACACAGAAGCAGACGGGGGATGACTGAGATTGAGATCAAGATTTGAGCGAGAGAGTATGGAAAGATCTCATGTCCCCGGTTGCAACTGGCTAAAATACTTAAGTCTTTGCCTGGTGCATTTTCTTTTACGGTTAGCCAATATTTTTTAGCTCTCCCACACTTCAGTGGTTGTTTTCGACCCTACACTGGCAGAAGGCACTTTTGCTCCGTTCTGACACGCCTAAAATGAATTCCACTGTTGTCCATTATCCTGAAAGGAGTAATGCTGATAGCGTGAACCATCAGAACACGTTTTTTTTTTTTTTTATGTTAACTGCACTGTTTTGGCCATGCTCCATTATCCCCAGTCCTTTATTGCTGAAAACGAGGTCTGTCATAACACATTTTCTGTTGGTTCAGAACGGTGGATCGTGCCATTGTGGCACACCTTAAAATGAACTGCACTGTTTTGGCCACAATCAATTATTTGCTGAGAGCAGGAGCTGATGTTAACTGCACTGTTTTGGCCATGCTCCATTATCCCCAGCCCACTATTGTTGAAAACGACGTCTCTCATAACACATTTTCTGTCGGTTCAGGCCGGTAGATCGTGTCATTGTGACACACCTAAAATGAACGGCACTGTTTTGGCCGCAATCAATTATTTGCTGAGAGCAGGAGCTGATGTTAACTGCACTGTTTTGGCCCTGCTCCATTATCCCCAGTCCACTATTGCTGAAAACCAGGTCTGTCAGAGCACATTTTCTTTAGGTTCAGGACGGTGGATCGTGCCATTGTGGCACACCTAAAATGAACTGCACTGTTTTGGCCACAATCCATTATTTGCTGAGAGCAGGAGCCGAGAGAGCAATTATGCGTCATTTAATCCAGTGTCTGTTGTCTTTGTTGTTCTGAGTGCCGGTCTTTCTCTCCATTGTTGTTATTTTTTAACCATTAGCGCGTGGATTCCTCACTCCAATGTTGGGTGAAGATGTATTCAGGCACTTTTAATCATTTCAAGTTGTTTTTGAGTGTCAGGTAATCCATAAATCTTAGCTTTACACTGTAGCATTATCTGGGACAGTCCTATACTTTTTCACAATAAAGAGGATTGACTCCTTTTGTATAATCCCGTTGAGTGAAAGCAGGTGAACCCAAATAGACAATCTTTGGCTTTAGACAGACAAAACGGTGAAATGATGAATCCTGTTGAGAAAAACCTTGAGGGACGGCGCATAGAACAAAGCTGCTGACAAACAGAAGAAAACACAAGAGGGCAGAATACAAAAGAACTAATCACCTTCTGACAGGTGAGGGAACCAAGAAGAAAGTAGATGTTTGGCTCAGAGCTACAAAGGACTGACTGGTCTGTTAAAGAAATGAGGCCACCAGGAAGGAGTGTGTTGTTTGTAGTATTCAGATGGTTATAAGATACACGGGCTGGTGATGAAAGATGTTCAGTTGACTCAGTTCAAGTCAGTTGGAAGAAGATTTAATTTCTAGTCAAAAATGACACTTATTTCAATGCACAATCGTGTCAGGACCAGAACAGAAACAGGATCCAATTGTGTTACGTTTCTCAAAAGTTTTATCAAAGGAAAGAGGAAGGGCTGCGCCCATGATCCGGTGTTCGCTCTCGTACTCGGATTGTGATCTGAACACCGAAGTGGATCTTCCGTAGCGAGCGATGGCGGTGTCAGGGACTGAAAAACGGGTCGGTAGCTGGGACTGGGAGAGCAAGGCGCGGTCTGGTTCGGAAACGAGTCGTAAGCCAGAACAGGAGAGTAGACGTAGACAGGGACAAAAAAGGTCACAAGGATTGTAAGGATCAAAACAGGTCATAGCCGAAATCGGGAGTGAAAACGGGACAGGTGGGAGTCAGGGTCGAAAAAAGGCTTGCCTAGTTTTCACTGAGGTTCGCAGACGAACTGACAACAGGGGGTTGACAGGACTGGGTTTAAATAGGGACAGGGAGCCAATCAGAACCCGCAGCGGTTGGGGGCAAATGAACCGGCACAGGTGATTCCAATCGGTAATCATGACAAATCGCCCCTCAGTAAGTAATTTCTGAACTACCACACCCTTATGTCAAATAAATTGCCTCTGCATTTCAATGGTCCCCTCGAGTATGGCAAGAGGTTTTGTCCAAGGCTGTGTAGGGGTGATATAAACTTGGTTTTGGCATTTTTGTCACGGTTGCCATGGCGCCCAATTGGCCCCGCCCGTGTGGCGCCAGCTGCAGCTTGTTGACAGATTAGCTCCCTGTCAGTATTTAAACTCTGTCCTGTCAGTCCCCTTTTTTCGGTCCGTCTGCGAATCTCTGTTTTTGCACAGCAAGCCCTTTTTCGCCTGTCCCGTTTTTTGCTCCTGTTTGTCTCCCGCTACGATCTGTTTTGATCTCAACCACGTCTGCTCTCCCGTGCCGAATAACGATCCGTTTTTTGATCTTGACCACGTCTGCTCTCCCGTCCCGAATAGCGATCCGTTTTTTGATCTTGACCACGTCTACTCTCCTCTCTTGGCTTTCGACTTGTTTCCGATCCCGATCACGTTTTTTGCTCTTCTATCCCGGCTACTGACCGTTTTTTTTCCGTTCCCGACACCGCCATTGCTCGCCACGGAAGTCCCACTTCCGCGTTCAGGGCGCGTCCAGCAATCCTCGAACCATGGGCGCAACCCTTTCCCTTTCTTCTAATAAAACTTGTGAGAAACATTACGCGAATGGGTCCTGTTTCCATTCTGGTATTGACAATTTTAGCAGTGGCATGTAGCTTTTTTCAACTATGAAATGAAATGAAATGAAATGATCTGCATTTATATAGCGCTTTTCAAGTCAATGACTTCCCAAAGCGCTTTACAATGTGCTTCACATTTCCCAATAGCGGCCTTGCAGCCATGTAAGGCGCTAACCTGCTTATTGGGGGTATTAGGGGTTCAGTGTCTTACCCAAGGACACTTCGACATGTAACACGGACGAGCCGGGATTCGAACTGGGATCCCTTGATCCCAAGACGAGCGCTCTACCTCCTGAGCTACTGCCGCCCCAAACTACCTACCTTACATATAAAATCCGGACAACAGCTTTTTGGTTGACTGAAGACTAATCGCCCTTCGGTGTGACGGACTATGACCAATGTTCCCTGTAATTTTCCTTACGGGTCTGAGCGTTCACACTAAGTCGGTGAGCAACTTTTGAAACAACAGTGAGCAACCATAATCCCAAGTGTGGCAAGATCATTAGTTATGAAACATGTCCAAAACTTGACATCAAGTTACATTTTGCTGAGTTTCCGGCAATGCAAAATGATTTTTCTCTTTTGAATGAATTGACTCATGTACTATTGCAAAGGTTGTACGGCCTACAAACGGCATTTGTTTTTACAACAATTCTTTCACAAGATATCCATTTCTTTTCTTTCCTGATATATTTTGTCGCATAATACTAACATTTTGGGGGGCTTATTTAGTCGGTTGCACGATACACAACTGTATTTAATCACATTTTTGAGTGGAAGTACAATGTTGGCAACAAGATTGACTTGGTATAATTGGAAATTATTTGAATGCAACACAAACGTTTTCTTCTTTTTCCCAGTTTGTTTTCAATTTTTTTTTTTAATTCCTTTAAAAAAAATCTCATTGTTTATTTTTCCTAGCTGTTACTTTTTTTCTTTTTGTTCTCTATTTACTTTTTTTCCTTTGTTTCTTTCTTTTCTTTTTTTCTGGCTTTTTTTCTGAATTTTTCCTTCTTTTTTCTTTTCCTTTTGTTTCTTTTTTTTCAGCTTTTCACTACTTTTTCATTTTGGTATTTTTTTCTTTTTTGTTCTATTCCCCCCTTTCCTTTAAGTCATTTTGAGCACAATTTTACATAATATTTGGTCGTGTAGGGTTTAAAGAAGCAAAAGCAACCTGAAGAGTCGTTTGGGACCCCAAAGAGCCGGTTCTTTTTAGTGATCCGAGCCGAAGAAGCCGGTTCTCGACAAACTGACTTTACTCAACTTCGTTTTACTTCGACATTGACTTCAAAATACCGCATTTAGAACACAACGACAGGGGAACCTGTGTATTTTTACCTTCATGCACTGTAAATTTGACTTAATTCGCTTCTTAATAAGCAATTTCAAGCCCTGATTTTTGTGCGCTGGCTAGATTTTCTTGTGCGCCGAGAATGTGCGGGCAGTGCGCGATTGCGCACACGGGCAGCTTAGAGGGAACATTGAGTATGACTCTCAACCCAACTTACTTTTTCACATTTCAGACTTGGTAAAATCTTGAATCTTCAAATCGACCTCAAATTAACAAAATCCTCGGCTCCCGACCTCCACTTTAAAGGAAGCCTTCAAGCTAACCATGGTGTCCATTGATGTACAAAGAAGCCCTTTTGAAGTCATTACTATTCATTCCAAGACGGCCTCTATGTCAAACATTTCAAACGCCTCACTCTTAATTATCACCAGTTCCAACTAATGATGTGCATAATTTTCCCTTTATATAATCCGGGGGCTAACATGTCTGAATTGATTTATGTTTCCTCGGACAAATTCCTCATTCATTTTGTCCCCATAATCAGCGTTCATTTTACCTTTAATCATCACGGTTTATTGGTAATGCAAATCAGTTATCACTTCAGATTTTTCAGTTCACAAAAATAGTGTACATTATACAAAATAATATTGCTGAAATATTAGTCTAGATATTCATGCAGTTTTAATCACTTCAGATTTTTCAGTTCATATATTCTTCGTGGGGCGGCAGTAGCTCAGGAGGTAGAGCGATCGTTTTAGGATTAAGGGATCCCAGTTCGAATCCCGGCTTGTCCGTGTTACATGTCGAAGTGTCCTTGGGTAAGACATTGAACCCCTAATTACCCCCAATAAGCAGGTTAGCGCCTTACATGGCTGCACAGATCACAGCCGCTATTGGGAAATGTGAAGCACAATGTAAAGCGCTTTGGGAAGTCTTTGACTTGAAAAGCGCTATATAAATGCAGATCATTTCATTTCATTTCATTTTCAGTGGTTTGCCGTCCCGCCACAGTTGTAATGCCTTCTCAAGGTCCAATTGCAGCAACGGAATTTCCATAGCTAATTTGTGGTTTTCATTGTCGTTGTGCAGATCCAATGTGCTTTTCTGAAAGTTCGTATTGCGAAATGATTTATGCAATCCATTTTTTTTTGTCACGCTGGGTGCACGCATCACAGAACATGTCGCCTCCATTATCATCCTCCTCATAGCGTCACCAGGAATATAATTGAGTCCATTTTGGCAGAAAAGTCCTTTTCTTGCTAGGAGTATTCTTTTATTTTCTTTCGTCGAATCGTTCGCTTCAACACACGTGTTTTCCTTGCCTTCGCGGTCTTCTGAAGAATTTCTCCGTCTTTTTTTCTCGCCGGAATTATTGCCGTTGTTACCACTTTCTGTATTATATTTCGACTTATTACCGACACTGAAGAAATGACCAATTTTTTGTTGATTTGCACCTAATACCAACTGTTCTCGTTTGCTGAGATGTCGTTTGCCAAGATCGGCGCGAGACCAAAACAACAATGGCGGATCTGCCTGACGAAAGGTTTGGAGTGTGGTAAATCTCTGTAAAAAAAAAAAGGAATCGGGTAATAATGACAATTTGGTGTCAAAAAAGCTGTTTTGACACATTGCTTCCCCAGCAAAAAGGATGCGTCTAGGACCCAGGGTCGCGGGCAAACCAGAACACTGCGATAATGCACACACCAGGTTTTACTTACTCACAAGAAAGTCAATATTGGAATCCAAATATCTTAGTCTGTGCTGTGAATTTATTATGATTTTTCCCTTCTGGATTCTCCTAAAAAATGACTAACGGCAGACCTTATTTATCCTTACAGACATTTTTACAACAGCATCATTTTTTTTAAAACGCACACTTGTAGTAAATCCATCCCGGTGTGTATGCATGCGTTTTACGGGCGGTCATATAATCCCGAGTGTTATCGATCGGGACTCGGTCCTGTCTCGCGGCTATCAGCTCCGTCACCAGGCCGACCTGTATCGACTGCGTTCATTCCGGCAGACGATAAAATATCAATTGTTCTAGTGATGGCAGCTAAGAGAGTCGCGAATCATTGTGAAGATTGAAAAGGGTGCATGTGATTGTAGGCCAATCAGAATTAAATATAGGACAGAGTGTAGATAGATAGATAGATAGATACTTTATTCATCCCCAAAGGGAAATTCACATTTCCAGCAGCATCCCTGAGCTGAGAACAGTACAATAATAAAGCCAAAAGAATACAATATACAAATACCCAGTGTGACGTGCTAATGCCCACTGTAGCGTGTTATATAGGGTATCTAGATAGTGCTAAACAGAATACATATTGCAGTAAGATTCGGTAATATCCAATGTAGGTGGTGTGGTTTAAAGTGGGCCTTTACTCTGCCGGGTGGAGTTAAAGAGCCTCATGGCATGAGGAAGAAAAGATCTCTTCAGTCTGTCCGTAGTACAAGACAGTGACAGCAGTCTGTCGCTGAGACTGCTCTTCTGTCTGGAGATAATGCTGTGTAGTGGATGCGATGGATTGTCCATGATTGACCTCAGCTTTTTCAGTGCTCGTCTCTCAGCTACTGTTGTTAGGCTGTCCAGCTCTTTGCCCACAACAGAGCTCGCTTTCCTAGCCAGTTTATTGAGACGAGAGGCATCCTTCATCTTGACGCTGCCTCCCCGACACGCTGCCGCATAGAAGAGGGCGCTTGCAACTACTGTCTCATAGAATATTTTCAGGAGCTTTTTGCAGATGTTGAAGGAGGCCAGCCTTCTGAGGAAGTAAAGTCGGCTTTGCCCTTTCCTACATAGAGCTTCTGTGTTGGCAGTCCAGTCCAGTTTGTTGTCCAGCTGCACACCCAGGTATTTGTAGGTCTGGACAAATTCTACACATTCTCCCTTGATGGTTACAGGAACCGGGTGAGTTCTGGTTCTCCTGAAGTCCACCACCATCTCTCTGGTCTTGGTGGTGTTTAGGTGCAGGTGGTTTGCGTCGCTCCATCGGACAAAGTCCCGAATCAATTTCCTGTACTCCTCCTCCTGCCCGTTTCTGATACATCCCACGATCGCAGTGTCGTCGGCAAACTTTTGCACATGGCAGGACTCAGAGTTGTATAGAGTGAATAGGAACGGAGAGAGAACGGTCCCCTGCGGAGATTCAGATTCAGATTCAGATTCAGATCTACTTTATTGTCATTCTAGTACACGTGTATACAGAACGAAATGTCGATGCATCTGACCCCCACAGTTTCCTTGAATGTACAGATATAAATAATGTTGTATTGTATTTTGGCTACGTGTAGTATTTTACCATATTGCCGATAGTGCAAGCTAGCAAGTAGCTAACCAGATGTGCAATATGGGCAGTCAGGTTAACAAGTCAGGTACACAGTAACATTAACACTGTAACAATAACGCTGTAATTACAATAGTGCAGAGAGCAATGTGCAAGGAGTGGCAAGCTATAAAAAAAACTGCCAGTAGTGCAAAAGTCAGATTAGCAGCCGTTTAGATTTAAGTTAACTATATGTTAGATTGACCATTTAACAGTCTAATGGCCAGGGGGACTAGACTATTGCGGAGCCTGGTGGTCCTGCACCGCACACTGCAGTACCTCTTCCCAGAGGCTAGCAGAGTGAACAGTCCATGATGGGGGTGAGAGGGGTCCCCGGTAATGTTTTTTGCATGGGATAGGCAGTGCTTCTGGCCAATGTCCTGAATGGAGGGAAGTGTAGTCCCGATTATTTTCTCTGCTGTCCTCGTTACCCTCCTCACACTACCCCAGTCGGTAGCGCTGCAGCCTCCACACCACACAGAGATACAGCTGGTCAGGATACTCTCTATGGTGCCCCTGTAGAATGTAATGAGGGAGGGTGGGGGCAGGTGGGCTCTCCTCGTCCTCCGCAGGAAGTACAGGCGCTGCTGTGCCCTCTTAACCAGTGATGCAGTGTTTACGGACCAGGTGAGTTTGTTTGTAATGTGCACCCCTAGGAACTTGATACTGCTGACAACCTCCACAGCCTTGTTGTTGATGCAAAGTGGGGCATGGTTGGGCTGGTTTTTCCTAAAGTCGACAATGATCTCTTTAGTTTTGTCGACATTCAGGACCAGGCTGTTGTCCCTGCACCAGCCCACCAACTGCTCCACCTCCTCTCTGTAGGCCAGGTCGTTGTCATCCCTGATGAGGCCCACCACTGTTGTGTAGTCAGCATACTTCACGATGTGGTTTGTGGCGGACCTAGGGACGCAGTCGTGTGTCATCAAGGTGAACAGCAAGGGGCTTAGGACGCAGCCTTGGGGGGAGCCCGTGCTGAGGTAGATGACATCTGAACTGTTCTGACCTATCCGCACTGATTGGGGTCTGTCACAGAGGAAGTCCAGCAGCCAGTTCCGCAGGGGGGTGTTGAAACCCAGGAGTCTCATTTTGTCTACCAGATGTTGTGGGATGATGGTGTTGAATGCTGAACTGAAGTCCAGGAACAGCATCCGCACATGGGTGTTCTTCTCCTCTAGATGTGTCAGGCTCAGGTGAAGCGCAGAGGAGATGGCATCCCTGGTGGAGCGGTTTTTCCTGTAGGCAAACTGAAAGGGGTCGAATGAGGAGGGGAGACTGGAGGTGATGTGCTCTTTAACCAGTCTCTCAAAGCACTTCATTATGATAGGAGTCAGTGCAACGGGCCGGTAATCGTTGAGTGATAAGATCTGGGGTTTCTTTGGCACTGGGATGATGTTGGCAAATTTGAAGCATGATGGTACTTTGGCTTGGTCTAGCGAGGTGTTGAAAATGTCTGTTAGTACACAAGCCAGCTGATCGGCGCACTCCCTAAGTACCCGCCCCGGAATGTTGTCCGGGCCTGGAGCCTTCCTTGTGTTGACCCTTCTCAGGGTCTTCCTCACGTCAGATGAGTCCAGGTGGAGTGCTCTTTCGTCCTGATTTGGAACCGCTTTCGCTGCAGGGGTGCCGTTTTGTGCCTCGAACCTTCCAAAGAATTTGTTGAGGTCATTCAGAAAGTCCATGCTAGTGTTCTGCACTGGGGCGGTGGTTGACTTGTAACTGGTGATGGCCTGAATGCCTTTCCACATATCCCTGGTGTTGGTTGTGCTGAGGAAACGTTCCTGGATTTTTTGACTGTGCGTTCGCTTTGCTAGCCTGATAGCCCGGTTCAGGTTAGCCCTCGCTGATAACAGCGCCTCCTTGTCACCAGATCTAAAGGCAAGGTTCCGTACTTTTAGTTGTTTTCGTATTTCAGCAGTCATCCAGGGCTTCTGATTGGCACGGGTGCATATAGTTTTGTTATTGCTGACGTCTTCTGCGCATTTACTGATGTAGGCTGACACAGAAATGGCGTACTCATCTATATTTATTTTGTTGTTGTAAGTGGCAGCCGATTTAAACATGTCCCAATCAGTGCAATCAAAGCAGTCCTGTAGTGCCTCCATTGCCCCCTCAGACCACACCCTCACCTGCTTCACTGTAGGTTTTTCTCTGGTCAGCAGGGGCTTGTATGCTGGAATTAGCATAATAGAAAGGTGATCTGATGAGCCAAGATGGGGGCGGGGGGCTGCTTTATATGCACCTTTGATGTTTGTGTAGGCCAGGTCTAATGTGTTCCTACCTCTTGTAGCAAAGTTTACATGCTGATGGAAATGCGGGAGAACTGTTTTCATATTGGCCTGGTTAAAGTCCCCCGCCGCAATAAAAATGCACTCGGAGTAAGCATGCTGCAGTTCACTCACAGTTCGGTAGAGAACGTCCATTGCCTCCTTCGTATTAGCGCTGGGGGGCACGTACACGGCAGTAATGATGGTCGCGCTAAACTCCCTCGGTAGGTAGAAGGGTCTGCAGATCACCGTCAAAAGTTCAATGTCTCGTGAGCAGTGATTCGAGATTATCTTCGCATTTCTACACCAGTTGTTGTTGGTATAAATGCATAGACCGCCCCCCTTGCTTTTGCCGGTGAGCTCGCCGCTTCTACCACAGTGTCCGATGTACAGCCCCCCTGTTTCACATACTGGGGTCTGCCTGTCAGGTAGTAGGCCAGTGGTGTCCAAACTTTTCCAATAGCGGGCCAGATGTGGTAAACTGAAACTATGTGAGGGCCGACTATTCAGCCTGGCATTTTTCGAACAGTCTTTCATAAATTTAAACCTCAAAGAAAGGTTTGCAGTGCTTGGCCTTGACTGTCGCGGCCTCGTAGCTAGCCTTTTTAGCATTTTCATTTGACTTGCAGGGCCTCTTAAAAACAGCTTTCAGTTGCTTCACCTTTTCACACCGTTTGTTTCCACTTTGCTTATTGTAATCGGCACTTCCTTTCTATATTTCATTCTTTATAAACAGTCACAGTCTCTTGCGCAAATTAGGCAGACGCAGTTGTTTCAGATTTTGGTGAAAAAGACTCCAAATTCCAGCGTTCTCACAGTCAACTTTCATTTTTTATTTACAGTCGCCATGCTGGAAATGGGGTGGGCTAAGATTCTCAGAGTCAAGTCAAGTCACATTTATTTATTTATTTCAGAGAAAGCCAAAGACAAGGTGGTCAAAAGGCTCTGCTGAAATTGTATTTTTTATTTTTGGCCCCCGGGCCACACTTTGGACATTCCTGGTGTAGGCTATCATCATTTTAAGGTGATTATATTTATCATACACCCATGATGATAGCCTGAAATAGCAACTACTGTTATTCTAACAATCAGAAAAAGTCAAAATGACCGTTACATTGCATATCATTATTACTGATGCGAAGCACTTGTGCCCGCTCATTTGGCACCAACTGCCTCAGACTCTGATTGGCTCCCTGTCCCCATTCAAACCCACTCATTTCTGTCACCTGTTGTCAGTCTGTCTGTGAACCTCAGTTTACTCTAAGTAAGCCTTTTTCGACCCTGACTCCCACCTGTTTATGCTCCCGTATGTTCCCCGGCTTCGACTCCTTTTTTGATCCTGACCACATATACTCTCCTCATCTGGTTCTCGACTCGTTTCCGACCACGTTTTTGCTCTCCCGTCCTAGCTACTGACCCGTTTTTTTCCGTTCCCTTCCTTGGTGCCAACTGTCTCGGACTCTGATTGGCTCCCTATCCCCATTTAAATCCACTCCAGTTGTCAGTCTGTCTGTGAACCTCAGTTTACTCTAAGTAAGCCTTTTTCGACCCTGACTCCCACCTGTTTTTGCTCCCGTATGTTCCCCGGCTTCGACTCCTTTTTTGATCCTGACCACATCTACTCTCCTCATCTGGTTCTCGACTCGTTTCCGACCACGTTTTTGCTCTCCCGTCCTAGCTACTGACCCGTTTTTTTCCGTTCCCTTCCTTGGTGCCAACTGTCTCGGACTCTGATTGGCTCCCTATCCCCATTTAAATCCACTCCAGTTGTCAGTCTGTCTGTGAACCTCAGTTTACTCTAAGTAAGCCTTTTTCGACCCTGACTCCCACCTGTTTTTGCTCCCGTATGTTCCCCGGCTTCGACTCCTTTTTTGATCCTGACCACATCTACTCTCCTCATCTGGTTCTCGACTCGTTTCCGACCACGTTTTTGCTCTCCCGTCCTAGCTACTGACCCGTTTTTTTCCGTTCCCTTCCTTGGTGCCAACTGTCTCGGACTCTGATTGGCTCCCTATCCCCATTTAAATCCACTCCAGTTGTCAGTCTGTCTGTGAACCTCAGTTTACTCTAAGTAAGCCTTTTTCGACCCTGACTCCCACCTGTTTTTGCTCCCGTATGTTCCCCGGCTTCGACTCCTTTTTTGATCCTGACCACATCTACTCTCCTCATCTGGTTTTCGACTCGTTTCCGACCACGTTTTTGCTCTCCCGTCCTAGCTACTGACCCGTTTTTTCGTTCCCGACACCGCCATCACTCGCCACGGAAGTCCCACTTCCGCGTTCAGAGCTACCTGCTCCGTGCCCAGTGATCACTGGAACGTGGGTGCAACCTTTGCCTTTTTTCCAATAAAACTGAGAGAAAGGTAACGCAAGTGGGTCCTGTCTCCGTTCTGGTCTTGACAGTAAATCCCTCATATATTTATTTTGGTAAATATGACAGCAATATGAAGTTTTTCCCAATAAAATATAGAATTGGTAAATGCTACCCTTATTTTTATATGCCCCATAATAAATGACCCGTTTTTTGATCCTAACCAGGAATTTGCGGTCCAGTCCCGGATATCGACCTGTTTTTCTGTCCCCGACACCGCCATCGCTCGCCACGGAAGTCCCACTTGCGTGTTCAGAGCGACCTACTTCCCGCGGCCAACGATCACCGGATCGTGGGTGCAACCCTTTCCTTTCTTCCAATAAAACTGTGAGAAACGTAACGCAATTGGGTCCTGTTTCCGTTCTGGTCCTGACATTGCACACCAGTCTCAACCAACGCTAAAAAATAAAGAAATTAAAATGAAAGCCCAGATGTGACTGCTGGAAATATCCACAGGAAAATAAAATGGAGAACGTGTTGGACCACCTGGCTCACCTCTCGAATGCATCATAAACTTTTATTAGGAGGGATGCTTTAAACTTCCTTGCGGGAAAATTTAGTGGCCATTTTGTGAATGAGATGTTACAGCACAGTAGACGCCCCAGATACAACATTAATCCATTCTGAGTTGGGGGTCGCAAGGTGAATTTGCCATATGGTGGGGGATAGGAACCTATGCTAATTAGCTTAGACTTTGCTACCCCAGATAAGAAGATTAAAATAGCAAAATAGCATATAGTAAGTGTCAGGACCAGAACAGAGACAGAACCCACTTGCGTTACGTTTCCCTCAGATTTATTGGAAGAAAGAAAAGGGTTGCACCCACAATCTGGTGATCGCTGGGCGCGGGGAGCATGTCGCTCTGAACGCGGAAGTGGGACTTCCG
This sequence comes from Urocampus carinirostris, assembly GCF_059441175.1. Lineage (NCBI taxonomy): Eukaryota > Metazoa > Chordata > Actinopteri > Syngnathiformes > Syngnathidae > Urocampus > Urocampus carinirostris. Next base: position 3,854,706 of record NC_142364.1, read on the forward strand.
TGGCGAGCAATGGCGGTGTCGGGAACGGGAAAACAGGTCGGTAGCCGGCACAGGAGAGCAAAAAATGGGGTTTGGATCGGATGAATTAAAGCAGTCAGTAAATATCTTTATTACATTAAACCGAATACATGTAACTTGGGGCAGCATGGCGGCGCAGTGGTTAGCGCGAGTGCGGCAAAGTTCTAAGGTCTTGGGAACCTCCTGTTTGGGTTCAAATCCAGCTACCGGACTTCCTGTGCAGAGTTTGTATGTTCTCCCCGTGCTTGCGTGGGTTTCCTCCGGGCACTCCGGTTTCCTCCCACATTCCAAAGACATGCATTTCAGGTGGATTGGCCGGTCCAAATTGTCCCTAGGTGTGAATGAGCGAGCGAGTAGTCTGTCCCTGTGTGCCCTGCGATTGGCTGGCAACCAGTTCAGGGTGTCCGCTGCCCACTGGGATGGGCTCCAGCACCCCCGCGACCCTACTGAGGATAAGCGGTGCAGCTAATGAGATGAGATGAGACATGTAACTTGTAGTCAATCGTATAAAATCCTTTATAGTCAAATGTATAAAATCCTTTAAGCGTCTTTCTTGTTCTGAATTGAACAAGGCTCTGTGAAAAGGGGTTTGGCTTACTCTCCATTCCTCTCCATTGCTGTTTTTTGATCCCCTATAACCCTGAATCTTTAACACTTCTCTTTACCTGGAGCCTTCCTAGCACTAATGCGAAAGTGCACATCCACTGCCGAGTGCACGGCATAACAAGCTTGTGTCCCAAGGGTCGGGCATGAAGGTTAAAGAGGCTGGCAAGGGAGGAGCGAGGTCACCGCCGCTTATCATTTCGGGTGTCATTTTGTCTACTCTCTCCGGAGGCTTAGCGACGCACTCGATGTATAAAACTGTACAGATAAGCCCGGGCGGAGCCTCCTGGCAATTAGCCTCATCCACAAGGACGCAGACTTTTTATTTATCTTATTTCTTGCTAAAAGAGAGGCGAGTCACTCATAGTTTCTGTTGGATTGAAATCTTAAGGGATCCGGCACTTTCAAAGTTAGAAGCAGGGCTTTAGATTCTTGCGAAGTGGGACTGCAGCAATGTTCCCTGTAATTTTCCCCGGGTCTGAGCGTTCACACAAAGTCGGTGAGCGACGCTTGAAACAACAGTGAGCAACGGCAATTCCAAGTGTGGCAACTAAGTCATGATCGAACATGTCCAAAACTTGACATCAAGTTACATTTTGCTGAGTTTTCAGCAATGCAAAATTATTTTTCTCTTTTGAATGAATTGACTCATGTACTATTGCAAAGGTTGTACGGCCTACAAACGTCGTTTGTTCTTTCAATTTTTGCACAAGATATCCATTTCTTTTTTTTCCTGACATATTTTGTCGCATAATATTAACATTTTTAGGGGCTTATTTAGTCGGTTGTAAGATACAGAACTGTGCTTAATCACATTTTTTAGTGGAAGTACAATGTTGGTAACAAGATTCACTTGATATCATTGGAAATTATTTGAATGCAACACAAACTTTTTCTTCTTTTTCCATGTTTTTTTCTACTTTTTTGTTACTTTTTGTTCTCTATTTACTTTAATCCTACATTTCTTTCTTTTCTTTTTTTCTGGCTTTTTTACAAAAAATTTCCTTCTTTTTCTCTCTTCCTTTTGTTTCTTTTGTTCTCAGCTTTTCACTACTTTTTCATTTTGGTATTTTTTTTCTTTTTTGTTCTATTCCCCCCTTCCTTTAAGTCATTTTGTGCATAATATTACAGAATATTTGGTCATGTTGGGATTAAAGAAGCAAAAACAACGTGAGGAGCCGTTTAAGACCCGAAAGAGCCGGTTCCTTTTAGTGAGCCGAGCCGAAGAAGCCGGTTATCTACTAACTTTACTCAACCTCGTTCTACTTCGACTCGACTTCAAAATACCGCATTTAGGACACCACGTCAGGGGAACCCGTGTATTTTTACCTTCATGCACTGTAACTTTGACTTAAGTCGCTTCCTAATTGGTAATTTTGAGCCCTGATTTTTCTGTCCTGGCTAGATTTTCTTGTGCACTGAGAATGTGCGAGCAGTGCGCAATTGCAGCTTAGAGGGAACACTGGACTGCAGTACACATTGCTCCGGTACCTTGCCGAACACAAATTTCCATCCATCCATTATCTGCACTACTTGTCCTCAGTAGGGTCGCGGGGTGCTGGAGCCAATCCCAGCCATCTTCGGGCAGTGGGCAGGGGACATCCTCAACTGCAGGGCAGACAGAGACAGACAATTCGCTCGCTCATTCACACCTAGGGACATTTCGGTTAGGCCAATCAACCTGACATGCATGTTTTTGGAATGTGGGAGGAAACCGGAGTGCCCGAAGGAAATCCACACAAGCACGGGGAAAACATGCAAACTCCACACAGGAGGTTTGATCTCATGACCTCAGAACAGTGCCGCTCACGCGCTAACCACTTCGCCGCCGTGCTTCCCCAAACACAAATTTGATTATTATTATATTTAACATCCAGCTCCCGGCCTTATTGTGCGGAGTTTGTATGTTCTCCCCGTGCCTGCGTGGGTTTCCTCCGGGCACTCTGGTTTCCTCCCGCATTCCTAAGACATGCATTTCAGGTGAATTGGCCGGTCCAAATTGTCCCTAGGTGTGACTCAGCGAGTGAGCTGTCTGTCCCCGTGTGCCCTGCAATTGGCTGGCAACCAGTTCAGGGTGTCCCCTGCCCACTGCCCGATGATTGCTGGGATGGGCTCCAGCACCCCCGCGACCCTACTGAGGATAAGCGGTGCAGCTAATGAGATGAGATGAGATGGTTTGTATCAGGGTGTGATCAGCTGAAACTCCTGAACACAATCCGTCTCTTTTATGGAAAGGATTTCAGATACAAAGCTTGACGGGGAGGAACGTAACTAGATACAAGATTACAGCAAGCAAAGTCCAACACTTGTCCTTGCTTACAGGACTCCACTGATTCCTTTAGGCCAGGGTTAGCTGGCTTAAGTGGGTCACATCTCCTTAGGGTGATAAGATTAAAGGAAGCAAGAAAATGATCCTTTTAAATTGCAGGTCTCCCTTTGTTTAATGATAAATGTTGAACAAAATTAATAAGAACAATTACTGGCAATGGACTCCAGCGCTTCATCACTCTTGCTGCTGCTGGACCTTAGTGCTGCTTTTGAGACTGTGGACCGTAATATCTTACGAGAACGGTTGGAAAAATGGATTGCTCTCTCAGGAACCGTCCTCTTATGGTTCAGATACTACCTCTCAGATAGGACACACTCTTTTAAATATGGTGAAATGACATCTGAGCCCTTTAGTGTTACCTGTGGTGTTCCACAGGGTTCAGTACTTAGCCCCCTTCTTTTCAGCATTTACATGCTTCCATTAGGTGATTTAATTCACAAGTATAAGATCAGTTTGCATTGCTACGCAGATAACACTCAACTATATCTTCCGATGGAGGAATCTGCCACACTAAACTGTGGAAATTTGGAGGCCTGCCTCACTGAGATAAAAGAGTGGATGTCACTCAACTTCTTGCACCTTAACTCTGAAAAGACCGAAATGTTAGTTATTGGTCCATCTAAATGTTCTCAAAAACTGCTCTGAACATTGACAAATGTAATACAGTAATCCCTCGGTTATCGCGGTTAATGGCGTCAAGTCAATACATTAAATGCTTTTATTGAAAAGGTAAGGTATATTTTTTAGACCCGCGAAGCTCTGAACCTGCGAAAGTGGAACCGCGAACTAGTGAAGTTCCACTGTATCACCCAGGGTGACTGAGTCAAAAATTTAGGTGTCATATTTGACCCCGATCTGTCCTTTCAAACACACGTGAAGAATATTACTAAAACAGCTTTCTTCCATCTTCGCAACATTGCTAAAATTTGTCCAATGCGTTTTTACTCTGACTCCCACCTGTTTTTGCTCCTGTCTGTTTCCCGGCTTCGACCCGTCTTTTAATCTTGACCACGGTTTTGCTCTCCAGTCCCGGCTATCAACCTGTTTTTCTATCCCCCACACGGCCATCACTCGCCACGAAAGTCCCACTTCTGTGTTCGGAGAGACCTGCCGCCCGCATCCAGCAATCCCCGGATCGTGGGCGCAACCCTTTCCCTTTCTTGTAATACAACTTGTGAGAAACGCTACGCGAGTGGGTCCTGCTTCCGTTCTGGTCCTGACATATCCATATTTGTTAGAAAATGTTTGAACAAAGGCTCATTGTGCTCATTGCTGTTCGTTAAGTTTCACTTTCCTTGTCAAAAGCTAGAGACGGAGACAGGACCCAATAGCGTTTGTTTTACTCATTTTTTTTAAGAAAAAGAGCAGTGCTTGCTTCCACGATCCGGCAGTCACGGATAGCTGATGGCAGGAACGCGGAAGTGGCACTTTTGTGTCGAGCGAAGGTAGACAGCGAAAAAAACTCCGTGACAGTGGAGCAAAGGCAGTAACGAGTCAAGAAAAGAGGTCGACAACAGGTATCAGGCAGAAAACAGGTCGATGGCCGGGACGGAGGAGCAAAGCAGAAACGGGTCCAGAAACAGATCGGCAACAGGTATCAGGCAGGAAAAAAACAGCGCAGGATAATGTCAGATAGTACAAAGCTTGCCTAGCTGAGAGCATAGGTTCGCAGACTGTCTGACAGCTTCCTCTTGGAAGACGGGTGTTTAAAAAGAGTCAGGGAGCCAATCAGCGACCAGGGCTGTTGGCGCCAACGGGGCAGTCGCAAGTGCCCCGAATCAGCAATCATGACATTCCTTTCAGTTTATTGACTGTACTTTTATTATTAGAATGACCGAATGAACTGACTTCAGTTATTGTCTGTGACTCATTTGTGCCCAGAATATTCTGTAAATAAATATTTGAAGGAAATGCTCATCCCTTCACCCTGTCATTATGATAACTTACCAACTTGCTACCCGGGAGAAAAACTTATTTCCTCCTCAATCCGTCGAGCGAGGGTCGTTGTAGACAGCGAAAAAACAGGTTAATGGCCGGGACAGAGGAGCAAAGGCAGTAACGAGTCAAGAAAAGAGGTCGGCAACAGATATCAGGCAGAACACAGGTCGATGGCCAGGACGGAGGAGCAAAGCAGAAACGAGTCCATAACAAGGCCGGCAACAGGTATCAGGCAGGAAAAAAAACAGTGCAGGATAATGTCAGATAGTACAAAGCTTGCCTAGCTGAGAGCATAGGTTCGCAGACTGTCTGACAGCTTCCTCTTGGAAGACGGGTGTGTAAAAAGAGTCAGGGAGCCAATCAGCGACCAGGGCTGTTGGCGCCAACGGGGCAGTCGCAAGTGCCCCGAATCAGCAATCATGACATTCCTTTCAGTTTATGGACTGTACTTTCAGTATAAGCAGGTTTGGGTAGGGTTACTTGAACTGGATTACTTTCAATTACTTTTTGATTACTCCAATAGCAAACATGCTAATAACAGACAAAAGAAACTAAATATGAATACAATGACTCCATTTTGTGGAGGCTTGGGGAGTAACGGAACACATCGAACGGCAAAAATGACGTTGGCAAGCTGTTTGGATTTATTTTGATTTTGTTTCTGTCGCATTTTATGTTCGTTTTGCCGGAGATCAAAGAGATCAAAGCCAGGAGAGAAAGCTTACCACGTGTTGTGAGTCATCCTTTTATTCATATTTAGTTTCTTTTGTTTTTTATTAGCATATTTGGTATTGGATTATTCCAAAAGTCATTGAAAGTAATCCAGTTAAAGTAACCCTACCCAACCCTGACTTTAAGAATGCACAACTGAACTGACTTCAGTTATTGTCTGTGACTCATTTGTGTCCAGAATATTCTGTAAATAAATATTTCAAGGAAATGCTCGTCCCTTCACCCTGTCATTATGATAACTTACCACCTTGCTACACTTATTTTCCTCCTCAATCTGTCGACCAAACCAAAAACCTAGCAAACAACCCAACTCCGGCGTCGCCCAACTTTTTTTTCTGCTGAAGCGTCATTGACATCAAAGCTTCTTTCCACGCCGTCGCCATCGCTCTTTTCCAGCTCTCACCTGCAGCATCAGCAGCATTTGCCTCAATAGGTCAGGTGTTAATGTGATTTGCTTGCTTACATAATCTGCACTCTCGCTAATCTGGCGGAGGCGCCGGCCAACTCTGCCGACTCGCTCTGCTATTTTGCAGACTCGTCCTCGTCTTGTAGGGGAACTGTAATCTCCGGGACAAAAACAAATATACTATTGGATGCAATCTTCTCCTGATATTTGCTTGTTTTCTTGCACATATGAGCCACACAGTTCACAGTTCTTTTTCTGTTTACCTTAAAGGTAGGGTGGGTTTTTATAGTGTGCCCTATAAGTTGAAGGTGATGTTCTCTATTAAGTATATGTTAAAAATGCCGAGCTGAGTTGAAAAAAAAAAAAACGCAAGCATTTGCTTTTATTTTGACTTTTAGCAAAGCTGTTCGGGGCGGAAAACATTGAATATGTCATGGTTGCCATGGCGCCCTATTGGCCCCGCCTGTGTGGCAACAGCGGTGGTCTGTTGAGAGATTGGCTTTCTGTCTATATTAAGCTCAGCGCTCTCTTGCTTCCTTTGTCAGCCCGTCAAATGAACTTATGCCCCACAAGACGTGGGTGTCGACTCAGTCCTGTCCCTGTTGGTATTTCCTGTTCGGTATTGTTCCCGTTTATTTTGTCATGTTTAATTTCGGGTTTGAGTTTTGTTTCTGTCTGTTTCTCTCCAGTTTTTGCTCCCGCCTAGTTTCTCCTGTTTTTTTTCGATATCGTGATTCGTTAACTTTCTTGTTTGTCCCGTCCTGCCCGGTATCGACCCTATCTGTCCGGTATCAACTCAGGCAATAGGAATCGATCTTGTCAGTCTCCGGCTTCTTGTCTTTCCACGCCAGACCGGCTGCCTAACGTGCATGACTCCCCATTTCCCATAAAATAAAGGCTTGTCTGAAAATGTCACGCGATTGGGTCCTGATCCTGTTCTGGTTCCTGACAAAATAGGAGAAATAGGGAGCGCGGTAGTACTTGAGACTGACGTCATGCTTGTCCCATGGGTTTTTTATTACCATTTGTTCTTGTACCAAGAAAATGGTGAAAATAAGAAAAGGCCTGATTGAGTAAGAGTTTAAACGGCAACTAAAACTCTAGGAAAGATTAAAAAAAGAAGGGTTTCATGCAATGTTTGCGCCGTCTGCTACAAGCCACATGAACTCCTCTTTCCGACATGCTTTTAATTTACGTTTACGTTTTGTAGCGTCATCGATTGTGTTCGCTTCTTTTGAATCCTTCTTCTGGAGGTTTTGACTCGATTCCTAACCACTTCTCCGTTTTTCTTGTGTTCTATTCGCGTCTACTTTGGAAAATGATATGGAAATGCACGACCTTATAATGCTGGGGAAAGTCCGGGAGCGCGAAGTTCTTCGATGGAGGCTTCTGATTGGCTGCCGAGTATGCAAATTGCCAAGCGAACCGAAATTCCGAAATTTCCAAAACGAACGAGGATTTCGAAACCGGAATTAAAGGTTTTATGGGTAGTCCGTGCAGCCCTTTGAGATTTTGTGATTAAAGGAAATACAAATAAACACGACTTGACTTCTCATCTCATCTCATTAGCTGTACCGCTTATCCTCATTAGGGTCGCGGGGAGGCTGGAGCCCATCCCAGCCATCTCCGGGCAGTGGGCAGGGGACACCCTGAACTGGTTGCCAGCCAATCGCAGGGCACACAGGGACAGACATCTCGTTCGCTCATTCACACATAGGGACAATTTGGACCGGCCAATTCACCTGAAATGCATGTTTTTGGAACGCGGGAGGAAACCGGAGTGCCCGGAGGAAACCCACGCAAGCACGGGGAGAACATACAAACTCCGCACAGGAAGTCTGGAGCTGGATTTGATCCCACGCAGGAGGTTCCCATGACATGAACTGTGCCGCACATGCGCTAACCACTGCGCCGCCGTGCTGCCCTATAAATATGTATATATACTTGACTTGACTTGACTATTTGTGGCACAGTTCATGTCATGGGAACCTGTCGTGGGTTCAAATCCAGCTCCAGACTTTCTGTGCGGAGTTTGTATGTTCTCCCCGTGCTTGCGTGGGTTTCCTCCGGGCACTCCGGTTTCCTCCCACATTCCAAAGACATGCATTTCAGGTGAATTGGCCGGTCCAAATTGTCCCTAGGTGTGAATGAGCGAACGAGTTGTCTGTCCCTGTGTGCCCTGCGATTGGCTGGCAACCAGTTCAGGGTGTCCCCTGCCCACTGCCCGATGATTGCTGGGATGGGCTCCAGCCCCCCGCGACCCTACTGAGGATAAGCGGTACGGCTAATGAGATGAGATGAGATGTTCTAGCAACCCCCACTGCATAGTAAAATAGATTTTGATCCGAAAAGCTCAGCCAGATCGGTGCTACTGTAGTATACCTAATTTTTTCTGGCTGATAAACGGAGCCTCTTTCTCAACAGCTTATCCCGTCGAGCCCACCGACTGCACGCCGGACTGGTCGCCAGTCAATCACCGAGTAAATCCAGACAGGCGCCTTCACGCTGACATTCACACGGTCACCGTGCTGGAACTCCACGCACGTTTAACCGAGAGATGTATCAAAATCCCTAGCCGTCCATTTTCTATACCTCTATCCCTTCGTGCAGAGCCTATTCGTTGTTTTTTTCTTCATGCATGCCTAAGCCCACCTGCAGGGTTGGGTGGAGTTACTTTAACTGGATTACTTTCAATTACTTTGGAATGACTTCAATACCAAATATGCTAAGAAAAGACAAAAGAAACTAAATATGAATAAAATGATGACTCACAACACGTGGTAAGCTTTCTCTCCTGGCTTTGATCTCTTTGATCTCAGGCAAAACTAACATAAACTGTCTCTGTTTTGAGAGAGCTAACTGTGGTCATTGTGCTTGCTGTTTACGTTCCACCGGATGCTAATATTAGCATAGCGCTAAATCTCCTGCCCGCTGCTATCAATAAATAGCAGCTTGCACACCCCGACGGAGCTTTTATCGTCGCCGGCGACTTTAATTTTGTTTAAGGACTGTACTTCCCAAATCCATTCAACATGTGGACTGAGCAATTAGGGAAAAAATACTGGACCGTGTGTACAGTAAGATCAAACATCTAGTTGGATTCGCCCATCTCTGTCTGTCCCTCACCCCCTCATACACCCCCCCTCCGGAGGAAAACAAAGCCTATACAACAAAGACTGTTAAAACATCTACTTTGTTCCTTTATCTCTTTGTTTTCCTTATCCTCACTGTAAAATGTGGACCTGGAGTGCCACGTCCAATTTCGTTGTCACAATTTATCCCATGTTGTAACAATGACAATAAAGGTATATTCTATTCTATTCTGTCGCAATTTATGTTAGTTTTGCCGGAGATCAAAGAGATCAAAGCCAGGAGAGAAAGCTTACCACGTGTTGTGAGTCATCATTTTATTCATATTTAGTTTAGTTAGCATATTTGGTATTGGAGTCATCCAAAAGTCATTGAAAGTAATCGAGTTAAAGTAATCCTATCCAACCCTGCCCACCTGTAGTGAGTCTATCCTTAAAGGGAAAATATTTTCAGAGTTATACGGGGACGTCAATATGGACGTGCGGAAAGAAGCATCTTATATAGCTTTGTGAGACATTAGTACCCTCGGGCCTTGTTCGGTTATCAGAAGGAGAGAATGTCGCCTCAATTTTTTTTCCCGCTAAAGGTTGCAAAAAAATGAGAGGAGAAAGACACATGAACTATTATTAAATGCAGTATAAAATCTGTCGTACATTGCTTATCAGTATTTATTTGTCATGATTTACTGATGTGACTCAGCTGTCCGCGTTCATTTGGCGCCAACTGCCGCGGGTTCTGATTGGCTCCCTGTTAATATTGGAACTCAGTCCTGTCAATCCCCTGTGGTCAGTCCGTCTGCGAACCTCAGTTAACTCAAGGCAAGCCTTTTTCGATCCTGACTCCCACCGGTCCCGTTTTTTGCTCCCGTCTGTCCTCTGGCTTTGACCCGTTTTTGATCCTGACCATGTTTACTCTCCCGTCCCGGCTTTCGACCTCTTTTTGTCCCCGACCACGTCTTCTCTTTTATTCTGGCTTACGACTCGCTTCCGACACTGACCATGTTTTCGCTCTCCTGTGCCGGGTACTGATCCTTTTTTCCATCCCCGACACTATCACTCGCCACAAAAATCCACTTCCGCGTTCGGAGCACAATCCAAGTATCAGCGCGACCAGCTTCCCGTGTCCAGCAATCACCGGATCGTGAGAAAAGCACGCAAGTGGGTCCTGTCTCCGTTATGGTCCTGACAGCTCTAACTTGGGCGACAACCGAAAGTTCCCGTTTTTTGATCCTGACCAGGTCTCCTCTCCTGTCCTGACTTTCCACTTGTTTACAATTCCGACCACGTCTTTGCTCCCCTGTCCCGTTCCCGACACCGCCATCGCTCGCCACGGAAGATCCGCTTCCGCGTTCAGAGCAACCTGCTTCCCGCGTCCAGCAATCACTGGATCGTGGGTGCAACCCTTACCTTTATTCCAATAAAACTGAGAGAAACGCAACGCAAGTGGGTCCTGTTTCCGTTCTGGTCCTGACATTTGTAAAAAAAAATTTAATGTACAGAGTTTGCTAGTGAAGAGCAGTCCAATCTCAAGCTTTGAGACCAATACAGTAAAGTAGACCCCCGAGTCAGGGCGTCCCTAGTTTAAAATATACAATGTTGAATGCGATGTCCGACCTTGTTACCTTCGCTAAAGAATGTGGCCATTACCAATAATCGATCAGGACAATTGTTAAGAATATGGAAGTAATTTTGGGTGCCTATGTATCAAGACAAGAACGGACACAGGACCAAATTGCGTTACGTTTCTCACAAGTTTTATTGGAAGAAAGAGAAAGGGGTACCCCCAGGATCCGGTAATAGCTGGACGCGGGAAGCAGGTCGCTCTGAACACGGAAGTAGATCTTACGTGGTGAGCGATGGCGGTGTCGGGAACGGAAAACAGGTCAGTAGCCGGGACAGGAGAGCAAAAACGTGGTCGGGGTCGGAAACGAGTCGTAAGCCAGGAGAGGAGCGTAGACGCTGTTGGGGACAAAAGAGGGAGAGTAGACATAGTCAGGATCAAAAACGGGTCGAAGCCGGGGGACAGACAGGAGCAAAAAACAGGTGAGAGTCAGGCTCGAAAAAGGCTTGCCTAGAGTTAACTGAGGTTCGCAGACGGATTGACAAACGGGGACAGCAGTCACATCTGGGCTTTCATTTTAATCTCTTTATTTCTTCAGTCTTGGTTGAAATTGGTGTGCGATGTCAGGACCAGAATGGAAACAAGACCCAATTGAATTACTTTTCTCACAGTTTTATTGGAATAAAAGAAAGGTTTGCACCCACGATCGGGTGATCGCTGGGCGCGGGAAGCAGGTTGCTCGAGCGATGACGGTGTTGGGAATGAAAAAAACGGGTCAGTAGCCAGGACAGGAGAGCAAAAATGTGGTCGGGATCGTAAACGAGTCGAAAGCCAGGAGAGGAGAGTAGTCGTGATCAGGATCAAAAAAAGGAGTGGGTTTAAATAGTGACAGGGAGCCAATCAGAGTCCGAGGCAGTTGGGGCCAAAAGAGCGGGCACTGGTTCATCACATCGGTAATCCTGACAAGATATTTGTATTTCTTTTACATAGTGCAATCCTTTCCTAAGTCGCCGCCATGTTTTTCTGTCGTTTTGTTGCTGTGGCACTGGTTTCCGTATGCATAGGACAACAGTGCCAAGCAATATTACACACTGGGGCAACAACCATAACCGCAACAAACTACCGTATTTTCCGCACTATAAGGCGCACCTAAAAGTTTTAATTTTTTTTCAAAAGCTGACCATGCGCCTTATAATACAGTGCGCCTTATATATGGATCAATATTAAGTCGCAAAGTCTCGCAACTAAAGCAAGCAGCCGCCGACTAGATTTTCCCCCAAACGTGAAGTAGTCCGCGGTGTATGACGGGATTTATATACCGGCGTTTCATTGGCTAACCAATGTGTCAATCATCATTTGAATCGATCACTATTGGCTAAAGTTATTCGGAGGTAAAGGGGGAGGATTCTTTTTATCATTTACGGGCTTGCATAGGCTAAAGGGACAAAACAAAGCCTGCAATTGGCCGTAAAAGATGAACGTGAATAGCACGTTTGGTTGGTTGTCTACGGCATAGAGAAAGCATGTTTTACTATTCTGTATTTGTAAATATTTTATTCTCCTGGATTTACTACACTCACGGATATAAGAGGACCATGGTTGCACATTATTATTGAACACAACGATTTCGGTGAGCTACTCCGGCTATATATTTTCCCAGTATCTCGTTTCAGATGTTATCAATATTTCTGTGATGGGTCTTTTTTTAAACTCAACTCAATTCCAAGTGTTTATTGTCATATGCACAGTAAAGTTGCGAGCGAAAAAGAAAATAGAAACTAAGGAATGGTTGGCATTTCTTGAATCCCAAAACTTTTAACCTTCCGAATGATATTAGGAACGATGCATTTGAGTGACATCGTACGGACACTGTTTCCGTATATGTTTGAGACACGTATTTGCTTCTTTGCAAGCTTTGGGAATGTTAAGGGGGTAATAAGTTTTGTCGACGTTCCCATTGTAGCGCCTTATAATCCGGTGCGCCTTATGTATGGAAGATATAGGACCAAAAACTACGTTTTGGGGGTGCGCCCTATAACCCGGTGCGCCCTATAGTGCGGAAAATACGGTACTTGAAATGTTGACGTCATGTTTGCCGCATGGGCCGATGAGTAGAATAGCAATGAAAAGTGGCCTTGATACTTTCATGACCTTTTTTGATGTTTAGAAGAATATTAATTAGCATGTCCATGACTGTTTAGGTCAAATTATGAATTCATGAAGTGATGCTACTGCGCATGTATAATGTTTTCATATTTAGTGTCGTTCTTTCTTGATTGTTGATGTTTGTTAACACTTTCCGGCCTTGTAAAATAAGGTAGACCCCCGAGGACACGGTGACCCCGCCTTAAAAGATTTTCGATTTGCAGTGTGGAATAAGATTTTTTGCAATATAATATTGGTGCAACTACTTCCCATGATGCATTTCTCCAAATTTAGTTCATAATGCCGCACGCCTTCTCAAGACTTTGCAACTCAGTGATACACTACTCTGTCTTGTGACTGTTTTTATTCGCTGGGGGTCACAAGGCTTGCAGTGACGATAAAGGAAGAAGCAAAACGCAATAGAAAAAAGGTTAAGATAATGACCAAATTGTCAAGAACCAGAACAGGATCAGGACCCAAACGCGTGACACATTAGGCAGAGGTCTGTAGTGGAAAGAAAGGAAGCCAGAGACCGACGTTATCGATTCCAATAGCCCGAGTTGATATCGGACAGGACGGGACAGGCAGGATAGACAATGAATCTGGATAACGAAAATAATCAGGATAAACTAGACTGGAATGGAAACTGGAGAAAATAATAAACAGGACAAAAATAGACAAAAATTAAACTGAAAACCAATATTAAACACGACAAAATAAACTGGAACAATACCGTACAGGAAATACCTACAGGGACAGGACCGAGTCGAAACCCACGTCTTGCGGGGCAGAAGTTTGTTGACGGGCTGACCAAGAGCGTGAGAGCGCTGAGCTTAATATAGACAGAAAGCCAATCTGTTAAGGAGCCGCAGCTGGCGCCACACAGGCGGGGCCAATTGGGCGTCATGGCAACCATGACAGAAATACAGATACGGTCCAAGAAATGTCTCTCTTGGGACAGTTTTTAAGAAGAAGGAGGTGTTTAAAGCAAGAAAAGTGGATGATTTAATATCAGCCAACCCGACTGCATTTACCTGCTACTCTATTTGACCAGCTCATATCACACCATAGGTAAAACATATTTCCTTTATATTCTTCTCCAATGTTATCTAATCATATGCATGGCAAATATGTCTGCTTTAAATTCAGACTCCACTCCACAAACTCAAGTCATTTTTTCTTTACATATGTATTAATTTCGAATGTGATTTAATCCTTCACACGTATATTAGACATATGTATATGTCACGGTTGCCATGGCGCCCAATTGGGCCCGCCCGTGTGGCACAAGCTGCGGCTCATTGACGGATTGGCTTTCTGTCTATTTAAGCTCAATGCTCTCATTTTTCCTTTGTCAGCCCGTCAACGAACCGCAAGACGTGGGTTTCAAATCGGTCCTGTTCCTGTTGGTATTTCTGGTATTGTTCCCGTTTATTTTGTCCTGTTTAATATCGGTTTCCAGTTTTATTTCCGTCTACTTCTGTCCTGTTTATTATTTCCTCCAGTTTTCGTTCCCGTCTAGTTTGTCCTTTTTTTTCCCATATCCTGTTTCATTATCTATCCTGTCTGTCCTGTCCTGTCCGGTATCGACCACATCTGTCCTATATCAACTCGGGCAATTGGTATCGAGCTCATCGGCCTCTGGCTTCCTATAATTTCACGCCAGACTGCTGCCTAACGTCCATGACTCCCCATTTCCTGTAAAATAAAAGGCTTGTGTGAGTAACGTCACGCCTTTGGGTCCTGATCCTGCTCTGGTTCATGACAGTATATTGGCTTGGAGAGATATAGGCGCCACCAGGAAGTCCTTGCCCAAGACACACCACAGAAAATGGTGCCCCTTAGGATTCTAACCAACCAACTACTTACTCTATACCAGGGGTGTCAAAACTCATTTTAACTCGGAGATTGAACAAACATTCTGTCGGGGGCCAAACTAGAGAAAGAAAAAGAGAGATAAAGAAACAAGAGAAAAGGGAGGGAAAAGGAGAGAGGGCGAGACAGAGAAAAAAAAAGGAGAGAGGAGGAGAGGGTGAGGAACAAAAGAGATAAAAAGTCCTGAGAGAGGGGGAAAAGAAAGGGAGAGGAAGAAAGAAATCCAAAGAGAAATAGAAAGACAGGAGGAGAGAAAAGAGAAAAGGGTAGGAAGAGAGAAAGAGAAAAGAGAGAAAAGGAAGAAATTAAGTTAGAGCAAAAGAGTTTAAAAGACACAGAGAGAGAGAGAAACACGAGTGAGAGAGAGAGAGAGAGAGAGAGAGAGAGAAACACGAGAGAGAGAAACACGAGAGAGAGAGAGAGAAACACGAGAGAGAGAAACACGAGAGAGAGAGAGAGAGAGAGAGAGAGAGAGAGAGAGAGAGAGAGAGAGAATAAGGTGTGGAAAAGAGAGAGAGAGAGAGAGAGAGAAATAAGGTGTGGAAAAGAGAGAGAGAGAGAGAGAGAGAGAGAGAGAGAAATAAGGTGTGGAAAAGAGAGAGAGAGAGGGAGAGAAATAAGGTGTGGAAAAGAGAGAGAGAGAGGGAGAGAGAGAAATAAGGTGTGGAAAAGAGAGAGAGAGAGAGAGAGAGAGAAATAAGGTGTGGAAAAGAGAGAGAGAGAGGGAGAGAAATAAGGTGTGGAAAAGAGAGAGAGAGAGGGAGAGAGAGAAATAAGGTGTGGAAAAGAGAGAGAGAGAGAGAGAGAGAGAGAGAGAAATTCAAGTACAGTGTCTTTGTTCGAGGCACCTAGCTTTGGCAACATCAAGTTGACGTATTTCATCCTGCAGCTTGTTTTTCTCTTGTGCTTCTCTGAGTGTCGTCTCGCGGGCCGGATTCAATCCCTTAGCGGGCCTGACTTGGCCCGCGGGGCCGCCTGTTTGACACCTGTGCTTTATACCTTTTTGGTATTTCAATGTATTTAGGCATTCATTAGCATATGTTTCTATCCCCTTCTAAGCAGTAATTTCATTTCGCCACCCCAACCTAAAAAAAAAACACTTTATTCCCAAGATATGATCGACATAATAAGATGAATCAAACATTGTAAGGGTTGAGATGAATTCCGTGTTTAAAATGCATGATTGTTCTGCTTTTGGAAGCTATATTTGAGCATCGGGATTCTAATCAGATGATTTATTCATAATAATCCTTGCAACCAGGCAAGAGAAAAGCGGTTGTTATGTCGCCCTCCGTTGAAGTCCTGCGGTGTCACATGACAGATTTAAAGAGATTGGATAATCTGCTTTCTGTGAGTTTACGGGGCATAAACACTTTTCGTGGGAAAAATGTATTTACAAAAGAAAATGGCACCTCATCTTTGCCGGCACAAACAATATTTCGCTATAAGTAACCGTAGAAACCTAAATTTGAAAATCTTTGTGCAGTTACAATACACCTCTTATAGTGGGGGAAATATACACACGGTTATAAAAAATTACTTGGTGGTCAAGTGGAGTACCGGGTGGCTGCTTAGCCGTTACAGCATCCTTATTTTCAAATAATGTTGGCGATCATCAGTTGGTTATGGCCATTCACAGGGTTGGGTAGGGTTACTTTAACTGGATTACTTACCAGCTCAGTAGCCTAGATGGTAGTGTGCCCGCTTTGAGACTGGGAGGTCGCTGGTTCGCGCCTCGGCCGAGACATACCTTATTGGTATAATGGCGGCGCCCTCTGTTGGCTGCGGCTGCATCGACTCGCTACAACGGGTCAGGTGTATCGACATTTCGTTCTGTGTACATTGTTACAAAGAATGACAATACAAAGGAAATTATTATTATTATTATTATTATTATTTCAATTACTTTTGGATGACTCTGATACCAAATATGCTAATAAAAGACAAACGAAACTAAATATGAATATAATGATGACTCACAACACGTGGTAAGCTTTCTCTCCTGGCTTTGATCTCTTTGATCTCCGGCAAAACTAACATGAAATCAGGGTTGGGTAGGGTTACTTTAACTGGATTACTTTCAATTACTTTTGGATGACTCTGATACCAAATATGCTAATAAAAGACAAACGAAACTAAATATGAATATAATGATGACTCACAACACGTGGTAAGCTTTCTCCCCTGGCTTTGATCTCTTTGATCTCCGGCAAAACGAACATAAAATGCAGGGTTTGGGTAGGGTTTCTTTAACTGGATTACTTTCAATTACTTTTGGATGACTCCAATACCAAATATGCTAATAAAAGACAAAAGAAACGAAATATGAATCAAATGATGACTCACAACACGTGGTAAGCTTTCTCTCCTGGCTTTGATCTCTTTGATCTCCGGCAAAACAAACATTAAATGCAAATAAATCCGACATCATTATTGCCGTTCCATGTATTCCGTTACTCCCCAAGCCTGCACAAAATGGAGTCATTTTATTCATATTTAGTTTCTTTTGTCTTTTATTAATATATTTGGTATTGGAGTAATCCAAAAGTAATTGAAAGTAATCAAGTTAAAGTAACCCTACCCAACCCTGGCCATTTAACATAGAGAGGGTAACAAATTGTGTGCCCGCTTCGTGTTTTTGATCTTTGTTCCCATGGTTATCATGTTGTTGCTTCTCCCTTTTGCATCACTGATAGTTTTGGGACCCATCGTGTTTTACAGTACAAGAAATACGGTATTTTATAAATAAATAAAGGCCATTTATGAGCCTGATTGTTTTCCCAGGGTGTCACGGTTGCCAGGGCGCCCAATTGGCCCCGCCCGTGTGGTGCTAGCTGCTACTTGTTGACAGATTGGCTCCCTGTCAGTATTTAAACTCTGCCCTGTCAGTCCCCTTTTGTCTGTCCGTCTGCGTATCTCTATTTTTACACGGCCAGCATTTTTTCGCCTATACCGTTTTTTGCTCCTGTTTGTCTCCCGCGACGATCTGTTTTGATCTCCACCACGTCTGTTCTCCCGTCCCGAATAACGATCCGTTTTTGATCTTGACCACGTCTACTCTCCTCTCCCGGCTTTCTACTTGATTCGATCCCGACCACGTTTTTTGCTCTTCTATCCTGGCTACTGACCCGTTTTTTCCGTTCATGACACCACCAGCGCTCGCCACGGAAGTCCCACTTCCGCGTTCAGAGCGACCTGATTCCCGCACCCAGCAATCCCCGAATTTTGGGCACACCCCCCTCCCTTTCTTCTAATAAAACTTGTGAGAAACGTTACACGAGTGGGTCCTGTTTCCATTCTGGTCCTAACATACGGGGGGATTCAAAAGCAAATATGCTACTTGCTTCCTTTTCCAGAGAGTTTCTAATGGTCTTTTTCCTTGCACACCTTCTCTATATTTCTTAATAATCACAAGCTTTGTTTCCATGGTTATCATTTCTCCCTCCAGTATCACTAGAGACCCATAGTGAATAAATCCAGTAGAAAGAAATGCAGTATTGTATCACATTAGCTCGCAAAGTCTTTACAAAGCACACACATTTATGAACTGAATGAAGATGGCGAATGGCATTGTGGGAGGTAGTTCAACCCATAGCACATTGGCATCTCATATGACATTGACCAATAGCTGACATGCATCATAGGGGCGCAACACCGCAAATTTTGAATTTGTTGTTTTTGATGTAGTGTAGTATCCCAGAGGTTCTGCTACATCTTCAGCCAAATTTTGCTAAACTAGGGATAACAAAGTTCAGTAGAACCTCCTGCGTGGGTTCAAATCCAGCTCCAGACTTCCTGTGCGGAGTTTGTATGTTCTCCCCGTGCTTGCGTGGGTTTCCTCCGGGCACTCCGGTTTCCTCCCACGTTCCAAAAACATGCATTTCAGGTGAATTGGCCGGTCCAAATTGTCCCTAGGTGTGAATGAGCGAATGAGTTGTCTGTCCCCGTGTGCCCAGCGATTGGCTGGCAACCAGTTCAGGGTGTCCCGTGCCCACTGCCTGGAGATGGCTGGGATGGGCTCCAGCACCCCCGCGACCCTAATAAGGATAAGCGGTACGGCTAATGAGACCTTTAAGTTAAACATTGTCAGGCAGGGTTGCTGGGTCTATTTTATTTACCGTATTTTCCAGACTATGCTGCGCACCTAAAAAAAAAAAACAAATTGGCCAGAAATGTGAAAGTGCCGTTTATAATCTGGTGTGCCTTATATACCAAACACTACCGTGGATACAAATGGAAATGCATAGTTACAATTAAATGATACTGCATATGGGAACTGTTCTGCCTTTGAGAAACATATATAGTGGTCTTGGAGTGCCCTCTAGTGGTTAACATGCTCGTTTTTGCCCAAAGGAAACAAAAGAGAAGGTCCTTTGAAAATCCTCTTTTGTTGCTGCTTTGGACAATAATTGTAAAAATGAAACTTGTGTTGTGATTACTTGAACGAATATTATTATGTATGGTAACATATGAAATGAAATAGTAGCAATAGCAAGCTAACACTCATTTTCATGTATTTCGTTTTATAAAACCCTAAATTTTACTGTAATTTAAATACCATACGTCTTATAGTCCAATGCACCTTATATCTACAGTATATCAATCTATATAGTCTATTTAGTCCATCTCGTCCATCTTGTTTCGACTATTATACAAATCCAGATTAGCGTGTGTTTGTGGCTTATAAGCTCCAAAATGGCTGAACTGATTTTCGTGAAAATGTACACACTAGTACTTTAGGCATCTGAGAATGTCTTTAGCGATGTTTCCTGTCATGGAATTACCGATAAATACCAACAAAATCCCTAAACATCTGCTCTTGTGTATAGCTGCATGCAATCATACTGCTCTTTGGCACTCCCTAATGGTTCCC
This sequence comes from Urocampus carinirostris, assembly GCF_059441175.1. Taxonomy (NCBI): domain Eukaryota; kingdom Metazoa; phylum Chordata; class Actinopteri; order Syngnathiformes; family Syngnathidae; genus Urocampus; species Urocampus carinirostris. Next base: position 3,874,275 of record NC_142364.1, read on the forward strand.
CAATGCTTTTTCAACAAACCGTGGCCACGCCAACCACGTCTAAGTAGAATGAGCGGCAATAGCAAGCCAAGCAACACCAGTCCAATGTGCCTTATATCTATATCTATCCATCTATTCCATCTAGTGCGTGTGTGTGTGGCTTATAGGCTCCAAAATAGCTGAACTGATTTTCGTGAAAATGTACACACTAGTACTTTAGGCATCTGAGAATGTCTTTAGCTATGTTTCCTGTCATGGCATTCCCAATAAATACCAACAAAATCCATAAACATCTGCTCTTGTGTATAGCTGCATGCAATCATACTGCTCTTTGGCACTCCCTAGTGATATTTAGTTTCTTTTGTCTTTTATTAGCATATTTGGTATTGGAGTCATCCAAAAGTATTTGAAAGTAATCACGTTAAAGTAACCCTACCCAACCCTGGTTGTGAAAAACATATCATGAAATTAGATATTTATTTGTGATTTTTAGTGCAAAATCTGAGTAATCGGTATCGACAAATAATACTACTCTTCCAAAAGTCTGTCTTTTGTATTTGTTGACATCGAATAACAAAAGCAGGAAGCAAAAAAAAACGCCGCTCCTTCTCTAAAAAAGCCTCAGCTTGAGTGAATACCTTTGAAAAGGACAAAGCAAAGTGGAAAGGAGCAGGATCTCCATGACAGATGAGAGGATTGGCGACGGGTAGAAAGAGGTTAGTTAAAAGCGGGCATTAAGAATAGAAAGCCGGGCATTAAGTGAAAGAGAAGAAGCGTTTTTGGCTGAGCTGCGCCCAGGAAAGCTTGCTGTCACACTGCATCAACGTGATGGACAAGAGACTGGACACTTGTCAAGACACACATGCACAAAATCACAACACACCACATGCAGGGGTTCGTACAGGTGCTTAAAATCCTTGAAAAGGATTGAATTGTAGAGGAGTGAAAAGTAGTATCGTATTTTCTGCACTATAAGGCACACCTAAAAGCCTTTATTTTTTTCAAAAGCTGACCATGCGCCTTATAATACAGTGCGCCTTATATATGGATCAATATTAAGTGGCAAAGTCTCGCAACTAAGGCAAGCAGCCGCCGACTAGTCCGCGGTGTATGCTGGGATTTCTATACCGGCGTTTCATTTCCTAACCAATGTGTCAATCATCATTTGAATCAGTCACTATTGGCTAAAGTTATTCGGAGGTAAAGGGGGCGGATCCTTTTTATCATTTACAGGCTCGCATAGGCTAAAGGGGCGAAACAAAGCCTGCGATTGGCCGAGAAAGATGAATGTGAATCACACGTTGGGTTGCACTACGGCATAGAGACATTTTTTTTTACTATTCTGTATTTGTAAATATTTTATTCTCCTGGATTGACTACACTCACGGATATAAGGGGACCATGGTTGCATATTATTATCGAACACAACGACTTCGGTGAGCTACTCCGGCTATATATTTTCCCAGTATCTTGTTTCAGAGTGATATCGATGTTTCTGTGATGGGTCTTTTTTTAAATTCAACTCAATTCCAAGTGTTTGTTGTCATATGCACGGTAAAGAACCCCGTTTCCCTGCACAATAATATTCTTACTTTGCTGTCCACACAGTTGCCAGCAAAAAATAAAATGGAAACTAAGAAATGTTTGTTTGGTGACATCGTACGGACACCGCATCCGTACATGTCTGAGACACGTATTTGCTTCTTTGCAAGCTTTGGGAATGTTAAGGGGGTAATAAGTTGGACTGAACTATCTGACTGTTTTGTCCACGTTCCCATTGTAGCGCCTTATAATCCGGTGCGCCTTATGTATGGAAAATATAGGACCAAAAACTATTTTTTGGGGGTGCGCCCTATAACCCGGTGCGCCTTATAGTGCGGAAAATACGGTAAATTTTTGCGTCTTGATGCTTAAAATTGTTGCCATGTTTCTCAACAAGTATGCTAATAAAAGACACCGACACTGCTCTCTGGTGGCTGCACTTCCCTCATGATTAACGGCAGCTGGTATTAGTTTGTGTGGCATTGTCCTCTGAAGTGTTATCACCCCCTATGGACAGGTGAATGCTAGACCTAAACAAGGCACTATGAAATGTGTATTAGTGCAAATATTACGTATTCATTATGGACATTTATTATTGGGCATGCAAAAAATGAGTGTAGCGTTTCCCAATTGTATACTTTATTGGGAAAAACTTCCTGCAACTGAAAATTTGACTTCATATCACTGTCATATTTAACAAAATAAATATATAAGGGATTTACTCAAGATCTGTTCTCTCCCTCTCTTTTTTCCTCGTTTTCTTTCTTTGTCTTTCTGCCCTTCTCATTTCTCTTTCATTGTATTTATATCCTCCTCTTTTGCCCCTGTTTGTCTCCCGCTGCGATCTGTTTGATCCCTACCACGTTTGTTCTCCCGTCCCGAATTACGACCTGTTTTAAACTCAAACACGTCTACTCTCCCGTCCCGAATAACGATCCGTTTTTGATCTCGACCACGTCTCCTCTCCTCTCCTGGCTTTCGACTTGTTTCCGATCCCAACCATGTTTTTTGCTCTTCTGTCCCGGCCACTGACCCGTTTTGTTTTTGCTCCCGACACCGCCTTCGCTCGCCACGGAAGTGCCACTTACGCGTTCTGAGCGACCTGCTCCCCGCGATTAGCGATAACCGGATCGTGGGTGCAATCCTTTCCTTTCTTCCCAATAAAACTGAGAGAAACGGAACGGAAGTGGGTCCTGTCTCCGTTCTGTTCCTGACATTTTCTCTATTTCATTTTCTGTCTTTCTCTTGTTTTCTCCCTTTCTCTCATTTTTTCTATCCCTCTCCTTTCTTTGTCTTTTTTTTCTCTCTTTTATCTTTCTACCCGCAATAATTAACCTGGTAATAACATAGTAACAACATAGTAAGTAGTTCAGACTTGCCTTTTCTTGCCCATCTGCCCTTTTTAACTTTGCTATGTATTATGTGCTTGTTTCACTCCTGCGTTATTGTTGTGTCTTACTATATGAACAGCGACCTTGGGTGTCCTTCAAAATACAATGTATTATTATTATATTATTACAAGATAAATTATCATTTCAGGGCAGCACGGCGGCGCAGTGGTTCGCGCGTGTGCGGCACAGTTCTGAGGTCGTGAGATTAAACCTTCCTGTGTGGAGTTTGCATATTCTCCCCGTGCTTGCGTGGGTTTCCTCCCACATTCCAAAAACATGCATGTCGGGTGAGTGGCCGGTCCAAATTGTCCCTAGGAGTGAGTGAATGAGTTGTCTGTCTCTGTGATTGGCTGGCAAGCGGTCCAGGATGTCCCCTGCCCAATGCCTGACAATGGCTGAGATGGGCTCCAGCACCCCCGTGACCCTACTGAGGATAAGCGGTGCAGATAATGGATGGATGGATGGAAGTTATCATTTCAGAAACGTAAAACAAACTGGGCAACCTTTGCTAAGTAGCAAAAATAAGCTCTCGGCTTGGAAAAGGTTGGAAGCCCCTGAAGTAACTACATGGTTAACTAGGGGGCGCCGCATCGAAAAGTTGTACATAATGCAATTGACATGCGTGACTTCAATGCGGAAAAGCAGGAAGGACAAATTCCAATATGCCCCCGACGCGGTTGATAAACATCATTTGTCTGATCAGTCGTGACACGGCCTGTGATATCACCATGACGTCCGGAGGGAACATGAAGCTAGCTGTGCATTTCACACCTAGGTCTTTATCCCCAGTCTGATCTATGAGGCGGGTCGATTATCGGCCAATTCGACAAATATCCGGATCTTTATTTATTCGACACGCCGATTATTAGGCAGAACGCCAACCAACTACTGAGCCTTCTCTGTCATGAACAGGAAGAGGATCAGGACCCAAACGCGTGACATTTCTCACACAAGTGTCAGGCGGAAGGAAGACTGAGATCACTTGCACTCATTTCTTGGTTTTTATTGGAAGGAAGGAATGACAAGGCGTGATTCTTCGATACGTTGTTTGACGGATTGACGAAGCTTGACAGGCGGGTGAAGGCTTGGCGGGAATGGTCGCGGACAGGCGGAATCGTCGTGTTGTTGGTCGGGGCTGGAGAACAAGGGCGTCGTCGTGTTCGGAAGAGTGATCAGGAGTCAGACGGGCAGGGCAGGTCGTAGGCAATTTCGGAAATGGGTCGGCAACGGAGATCAAGTAGAAGAAAACAGGAGGCAGGCAAAAAGTCGGAGATACGGGCTTTCTGAGCAGATGGCAACAGGTAGCATAGTACAATCAGACAGCTTGTTTCTGGAAGCTGAGGATTTAAATGGACAGGGTGCGCCAATCAGCTGTCCTGGCTGTTGGCGCCAAATCCTGGTGTTCCCGATCCGGGTGATTGTGGACAACAAGCCTTTTATTTTACGGGAAATGGGGAGTCATGCACGTTAGGCAGCGGTCTGGCGTGGAATGATAGGAAGCCAGAGGCCGACGAGATCGATACCAATTGCCCGAGCAGGTATCGGACAGATGGGGTCGATCAGTAGTCCTTTATTTACTTTCATATACATATTGCCATCATATTTTTACCCTTTTCGTCAGGTGATCCGGGTGATGAAGCCTAACAGATTGTATGTGTCATGGTTGCCTTGGCGCCCAATTTTCCCAGCCCATGTGGCGCCAGCTGCGGCTCATTAACAGATTGGCTTTCCGTCTTTTTTGGCTCAGTGCGCTCTTACTTGGTAAGTCTGTCAACGAACCTCTGCCCCGCAAGACGTGGGTTCCGACTTGGTCCTGTTTCCTGTTGGTATTCCCTGTCCGGTATTGTTCCCGTTTATTTTGTCCTGTTTAATATCGGTTTCCAGTTTCGTTCCCCTCTATTTTCGTCCTGTTCATTATTCTCTCCAGTTTTTGTTCCCGTCTAGTTTTTCCTGTTTCATTATCATTTAATTCTGTCTCATCCTGTCCGGTATCGACCCTATCTGTCCATTATCTACTCAGGTAATAGGTGTCGATCTCGTCGGCCTCTGGCTTCCTATCATTCCACGTCAGACTGCTGCCTAACGTGCATGACTCCCCATTTCCTGTAAAATAAAATGCTTGTGTGAGAAACATCACGCATTTGGGTCCTCATCCAATTCTGGTTCATGACAGTATGTGGCCCGCGGGTTGTAATTTGCCCACCCCTGTTCTACTCAGTGACTCTATTCTGTTGATGTTTTCTTCGGTCTTAAACAATGACTGTCGTCCTTACTCGACTCATAACACAGACGGGAACAAAACGAGGCGAGTATCTCCGGTGCCTCACTGATCAATAAGGACATCCTGGCTTGAAGAATGACTTGCCATTTTACCTTTCTATCCAGCAGAGAGGTAGATTTATTCGTCTACAACAGAAATATCCTAATGTCAATGCTCTTGTCTAAGATGCACTCTTTGAGTAGATGCCTATTTTGTGTTTTAGGAATATTTATGGAGAGTTTAAGCATAGTCACGGTCAATACTTTTAAGGTTAGACGTTTACAAGCGAGAGGAAACAGCCGGAGAGCATTTCTTATTGACGCGAAAAGCTTTCGGGAAGTACGTCGACATCAGACTCAGAAGATCCTTGACCCGGTTCTCCTCCGCAAAGCGGAAACTCACTTAGCATGCCGAAGATTTACTTCTCAATCGTAAGACTAGTTTGCGGAGTAAAGGATAGCAGCACTCTGTTCATTATGGGATATAATAGAACTGCAGAATGGAGGTCAAGGTAGAACAACACCGAGTATATCAAATCAAATACAGTGGACCACTGGGAGAAGACAGCAATCCGGTCTGAAGTGGGGATTACAAAGGGGTTTGGAAACTTAAGTAAGTAGTTCGAACCCCGGGTACCACAGATGAAAATGTAAAAAAAGAAAATAGTACGTGGTAAGAGCTCATGGCACTGTCAAGAACCAGAACAGGATCAGGACCCAAACGCGTGACGTTACTCACAGAAGCCTTTTATTTTACGGGAAATGGGCAATCATGCACGTTAGGCAGCAGTCTGGCGTGAAATGATAGGAAGCCAGAGGCCGACCGGATCGATACCGATTGCCCGGGTTGATATGGGACAGATGGGGTCGATACCGGACAGGACGGGACAGATAATGAAACAGGATATCGAAAATAAACAGGACAAACTAGACGGGAACGAAAACTGGAGAGAATAATAAACAGGACAAAAATGGGCAGCACGGTGGAGCAGTGGTTAGCGCGTGTGCGGCACAGTTCTAAGGTCTTGCGAACCTCCTGTGTGGGTTCAAATCTAGCTACCGGACTTACTGTGCGGAGTTTGTATGTTCTCCCCGTGCTTGCGTGGGTTTCCTCCGGGCTCTCCGGTTTCCTCCCACATTCCAAAGACATGCATTTCAGGTGGATTGGCCAGTCCAAATTGTCCCTAGGTGTGAATGAGCGAGTGTGTTGTCTGTCCCCGTGTGCCCTGCGATTGGCTGGCAACCAGTTTGGGGTGTCCCCTGCCCACTGCCCGATGACCCTACTTAGGATAAGCGGTGTAGCTAATGAGATGAGGGAGTCATGCACGTTAGGCAGCAGTCTGGCGTGAAATGATAGGAAGCCAGAGGCCGATCGGATCGATACCAATTGCCCGGGTTGATATGGGACAGATGGGGTCGATACCGGACAGGACGGGACAGATAATGAAACAGGATATCGAAAATAAACAGGACAAACTAGACGGGAACGAAAACTGGAGAGAATAATAAACAGGACAAAAATAAACAGGAACAAAACTGGAAACCGATATTTAACAGGACAAAATAAACGGGAATACCAACAGGAAAACAGGACCGAGTCAGAACCCAGGTCTTGCGGGGCAGAGGTCTGTTGACAGACTGACAAAGGAAAAATGAGAGCACTGAGCTTAAAAAGACGGAAAGCCAATCTGTTAATGAGCCGCAGCTGCGCCACACGGGAGGGGCCAATTGGGCGCCATGGCAACTGTGACAGGCACCACTTTCCTGTTATGTGCCCATCCGTTTCTGGGCTGTTTTTATCCTTGATTAAAAAACAAATACACATGTGAAGCCAAAATGAAATTTCATTCATCTTAGGTGACGTGACTTGAGCTGGTTCAATGGAGTAGCGGATGGACGCGGAGGACGATTAAAAAGAAAAGTGATTTGGAACCTTCCGCTTACAAGGATTTTCATGCTTTTGGAAGATTTCCTTGCTTTAGTAAACTCCTCATTCTTGATAATTGTCTCACTCGTTGATTGGTTATGACCATATTCCTTAGCGAGGGTAATAATGTAGTATGGTAGGGAAAAAGCCATATTGAGGGGCTCAAATAACATAATCACATCATAACTAGAAATCCTTGTACGCTCGGGACGCCATAAGTTTTTTATTACTGTGCTTATTTTGTGCCTTCTTCATATTTCTTGATTAAACAAGCTTGGTTTCCATGGTTATCATGTTTTTGCTTCTCCCTCTAGTATCAATGCAAGTCTTGGGACCCATAGCCAAACACAGTATCGTATCGCACTAACTTGCAAGGTTTTTACGAAGCACTAAAGATACTGAACCGAATAAAGGGACAGGCATTGTGGGAGGTATTTCAGCCCAAATTATATCGATATTTTGTGATGCTGTGACACAAGCAATAGCAGACCAGTTTTTTTATGACGTCGACCAATACTAGACAGACATCTTACAGACACATTTTTGCACACAAGTTTGTTGTTGTTGATGTGATATAGTGAAGAAAAATGCCATAAGTGTCACAAGTGGTATAAGTGGTTGCCGTGGCGCCCAATTGGCCCCGCCCATTAACAGATTGGCTTTCCGTCTTTTTAAGCTCAGTGCGCACTCTTACTTACAACGAACCTCTGCCCCGCAAGACGTGGGTTCTGACTTGGTCCTGTTTCCTGTTGGCATTCCCTGTCCGGTACGGTTAAAAAATGAAATGAAATGATCTGCATTTATATAGCGCTTTTCAAGTCAATGAAGACTTCCCAAAGCGCTTTACAGTGTGCTTCACATTTCCCAATAGCGGCCGTGCAGCCATGCAAGGCGCTAACCTGCTTATTGAGGGTATTAAGGGTTCAGTGTCTTACCCAAGGACACTTCGACATGTAACACGGAGGAGCCGGGATTCGAGCTGCGATCTCTTGATCCCAGGACAAGCGCTTTACCTCCTGAGCTACTGTTCCCGTTTATTTTGTCCTGTTTAATAGAGGTTTCCAGTTTCGTTCCCGTCTATTTTTGTCCTCTTTATTATCCTCTCCAGTTTTCGTTCCCGTCTGGTTTGTCCTGTTTATTTTCGATATCTTGTTTCATTATCCGTCCCGTCCTGTCCGGTATCGACCCCATCTGTCCCATATCAACTCGGGCTATTGGTATAGATCCGGTCAGCCTCTGGCTTCCTATCATTTCACACCAGACTGCTGCCTAACTTGCATGACTCCCCATTTCCCGTAAAATAAAAGGCCTGTGTGAGAACGTCACGCGTTTGGGTCCTGATCCCGGGGGTCTACTGTACTATTGCAAAGTGCAAAAGAGGACACTTCTAACTCAACACAATTCGCTTACGTTTCGTTTTCCCGTCTCATCGTATTTTTTAATCCCGATGACTTAGTTATTTAGATATATTCATGAAACTTTTGTTGTCAGCGCCGTACCCGCTAAGGTTCTGCTTATATTTGGACCACCTGTTCAATACGGCAATCGTCCCTCTTGACTCGTCCACTATCGCTCGTCCCTCCTTTGTGTTATGAAATCATTTTGGCCAAACTGAACACTTTCCCATTATTTTCCCATGTTACCTCCCTCAAATAGTCCAGAACATTAAGGACACCACCAGTCTTTTCCGAGTGGCTTTCTTAAGCAGGTTAATTTTAGAAAGAGCGAGAGAGTCGAAGACGATTACCGCCACAGCGGTCCAATGAGCGGTTCAATGATCCCGGCGCAGCGCTCGTAAAATTTTTATTTTGTTTCTTGCGCAAATTAGAAAATCTGGACTATTAAACGCACAACGAGACAGCAATACGATACCCAGGTGGGGCTCGGGTAGACTGAAGGTGAGGACGGTGAATGAACTCACTTTTCTCCGTTCATTGATCTGTTAGCATCGTGTCAGGACCAGAACGGAGACAGGACCCACTTGCGTACGTTTCTCTCAGTTTTTTGGGGAAGGAGGGAAAGGATTGCACACATGATCCTGGGGTCGTGGGGAGCAGGTTGCTCGGACGCGGATTTGGTATTTCCGTGGCGAGCGATGGAGGTGTCGGGAGTGGGAAAAACAGGTCAGACAGGAGAGCAAAAACGTGGTCGAGATCAGGAAATGGGTCGAAGCCGGGAAACAGACGGGAGCCAAAACAGGAGTGAGTCGGGGTCGAAAAGCTTGCCTAGCGTGAACTGAGGTTTGCAGGCGGACTGACAACAGGTGACATGGGTATATCATTTCTGATATTAACGTGGTACTTGTTCTGTTACATAGGATAAGCTTATATATAACTTGCTCTATTGCAGTACTTCCAGGATAGTTTTATTGGCTTTCCTTTCAATAATGGTATTGGCAAGTGACACTCTATTTTCCCCAACAATTTAAGAAATGAAGACCGAGTGCACGCCGGAAAATATGACTGTAATTTAGAAATCGAGAGTAAAAGTTTCTCTATTTTAAGTCAAGCACCCTCCATCATTTCTTACAATTGAATTGTCATAATTATTCATTGCACTCGCCTGTGCCCGCTTGTTTGGCGCCAGCTGCTGCTAGTTGTCTGATTGATTCCCTTCCTATTTATACCCAGTACTCCAGTCACTCCTTGTCAGTCCGTCAGTGAACCTCTGCATACGCAAGGCAAGCACTTTGACTCTAACTCCCGTCAGTCCCGTCTTCATCTGTATCTTACTCGTCTGTTCCTGATTTCCCGCTTGTTTCCGGCTATTGACCCGTTTTTGACCACCGACCATGCTCTGATCTCCCGCTCCGGCTATTGACTATCGGATTGCTCCAATCAGCACCTAGAAACCAGAAGATAGTTCTACGATTAGTTTAAGTATAATGGCGCTGAAATTCCGAGATGCACGCAAAAATCTGAGACCCTCTGAGAGGACTGCCATATGCTGATATGACTGTATTTCAACTGTATTTTTTTTAAGTCACATTTATCTGAAAACTCCTAATCACAAAAGGTCTTAAAAGACTGCACAGGCCATCCCCTGATCTAAAACCCACATGTGGGCAAGGAAAAACTCTGTGGTTGTTCATTGAGTGTCAGGTGATGAAAATGAAGCTAGAGATGAACTGCTTCTTGAGAAATGTTTTACTCATTCAGTGCCAAAATGTATTAATACATTTTCAAAAGCATTGTCCCTGAGTGCCAAAACATTGTTGTCATGAACAGGAACAGGATCAGGACCCAATCGCGTGATGTTTCTCACACAAGCCTTTTTTTACGGGAAATGGTAAGTCATGCACGTTAGGAAGCAGTCTGGCGTGGAATGATAGAAAGCCAGAGGCCGATAACCGATACCAATTGCTCGAGCAGATATCGGACAGATGGGGTCGATACCGGACAGGACGGGACAGACAGGATTGATATCGAAACAGGATATTCAAGTCAAGTCGTGTTTATTTGTGACGCCCTTAATCACAAAGAGTCTCAAAAGGCTCCACAGACCACAGACTATTGCAAATTACAGACTATTATGACACCATCCCCTGATCTAAAACCTACATGGGGGCAAATAATACACATATTATCAACATAAAATATAGGTTATTCATATGCTATAGAGTAGAAGTGTGTTTTAAGCTTGGTTTAAACATTTCCACTGAGGTTGCTGATCGAATCTCAGGGGGAAGAGCATTCCACAGCACCGGGGCCCGAATGGAGAACGCTCTCGAACCTGCGGATTTCTTCTTGGCTCTTGGGATCACTAGTAGACCAGCGTTTTCAGAGCGAAGTAAACATGACTAACTAGACGGGAACAAAACTGGAAACCGATATTAAACAGGACAAAATAAATGGAAACAATACCGGACAGGAAATACCAACAGCAAACAGGACCGAGTCAAAACCCACGTCTTGCGGGGTAGAGGTTCGTTGACAGACTGACAAATGAAGAGAGAGCGCTTTGAGCTTAAAAAGACGGAAAGACAATCTGTCAACGAGCTGCAGCCAATTGGGCGCCATGGCAACCGTGACAATTGTTTTGTTTTAGAAAACTATTACAAAGGCTTTTCTTATCAGTAAGTGTGAAGCCTTGGGCAATAATGTCAGTATGATATATCACCACTAAATGGCAGGAATGAATTGAGGATTTTTCAGCTATTTTCGATAGGGAATATCAAGCAGTGAAACCAGATGAAGTCCTCAGCCTTGTACTGTATAAACCAGCTCACATTAGTGACTCTCAGGGTTGGGTAGGGTTACTCTAACTGGATTACTTTCAATTACTTTTGGATTACTCCAATAGCAAATATGCTAATAAAAGACAAAAGTAACGAAATATGAATGAAATGACTCCATTTTGCGCAGGCTTGGGGAGTAACGGAATACATGGAACGGCAAAAATGATGTTGGTAAGCTGTTTGGATTGATTTTCATTTTGTTTGTCGCATTTTATGTTAGTTTTGATGGAGATCAAAGAGATCAAAGCCAGGAGAGAAAGCTTACCACGTGTTGTGAGTCATCATTTTATTCATATTTCGTTTCTTTTGTCTTTTATTAGCATATTTGGTATTGGAGTCATCCAAAAGTAGTTGAAAGTAATCAAGTTAAAGTAACCCTACTCAACCCTGCGAGTCTTTCTTCCCTCTCTCTTACTATTTCTCACGTTCTCTCTCTCTCTCTCTCTCTCTTTTTCTCTCTCTATCTCCCTTCTTCTCTCACTCTCTATCTCTCTCTCTTTCACTCTCTCTGTCTCTTCTTTTTCTCCTTGTTCCTCTTTGTCTTTTACCTTCTTTTGCTCTTTCTTCCTATTTTCCTTTTCTCTCTCTCTCTTCTCCCTCTCTCTCTCTCTCTCTCTCTCACGCACTCTCTTTCTCACTCTTGTTTTCCCCTTCTCTCTTTCCCCCTTTTCTTTTCTCTACTTCTCTTTTCTCTTTCTCTTTCTATGTCATTCTTTCTAGCTCTTTCTCAGGGTTGGGTAGGGTTACTTTAACTGGATTACTTTCAATGACTTTTGGATTACTCTAATACCAAACATGCTAATAAAAGACAAAAGAAACTAAATATGAATCAAATGACAAAATTTTGTGCAGGCTTGAGGAGTAACGGAATACATGGAACGGCAAAAACGATGTTTGGATTGATTTTCATTTTGTTTCTGTCGCATTTTATGTTTGTTTTGCCGGAGATCAAAGAGATCAAAGCCAGTAGAGAAAGCTTACCACGTGTTGTGAGTCATCATTTGATTCATATTTAGTTTCTTTTGTCTTTTATTAGCATATTTGGTATTGGAGTCATCCAAAAGTCATTGAAAGTGATCCAGTTAAAGTAACCCTACCCAACCCTGGACTGACACTCCCGACAATTACAGGTCTTTGCATGGAATAAATGGAAAAATGTTGGCAACCATCCCCAACTGACAGTTGCTGCCGGTGAAAGACTTTTCTGTCAGTCCGTCAAAACCGGCCTGGGGGCAGCAATTCTTTTGGCCGCGGTGGGTAGCAACCAAACGTTTCTGGCGCTCGGGTCCATTTTTTCAATCCAAGACCATCTGGAGCAGGTTTGCACGGAGAATAAGAAGACTAAACCGACCAATGTCTTGTATTGTGGTCCAGTAAGCCTGGCACACTGGTTGATGACTTTAACTCAAGAATGAATGAAAACTTTATTCGAACATTAAAATAAAAACAGAACAAAAACAATAACTCAACAACAAAATAATGTTACATAATATGTTCGAAAAGGGGTAGTCAGAAGCAAATGCTTATATTCCCTACCCCTTCATCTTCCCTATTAAATACACCAATGATATAACAACAATTGTAATAATATTAATAATACCAGTTATGATCTAACAATAGCAACAATAACACAAAGTTAATCATAGTTCTAGACGCACTATTCCCAATCTCTCGTATCACTCATACCCCGTTTTCTTCATCTCTGTATTTTGCCAGGAATGTTTTTTTTTTTTTTGTAAGTGAATAGTTGGACATTGTTTGATCTAGTCTTGTAAATTGTTCCAAAGTTTTATTCCGCACACAGACACGCACATACTTTTCCTGGCTGTAGTGAACTTTTGTAATTATTGCCCCAGACTTCTGCACAAGTATGGCGGAACTAGAGAATAATATATGAAAAATGTTGTGAACATCCCTACGGGGATGAATAAAGTATCTATCTATCTATCCATCTATCTATCTATCTATCTATCTATCTATCTATCTATCTATCTATCTATCTATCTATCTATCTATCTATCTATCTATCTATCTATCTATATCTACCTAGACATCTAGACATCCATCTAGACATCTATCTATCTACCTAGACATCTATCTATCCAGAAGGCTATCTATCTATCCAGCTATCTATCTATCTAGACAACTATCTAGACATCTATCTATCTATCTATCTATCTATCTCTCTATCTCTCTCTCTCTCAACATCTATCTATCTATCTATCTATCTATCTATCTATCTATCTATCTATCTATCTATCTATCTATCTATCTATCTTTCTCTATATCTCTAGATCTATCTAGACATCTATCTTTCTAGACATCTATCTCTCTATCTATTTATCTTTCTCTATATCTATCTATCTCTACTAATCTATCTTTCTCTATATCTATCTATCTTTCTCTATATCTCTATATCTATCTATCTAGACATCTATCTATCGAGACATCTATCTATCTATCTATCTAGACATCTATCTAGACATCTATCAAGACATCTAGACATCTATCTATCTGTTTAGACATCTATCCATCTATCTATCTATCTATCTATCTATCTATCTCTACTAATCTATCTTTCTCTATATCTATCTATCTTTCTCTATATCTCTATATCTATCTATCTATCGAGACAACTATCTATCTATCTATCTAGACATCTATCTAGACATCTATCAAGACATCTAGACATCTATCCATCTATCTATCTATCTATCTATATCTCTATCTATCTATCTATCTATCTATCTATATCTCTATATCTCTATCTATCTATCTATCTATCTCTGGATCTTTCTCTATATCTATCTCTCTATCTATTTATCTTTCTCTATATCTATCTATCTAGACATCTATCTATCTAGACATCTATCTATCTATTTAAATACAATTCATTAGAGTTAAGGATAGCTCAATAGAACGAGAGCCCTTACTGAATACCTGAACATCAAAAAGTGTGTCACTCTTACATATTCGCTGCTTTCCTCTTTGTTTTGTCTGTTAATCCCTTAAAACTTCCTGTATCCCCAACCCCCTTTTGTGTCTGCGGCAGTCAGCCATTTTAATCCTATCGCCGCCCAATTTAATCTCACCGACAAGCAGGTACACCCCTCGTTCTTTTATCCTTAGCCTAGTAAATTCGGATTTTTTTTGGGTGGGGGGGTTGTTGTTCTATTCCAAATCCGTATGTAGATTTAACGTGTTTTCTAATCTGATGACCTTTTTCTCAAAAACGCCAGATTTGACACTTTTCAGAGTATTTCCAGTCTGACAGCAAAATAGTTTGGCCAAAGGAAGCAGCAAAATACTCGTTTTAGCATGGTGAGGGTCATCAATGTGTTTTATTTACCTGGAACAGGGGTCGGCAACCTATGACACGGGGGTAACCCGTGGCACGCAAGCGCACGGCAAAATAATAATGATTATATGTCACGGAAGGGAGTGGAAGGGGGCTGTCACGAGGCGTGGTGGAGTGGAAGGGGTGACCGGACCGGAACGGAGGCAGGAGGCAGGAAGGGAGAACTCAATTGCGTGATGATCCATAAGTTTTATTTAACAAAATAAAAGTCACCCAATACTCCGGGACAAAACAGAACAATACAGAGTTCTTCCGGCACGAACTCAACAGGACAGGGCATAACAGACGGAAAATGTTTTAAAACTAAAACAGGACAAGGCATAACAGACCGGGGAATGTGTAATGAGCCAGCACCCGCCAAACCCACAACCCAGCCTTAAGTAGCAGACCAGCAATCAGCTGATCTGCTACAGCTTGAGTTCGGGGGCGCGGCAGACTGGTCGCCACGGCGACCGTGACATTATATTTTGAAAATGCGCATTTTTACCTGAAATTTCGACATTTTCAATTGCCCGCTGTGTTATTTAGAGGCTTTACATTAGCGCCCCTCCTCCTTTCCTACGTGTGTCAGTGTGTGTTTGCGCGGCACCTCGCAATGGGGAGATCCGTGTTTTAACCCAGCCGACAAAACACACGCGCTCGATCAATGAACGAATCCTGACCGATCCTCAAGTGAAAACATCTCGTTCTTTCCAGCCAGCGTGGACAGACGAATGAGGCTTTGTGCAAAAAATGACCTTGCTGTTTTGTGCATTATGCCTCGAGAGCGTTGTACCTCACACAGCAAGTGTTAAACGTCTGGAAAGGCGGAGACATTAAAATGCGCCGTTTCCAGGTAGTCCCTGTAGACCCTACTGTAGATAAACGGTCCAGATAATGGATGGATGGAGGGATGAACGTACCCTGGAAGTCTGATGACACCATGAGGTGACCCACCCCCCAAAAAATGCAGCCCTCTTTAACAGGAAATTTATGATGTGTACCGAACGAGTAAAAATATGCTAACTGGATAAAATCTCAGCCAAGCTTCCCTCACACTTAAGGTACCCCCCCCCACCCCGGTTGAGACGGCGTAGTTCCCGTCATCATTCGTATTGCTTTACGGCGACCATGTTGCCCTTTCCACCTGCCATCTTAATTCTTCCACGCCTCATTTCCTTGGCCGGTGTCACCAGATCATGAAACATGAAAGCGCGAAGCGGGATAAACTTCAAGGTCAAAGCGCTTATGCGATACATATCTGCGAGGGTCAGTGGAGACGGACCATGCACACATCTTATACCATCAAAGAGATGTCGCTGAGTGCTTTGATAGCTCACTCCTATGTGGTCCAGTTCTTAAAGCAGGGGTCAGGGACCTATGGCCATACATGGCTCTTTTTATGAGTACGTATCAGGGATAAAATAACCTTGGGCAACTAATTAATAACGTCCGATACCGTTATGAACACCGTAATTTTTTCAGTTACAGTTTAATCAATTTTTTTTGCCGTTACAAGGCCGTTATCGGTACTGACGGGCCGAAGGGGTGCCCTAAATTGGCTGCAGATCACCAAGTTTTTTACATCACGTCTTTTGGGATCATGTGTCATAAACCGGAACAGGAGGAGAACCCAAATGCGTGACGTTTCTCACACAAGCTTTTATTTGTACGTTAACCCAAACGTTGGGCGGAAGATGTAAGGCAGCAGTCTGGCGTGGAATGATAGGAAGCCAGAGGCCGACGAGATAGATACCGATCACACGAGCAGATATCGGACAGATGGGGTGAGACGGGACAAGACGGGACAGACAAGATTGGTATCAAAACTGGATATTGAAATTAAGAAGGACAAACTAGACGAGAACGAAACTGAAGATAAGTATTAAACCGGACAAAATAAACAGGAACAATACCGAACAGGAAACCGGACAGAGTTAAAACCCACGTCTTGCGGGTGCAGAGGTTCGTTGACGGACTGATAAAGGGTGAGTGAGAGCTTAAATAGAAGGGAAGCCAATCTGTCTTAGCCAAGACATTCCATATCCTTTCTGTCTCTGGACTTCGAACCACTTGAATATCTTCTTCTCCATTTCCAGGCACTGTCCACGACATTTTTTTTTTTGTTACACCCAAAAAAATCCAAACATTTCGCAAACTTTTACTGTAAATTCCGTGCTCAAATTTGCCCCACTGATTTTGTTGTTCCTATACAGGCCACGCCCCCGCCCCACGCTCTACCTACCATTGGCTACTGGTGACACACAACCAAATATGCACATATAAACTGACCCCTTGATTTGAGTATTTTATCTTATAGTTATTAATATTGTTTAGATGGGAGTATACATGACAAGGAGAATATCTACATGAGGATAGATTCAGAACCCTCGGACTGTGATCTTGAGACAGCGCCACCATAACTGTATTTGAGTACTACGCCTATTCTTTTAAGACGTCCATGGCGGATTTCATAATGATTGTGTCATGATTACCGATGTGAATCACCTGTGCCCGCTGGTTTGGCGTCAACTGCCTCGAATTCTGATTGGCTCTCTGTCCCTTTTCAAACCCACTCCTATTTGTCCCCGTTTGTCAGCCCGTCTGCCAACCACAGTTAACACCAGGCAAGACTTTTTCGACCCTGACTCCCACCTGTTTTTTGCTCCCGTCTGTTCTCCTGGCTTTCGACTCGCTTCTGACCCTGACCACGTTCTGCTCTCCTGTCCTGGCTACTGACCCGTTTTTTCCACTCCCGACACCGCCATCGCTCGCCACGGAAGATCCACTTCCGCGTTCAGAGCGACTTGCTTCCCGCGTCCAGCAATCACCAGATCGTGGGCATAACACTTTCTCTTTCTTCCAATAAAACTTGTGAGAAACGTAACGCAAGTGGGTCCTGTCTCCGTTCCGGTCTTGACAGATTGTTACACCGTAAACGTAGGAGGAGCAGTTAACAAACAAAGGATGTTATTTTTCACGATACCGAACATTGAATACTTTCCGTGTAAGAAACTGTGAAATCCAATCCAAAGTGATTTTATGCGCAGATTAGTTATAAACGAACAGACTACGCAAGTATTTACACAACGGCGCTTGGCATGGATCTGTTGAGCCACGAGTAAATACACACTTTTAATTGCTTAATCCTGCTAATTGGTTTAACTTTATAACGACTTTCTCACTTTTATCACTGACAATCTTCACATCAAATTGTGAGGCCAGTGCAGTTTAATCAGGGGCTTTTATCGAGAATTTTGTTTTGCGGGAAAAAATAGAACCACAAAAGGTAGACCCCGGGATATAGTGCCCCCGCCTTAAGACCTTTTTTTTTTGTGTGGAATAAAATGTTTTTTCTGCACCATACTGTATTTTCCCCATTATATGACATCAACAGCTAATTATTTCACATACCCCAAAAAAAGTAACGTCTCTAAGATGCCTCTCTGTGATTGGTCTACCTCCTATATATGTCAGGACCAGAACGGAGACAGGACCCACAAGTCTGTATTGGAAGACGGTGGCGGTGTCAGAGACGGAAAAAGCGGGTCGGTAGCCGGGACAGGAAAGCAAAAACGTGGTCGGAAGCAAGTTGTAAGACATAAAAGGAGAGGAGACGTAGTCGGGGACAAAAAGAGGTCAGAAGCCGGACCGGAGAGCAGACGTGGTCAGGATCAAAAACGGGTCGAAGCTGGGGACAGACGGAAGCAAAAACGGGACAGGTGGGTGTCAGGGTCAAAAAAAGTTTGCTTAGTGTTTACTGAGGTTGGCAGACGGACTGACAACAGGGGATTGATAGGACTGGGTTTAAATACTGATCGGGAGCCAATCAGAACCCGCGGCAATTGTCGCCAAAAGAGCGACACAACTGAGTCACATCAGTAATCATGACAATATATACAGTATATTAAAAAATTCTCGTCTGCTATTGGTTTGTCTTATAGCGTCATAACTACCTCCCACAATGCCTTTCTGTACTTCAATTCAGTTCAGAATCTGAAGTTTAAACATGTTTATGATTAAGGCCTATACAAATAAAAGTGACTAGACTCTACTTAAGGTGTTTTGTTGAATTGGAGATACACTATTGTATTTTTTGCACTGTAATCCTAAAGGGAAAATCAAAAACATGACAACCATGGAAACGAAGCTTGCAATTACCAAGAAATATGATTAAAGTACACAAATAGTAACCGATTGATGATTGGAACTATTGTTAAATAAAAGTACATATTAAAGCAAGGAAATCTATGACAATCCTTGCAAGTGAAAGTTTTGAAATCAGTTTCATTGTAAATTCGCCATCGCCGGATGCCCCTCTCTGGATCCACCCGTTACTCTATTAGACCAGTTCAAGTCGCGCTACACCGTAAGTTATTTATATTTCATATTTCCTCTACGTGTATATCAATCTATAATGCAATTTAATCTGTATATTACACAAAAGTTGTGCTTACTATGCCTCATTTCGTTGTTTTAATATTTTTATCGGGATGCAGGTTTCACAGTTGCCTTGGCACCCAATTGGTCCCCGCCGTGTGGCGCCAGCTTCTGTCACGGTTGCCAGGGCGCCCAATTGGCCCCGCCTATGGACACCAGCTGAAACTCGTTGACAGATTGCTCCCTGACTACGTAAACGCTGTCCTGTGAGTCACTTGGTGTCGGAGCGCCTGCGAAACTCCTGCTAGACTCTGTCGTGATACGGCAAGCCCTGTGAATCCCCGTTTTTGGCTGTTTTTTGCTCTCGTTTTGCCAAGCCCTATGAATTCCCGTCTTTGGCTGTGTTTTTGCTCTTGTTTTGCCAAGCCCTATGAATTCCCGTCTTTGGCTGTGTTTTTGCTCTTGTTTTGCCAAGCCCTGTGAACCCCCGTTTTGCCTGTATTTTTTTGCTCCTGTTTTGCTAAGCCCTGTGAATCTCCGTTTTTGCCTGTGTTTTGCTCCTGTTTTGTTCCCGCCCCGATCTGTTTGATTTTGACCACTTCCTCGTTCCGGTCAATCTACTTCCTCAACGAACGATCCCCGGATCGAGTGTCATTCCCCTTCTCCTCAATAAACTGTGAGTTACGTTACGCGAGTGGGTTCTACTCCCTGTTTTCCTGTCCTGCTCTGTGACAGAAGGTCGTTTGGAGTTCATTAGCATATCCTCCACTATTCGTCAATTTCACCTCAGAACGGATTGATGCCGTATCCCAGATACATTATCATCATTTATTCAGGCAAACATTGTACACAATTTAAAGTCACAACGCGCAATTTCAGGTTCAAGTTCACTCGCAGTGTTCGTCACACAAGAAGTAGAATCACGGTGCGCACCTCGGAGGTAATTGCCTCTGCAGACATCAGCGAAACACAAAGCGAGTCACTTGTTACGCTAGCTGCTGGAGATAAAAAACCCTTATAGTGACACGGCTTGTGGTCTTAGCCCGAGCTGACGTCAGCGTTATGCTAATCGGAGGTAACGGTTCTACTTTAGCATCGTGTGCAACACATGGTCACACTTGTTCTTCCACATTAGGCCATTTTCTGAGATGAATCGTTCCATTTGGGGCGGCAGTAGTTCAGGAGGTAGAGCGCTCGTCTTGGGATCAAGGGATCCCAGTTCGAATCCCGGCTCGCCTGTGTTACATGTCGAAGTGTCCTTGGGTAAGACACTGAACCCCCAATACCCCCAATAAGCAGGTTAGCGCCTTACATGGCTGCAAGGCCGCTATTGGGAAATCCGTGCACATTGTAAAGCACTTTGGGAAGTCATTGACTTGAAAAGCGCTATATAAATGCAGATCATTTTTGAATGCAACTGTTGTCCAGGGTTGGGTTACTTTAACTGGATTACTTTCATTTACTTTTGGATGACTCCAATACCAAATATGCTAATAAAAGACAAAATAAACTAAATATGAATAAAATGATGACTCACAACACGTGGTAAGCTTTCTCTCCTGGCTTTGATCTCTTTGATCTCCGGCAAAACGAACATCAAATGCGACAGAAACAAAATGAAAATCAATCAAAACAGCTTGCCGACATCATTTTTGCCGTTCCATGTATTCTGCACAAAATTTAGTCATTGTATTCATATTTAGTTACTTTTGTCTTTTATTAGCATATTTTGTATTGGAGTAATCCAAAAGTCATGAAAGTAATCCAGTTAAAGTAACCCTACCCAACCCTGCACATGACGGCTTTAAAGAGATTGGATAATCTGCTTTCTGTTAGTTTACGGGGCATAAACACTTTTTGTGGGAAAAATTCATTTACAAAAGAAAATGGCACCTCATCTTTGCCGACACAAACAATATTTCGCTGTAAGTAACCGTAGAAACCTAAATGTGAAAATCTTTGTGCAGTTACAATACACCTCTGGGATATGAATCCGTTCCGAGGTGTGAATCACAGTTGTCTTATAGTGGGGGAAATGTACACACAGTTATAAAAAAATACTTCAGCTGGTCTAGTGGAGTACCGGGTGGCTGCTTAGCCGTTACGGCATCCTTATTTTTAAATAATGTTGAAGATCATCAGTTGGTTATGGCCATTCACAGGGTTGGGTAGGGTTACTTTAACTTGATTACTTTCAATTACTTTTGGATTACTCCAATACCAAATATGCTAATAAAAGACAAAAGAAACTAAGTATGAATAATATGATGACTCACAATACGTGGTAAGCTTTCTCTCCTGGCTTTGATCTCTCTGATCTCCGGCAAAACGAACATAAAATGCGACAGAAACAAAATGAAAATCAATCCAACGTCATTTTTGCCGTTCCATGTATTCCGTTACTCCCCAAGCCTGCACAAAATTTAGTCATTTTATTCATATTTAGTTTCTTTTGTCTTTTATTAGCATATTTGGTATTGGAGTAATCCAAAAGTAATTGAAAGTAATCCAGTTAAAGTAACCCTACCCAACCCTGCTTATACTGAAAGTACAGTCCGTAAACTGAAAGGAATGTCATGATTGCTGATTCAGGGCACTTGCGACTGCCCCGTTGGCGCCACCAGCCCTGGTTGTTGATTGGCTCCCTGACTCTTTTCAAACACCCGTCTTCCAAGAAGAAGCTGTCAGACCGTCTGCGAACCTATGCTCTCAGCTAGGCAAGCTTTGTACTATCCTGCGCTGTTTTTTTCCTGCCTGATACCTGTTGCCGACCTGTTTCTGTACCCGTTTCTGCTTTGCTCCTCCGTCCCGGCCATCGACCTGTTTTCTGCCTGATACCTGTTGCCGACCTCTTTTCTTGACTCGTTACTGGCTTTCCAAAAGTAATTGAAAGTAATCCAGTTAGAGTAACCCTACCCAACCCTGCTGTTGTCTGAACCTGTCATAAGGAATGACTATTTACGGAGATACTACACACTAAGGGTGGACGCATTGATCCAAATATCGATATCATTGATACCGACCGACCATTTGGTTCGGATGGATACCATTATCTTGGGATCGGTATCGTCTTCCCATTTTAACCATCACTATTATAATGTTGTGAGTGAGGCTGTAACATTATACATACATTATATCTGTCAGGACCAGAACGGACACAGGACCCACTCGCGTGACGTTTCTCACAAGTTTTTTTTTTGTTTTCTTTCCAGTTTCTTGAAAAAGGGTTGGATCACCTCGCTGGTCTACATCTCCTTGTGTCCTGCATTTGGGTCCGTCCGACATCTTGTGACAAAATAACAAACTGGCATCGTGCGGAATCTTCGCAGGTATCCGATATTAAAAACAGAATAAACTTATCAACTAGGAAAAAAATTAACACGTTTTTTTTACAGCACTGGAACACATATCGAATGCTTTTGCTTTGACATACAAATATTTTCTTGGAACGAATTGGAATTGTATGTCAAGGTACTCTGGGGTGCCTAGCAAGTGATGCTCGATTGTAATCCGATTTGAGGGAAGTATGGCAGTGTGATTGTCGTCATAGCAACCACGCCATTTGCGATGGTCCAACCTTAGGCTCATTCTTCTCCTGCTGAGTGAAAGATATTTGACCAGAAAAGAAAAAAAACTAAAAAAAAAATGCATTCCCAGTAGTGAGTACTATTTATGTACAGTATACGTGTGTAATATTTTATAATATTATAAAAGAATATGCATGTAAAGGAAAAATGACATTTGATCTACCTGTGATGTGATGAGCTGGTCAAGAAGTGTGGCAGGTGGATGCTCACAGGGAGGAGACGGTGGATTCATATTAATAATAATAATAATAATAAACGGATTTTAAAACTTCGACTTGCGACCATTGTCATGCCTTTCAAAGAGTATTTTTTCTTTAATCACCTTGTTTTTTAATAATAGACCTAATCATTCATTGGTCATGGCCATATACCTTACTGAGGATAAGATATGTGTGCTTTCTTTGTTTCTTTGATTTATCTTTTGGTGTGACATGACTTATGCTGGTCAAGTAGAGTAACGGATGGATGCATAGGGGGACGAATACGGCAGGCCGATAAAATATTTCTTTCCTCATTTGGATTCGTTCTCCGACCAGTCATATTGGTGATGACCATGCTATTTTTCGAAGGTAGTGATTCTTGTGTCTTCCTTGTATTTATTGATAATAACAAGCTTTGTTCTATGGTTCTCATATGCTTACTTCTTCCTTTAGCATCAAGGTCATGTTTGGTAGTGAATAAATACAGTAAATAATTGACGGTATTGTATTGCCGAATCTAAAAGTTTTCACAAAGCATATGAGGTTCTGAACTGAATGAAGGGAGAGAAAGGCATTGTGGGAAGTAGTTTAGCCAAAAGCATATGAGCATTTTCCTGATGCCGTGACCTGAACTAATAGCAAAAGAGCTTCTGTATGATTTCGACTAATCGCAGACGGGCAGAGTATGAATTTTATACGATTTAGCCATATAAAATAATTGGTTGTAGATCTCGGATCGTGTGGAGAAATGCCAAAAAGAGGGGCCAAGAAATCGTATTCCCTTCTTTTGAATAGGGGTGTCAAGGTCATTTTAGCTGGGGGCCACATGCTAGAAAAAAAAATTCTGCGGGGCCGGACTAGTAAGTTTAAGAGAAAAGAGACGAGAGAAGGTAAGAGGCAACATTGTGGGAGGTAGTTATGACGCAAACTGAGAAAGAGTGGGGCGTATGAATTTTATGTATGAATGTTTTATCACCACGACTCATGGTTCCATTTTGGTATTAGTTTTCCATGAGACACTCAAACATCAGAACTGTGTGACTGTGATACCGACACATCGGTATAAATAGATAATATTAAAAAAAGATACTATTAAATGTCTTCACCCTTGCAAAGTCAGCCTGCGTGACGACTTGTGAAGCCTCCACTGGAGTCAGCACATACTTGATTTCTGGGGATTTTTTCCATTTTGTATTTGTTTTGGACGGGCAGAGGATTAGCGGCTCGGCGGGGTCGCTCCCCCGCGGAGATAGCCCAAAATGATCACATACAGGCTTTCCTTTTCCGAGTCCCTGTTACGCCATTTTTTTATTTTATGATCTGCAGCCGGCTGCGTCAGCCCTTCACGAAAAATATTCGACTAAGTAATGAGTAACTTTTGTAATATCCTCTCGTTTGTGTTTGTCTACGCTACTATGTTTGTATGTTTTTCTCTAGGTTTTATTTGGAAGAAGCGATCCGGTGATCGCTGGCCGCAGGGAGCAGGTCCCTCTGAACACGGAAGTGGTACTTCTGTGGCGAGAGATGGCGGTGTCGGGAGCGGAAAAAACAGGTCAGTAGCCGGGACAGGAGAGCAAAAACGTGGTCGAGATCAGAAAACGGGTCGAAGCCGGGAAACAGACGGGTGCCAAAACAGGAGTGAGTCAGGGTCGAAAAGCTTGCCTAGCGTGAACTGAGGTTTGCAGACGGACTGACAACAGGTGACAAATCCAATGTTTCCAGTATCTTCAAAAGAGGAACTCCATCGCCAATCAAACTGTTTTTTAGGGGGTCGACTTGGATGACTAAAATAAAGTCACTATCTTACTGCTACCACATACTTTTTGAGCTGTTCCAATCTATGCTCTACAATCGTTTTCTGTCGATGGGCTGCTATAAACTGACATGAATTCTGCCTCAAAAATGCCCGCCCAGCTTGGCTACGTTACACTTGTTTACAAACACCAAAAGGGCTCTATAGAGGTTGGGTGATAATGGAGTTCAATGCAAAAGATAAAAAAGAGAATGTACTGTATGTATAAAAAGTAGAAAAAAATGGCAAATTTGGACTCATTCTAATGATAGTGATTGTTCCAAAACAGAGTGGATTCAATTGTACGATCGTAGAGACCTCCGATTTATTCATTTTTTTTTAAAACTTATTTTATTTTATTCTTTTTTGGGTGGAGGGCTGTTCAGAGGATCTTTGTCTAAAAATAGTACATAGTTAAATTTTTTGGAATATATCATTTTTTATGGTACTGAAGAGTTTTTCATTTGTATTTTATTCTTTTGTCATGTCCTGCACGGTTGTCATGGCATCCAGCTAGCCCCGCCCCTTGACACCGGCTGAGACGCATTGGACTGATTGCTTGTGGAGCCCGTGGCCAGACCATTGCTTTACCTTGTTGAAGACCTGTTCATGCCCGTCTGGTCTGAGTAATACCTAGTTTGTGATTTTGATTGCCTTTAAACCTGTTTTGTTTTGTCTTTGGTCCGTTTGTGTGTTGGACAACTTTTATTTCCTAATTAAAGTGACAGATCGTCTACGCATATGAGTTCCGACTTTCTGCTTCCCGGCCCGTTTCATGACATCTTTTGCATTTTCTGTCACGAGGTGGGACCGGACCAGAACGGAGGCAGGAGGCAGGAAGGGAGAACTCAATTGCGTGACGATCAAAACTTTATTTACCAAAATAAAAGTCGTCCAAAAACTCCGGGACAAAACAAAACAAAAACATTCTTACACTCAGAATGGTCAGGTACAGGTTTCCTCCGACTCAAACTAAACAGGACAGGGCATAACAGAACGGAAAAGGTGTAATGAGCCAACACCCGCAATACCCACAACCCAACCTTAAGTAGCAGCCACGCAATTAGCTGATCTGCTTCAGCTGGTGCCCAGGGGGCGGGGCAGACCGGTCGCCACGGCGACCATGACATTTTCAGGGATTTTGCATTGTTTTATTCCTTTTTCTTTTTTATTTCAAATCTGTTTATTATGTAAAAAGCTATCAGTGTTTTGTAGTTGACCATTTTTCTTGTAGAGGTCTAAATATATTGGAAGCTTGAGCTTTTGGTGGTGATAGGAATGAGTGGAGAGGTGTTGTAAAAAGATAGTGGGATGTGGACGCGTTCTAAGGGATGGGCAGGGCACCTCTATGATGCGGCAGGGGTAAACCAGTGAAAGCTGTCGGGCCCTGCTGTTGAACAAGAGTGTTGAGTGACATGGCTGCTTTTCTGGTGTCCCATTTCATCTGGAGGGACGAAAGCAACTTAGGTGCCGAGGTGCCTAACTTGTTTGGGTGTTGGTCATGGTCCAAAATGTTTTTGTGTTTTTTGTGTTTTTATTTTCCTTGGTTTTTTTGTATCTGTTTGTCTTGCTGTCCGTCACACCTCTTGAGGGATATGACCAAGATATATAGATAGATAGATAGATAGATAGATAGATAGATAGATAGATAGATAGATAGATAGATAGATAGATAGATTGATAGATTGATAAATGGATAGATCTTATAGATCTGTGAATATTTTAATTCATATTTAATGTCTCCTGGGGACCTCCCACAAGACTTACTAAATTACTAATTGCTAAATGATTTGCTGCATAACATTTTTAATTGAAAAAAAAAAAAAGCGCTTCCCTTTCTCTTTTTAAATTTTATTAAGAAAAAAATAATTTTTAAAGATGCTTTGGGGGTGCTTGGGTTGAATTTAGTGCTTGAGCACCCTTAAAAAGGGGTGTTTACGCCCATGGTTTTGATTTAATTTTATTGGATGATTTTTAGCTAATCTTTTTGATGAATTGGTTTTTTTTTTCGCCCAATCTCCTAATTTTTTAAGGCGCTTTTGACCAGTTTTTGTTATAAATAACAAAATTATAAAATGATATAACTAAATAAACCCACTCTGTTTTCGTATTTGATGTATATATATATATATATATATATATATATATATATATATATATATATATATATATATATATATATAATGAACAGATTTGAAAATAAAAAAAGAAAAAGGAATAAAACAATGCAAAATCCCCGAAAATGCAAAAGAATAAACTACAAATGAAAAACTCTAAAAAATGATAAATTGCAAAACATTTTACTTCGTACAATTCCATTTTCAGACACAGATACTCTGGACAACCCCCCCCCCCACAAAAAAAAATAAATAAATAAATAAATAAATAAATAAATAAATGTATATAAGTCCTCCTCCGCGACCCTACTGAGGATAAGCGGTACGGCTAATGAGATGAGATGAGATATACAGGTAAGTCCTCATTTTTCTACATTTTACACATGGTTTAAAAAGTGCTTGAAATATGAATTAAAATATTCACAGATCTACAAGATCTATCTATCTAGACATCTATCTACTTTGGTCATTTATTTATATATATATATATAAATTTGTTTTTTAAATTACAACAACACATTCTTGGTGTTTATTATTTTGTGGAATGGGCAACAAAGGGTTAAATCTCCACTTGCGGGGAGCCAACCCACTGCGCTCTGGTGCCGGCACCGGTCTCAGTATTTGACGTGGAGCCGAACCTGTCGCACGCACTAAAGTGCACTTTCGGGATGCGTATTTTTTGTATTTTTTTCTAAACCTCTTGGATCCTCATGATGAGCCGTTTTTCTTGTGATGCCACCGAACCCGACCGGTTGCCTTCCTTTGGATCCTATTTCTGGATGCGCAGTGTTCGGTTCTTTTTCCCCGTCCATCTTTGGAGATGATCAGCGCCACTTTGGGGGGCGTCTTTCGGGCTGCGCGCCTCGGTTCTGCGGAGGTTCGGCCAACTTTGCCGACATCAGGACGCGGAACAGGAACCCAGACTGGAGCCCGGTTGAAGCTCCGGATCGGTAAAAATGGGAGGGAAGGACGGAACCGGATCCTCCTTGTGTTTTCTGATGTGCGCAATAGTTCTTTGCACGCGCTCGCACCCGCAACCCTGCCAGGTTCTCAAGCGCATCGGCCACACGGTTCGGGTGGGGGTTCTGCACGTGCATCCCCGCTTGCTGGCCGGCGGTTCCGATACGTGGAATAACACCGGCGTGGGAAGCCTCCGGGCCAGAGGTTCGGCTCCCGGCCAGCGCGGCGGCGGCGGCAGTCGGGGGAGAAACCACGCGCGGCAGAACGC
Source organism: Urocampus carinirostris (assembly GCF_059441175.1). Taxonomy (NCBI): domain Eukaryota; kingdom Metazoa; phylum Chordata; class Actinopteri; order Syngnathiformes; family Syngnathidae; genus Urocampus; species Urocampus carinirostris. Next base: position 3,902,251 of record NC_142364.1, read on the forward strand.
GTCGTGGGACCCCCGATTGTTCGCCCCCAGGGAGTCGGTGCTCCTAGCGGCGGAGGCTGTGAATCTAGCCGGGGTCTTGCCCTTCAATTTGTCGCTGGAGCTGGTGATGGCGGTGGGGTCTGGACTGGGTGAGCTCCCCGCCTTCTCTTTCGCGTCTTCGGGGGGCTCCCAGGACGAGGACCCGCTGTCGTTCGTGGAGAGCGTTTGTCACACGGTGGTCGTGCAGGGTATCTCGGCGGTCTTGTCCTTCCCACGGAACCGGGACGAGTGGATCAAGTTGGAGTTCGTGTCCCAAGCGCTCAGGATGCCCGTCCTCAGTCTTGTCCCCGCCGAGTTTAAGCGACAAAGTCAGGTAAACGACGAAGTGCCCGCGTGCGCTAATCGATTACCGTGTTTATTCGTGTATAACGCGCACGTTTTTGTACCCGAAAAGAACTCAAAGTTTGGGTGTCCATGCACTATAAACGAGGCATACCTTCTTTGGTCAATGATAAGTACAATATTTGATGCAAAATTACCGTGTTTATTCGTGTATAAGGCGCACGTTTTTGTACCCGAAAAGAACCCCAAGTTTGGGTGTCCATGCACTATAAACGATGTATACCTTGTATAACGTATGTATCCCAAAATAACTCAAGGTCTGGGTACACGAGGTTTACCGTATTTGAGCAACGATGACCACATTTGTACATCATTTGATGCAACAGGATTTGAAACCGGATCCCGGTGTTGAAAGTGCAGATACCAAACCACGAGTAGAAGTTTTTTTCTAAACATCACAATATTTTTACTCGGCACCATGTTGTTGAATATGGGGGGATGTGATTACATTAAAAAAATAACGAGTTATCGAAAACATAAACTGTGAATACAATACCAAAATCAAATATACAATGTGTTAATGTAATGTATTTCAAGTCAGATTCAGTGTCAATAAAAAAAATTCGATCATGGCCCCACATATTTAGCAACATGGTACCGTGAGCAAAAATAGTTTGATGATGATACAGAAGTTGAATGCCTTTTCTTGTGTCATCTATAATCTTAATAGTTTGAGCTGAGACAAAGTGAAACAACATTTTATACACGTTTTCATCAAAATTAGGGGTGGACATTTTATGCAAGTACATGTTATACAGAAATAACCATGTAACTATATTTATTACTATTTTCAAAGTAGGACTCAATTGTATTTAACTGTTTTTCTTTTTTTTTGCTTTTATTTGATCATCTAACAATCTGCCATGGATGGCATGGCGCCAAATTGGCCCCGCCTGCGTGGCGCCAGCTGCAGCTTGTTGACAAATTGGCTCCCTGTCAGTATTTAAACTCTGTCCTTTCAGTCCCCTTTTGTCGGTCCGTCTACGAATTTCTGTTTTTACACGGCAAGCCCTTTTTCGACTGTCCAGTTTTTTTTGCCCCTGTTTGTCTCCCACTACGATCTGTTTTGATCTCGACCACGTCTGCTCTCCCGTCCCGAATGACGACCTGTTTTGATCTCGACCACGTCTGTTTTCCCGTCTCGAATGACGACCTGTTTTGATCTCGACCACGTCTGTTTTCCCGTCCCGAATAACAATCCGCTTTTGATCTCGACCACGTCTAATCTCCTCTCCTGGCTTTCGACTTTTTTCCGATCCTGACCACGTTTTTGCTCTTGTATCCCAGCTACTGACCCGTTTTTTTCCGTTCCCGACGCCGCCATCGCTCGCCACGGAAGTCCCACTTTCGCGCTCAGAGCGACCTGCTCCCCGCGTCCAGCAATCCCCGGATCGTGGGCGCAACCCCCTCCCATTCTTCAAATAAAAATTGTGAGAAACGTTACGCGAGTGGGTCCTGTTTCCGTTCTGGTCCTGACAGTGTATTTGCATGCTAAATAGAATAAAGTAGTCCTCGGCTAAAATACTAGTCTCAATTCCAATTTTTGTTGTTTGAATTGAGACAAAAACTGTGGATTGTATTAAAAAAGTGGTAGTCTATCGTGTAAAGCGCTAGCTTATGTAGGTATGCTACTTGGCCACGGGGGCTAATCAATTTTCTTGTCACGGTTGCCATGGCGCCCAATTGGACCTGCCCTCGTGGCACCAGCTGCGGCTCATTGACAGATTGGCTTCCCTTCTATTTAAGCTCAGTGCTCTCACTCAACCTTTGTCAGTCCGTCAACAAACCTCTGCCCCGCAAGACGTGGGGTTCGACTCGGTCCTGTTTCCTGTTGGTATTTTCTGTCCGGTATTGTTCCCGTTTATCTTGTCCTGTTTAAGATCAGTTTCCAGTTTCGTTCCCGTCTAGTTTGTCCTGTTTGATTTCAATATCCTGTTTTGATATCTATCCTGTCTGTCCCGTCCTGTCTGGTATCGACCCCATCTGTCTGATATCTGCTCGGGAAATTGGTATCGATTTCGTCGGCCTCTGGCTTCCTATCATTCCACTCCAGACCGGCTGTCTAACGTGCATGACTCCCCATTTCCCGTAAAAAAAAAGGCTTGTATGAGAAACATCACGCATTTGGGTCCTGATTCGTTCTGGTTCTTGACAAAAGTATGTAGGTATGTTACCTGGCCACAGAGGCTAATCAATTATCTAGCTTTATTGATTCTATTGGATGTGATTTTTTTACTCCAAAACAATCTTTTAATAATCCGGATATTTTTAGCACAATTCAACTATTTTTTTAATATTTCCATTATTATTTTTTCCTTTACAACAAACAAGTCAACCATTATAATTTAAGTTCTTTTTTTGAAACTGTGACCTCCTGGGTTTTTTAAACACACTATCCATTTTTCCAAAAGCCAGTGGCATGTTCGAAAAATATGACTCTATTGGAAGTTGATGGTTGTACAGAATGTTAAATAGATATAGCCGGCGGATAGATATTAGATCGATATAACACACGGATGACTGATGGGGACGTTTCTTGTGGATTCTTACACGGTCGATGTAATACAAACTGCGAGGATGTTGATTCTTCTCAGACCGATATTTGACTTATCTGATAAACAGTAATGATATTCAACAGATGAGAAAATATTGTATCGTTTTTTTTTTCAATAAATTCGATGACTGATACAACTTGTGATATAAGGGCTCCTTGAACACAAATTGTAATGCAATCTATTAAAAATATTTATTTGTTTTATTAATGTGGGTATTTGTTTGGATTAAAATAAAGCAAATGACAAGAATTTTAGATTAATAAACAGATTCCTATCTTGTTTTTGTCAAGAAACAGAACAGGATCAGGACCCAAATGCGTGACGTCTCTCACACAAACCTTTTATTTTTTTTAAAATGGGGAGTCATGAACATTAGGCAGCAGTCTGGTGTGGAATGACAGGAAGCCAGAGGCTGACAAGATCGATACCAATTGCCTGAGTAGATATCGGACGGATGGGGTCGATAACGGGCGGGACAGGACTGACAGGATTGATATCAAAACAGGATATCGAAATCAAATAGGACAAACTAGACGGGAACGAAACTGGAAACCGGCATTAAACAACGGGACAGACAGGATTGATATCAAAACAGGATATCAAAATTAAACAGGACAAACTAGACGGGAACAAAACTGGAAACCGTTATTAACAGGACAAAATCAACGGGAACAATACCGGATAGGAAATACCAACAGGAAACCGGACCGAGTCAAAACCCACGTCTTGCGGGGCAGAGGTTCGTTGACGGACTGACAAAGGAAGAGTGAGAGCACTGAGCTTAAATAGACGGAAAGCCGATCTGTCAATGAGCCGCAGCTGGCGCCACACGGGTGGGGCCAACTGAGCGCCATGGCAACCGTGACAGTTTTTTAATCACGTTAACTTTGTGTATATGTGAAAAATACCGCGTTCCCACCACTAGTTGGATCTGAACCAGTGACTGCTACAAGGCTAAAGTTTGAATCCATAAATTAGCCCCATTATAGTATAAGTCACATAGTTCAAGCAGTGGGAAAAAAGCAAAGTACCTTAGCAAAATGTTATATCCATGTAAATATTCAAAACACGCCAGAATATGGAGTATCTGCAGAACAATAATATTATTTTTTCCTCCTCTAGGGAAAACATTTGTCAATGTCCAAAATAAATGAAATTTTTTGTCCTTCAACGTAGGTCTGAACCAGAAATTGTTCGCATCACTTTATAAGCCGCATCGTTTAAAACCTGAGGAAACAAGTAACAGCTTAAAGTTCAGCTTTACAGATTTGTTTGCCTGCACTTCATCTCTGGTTCTGTTTCTTGGTCCTTCGAGCCAGATCTGAGCTAGCAGCTTCTACAAGTTATTTGCCTAAACTTAATTTTTTAATTTGTCTCCTGCTTGTTCCCTACCACCTGAATTCCTTTGAGCGAGATCTGAACCAAAAACTTCAACAAGACTAAAGGCCTCCTCTTTAAATTGGCTGTGTCGTTGTATAAGTCACATAGTTCAAAATCAGGTAACGGATAAACTTCATTTTTTAATCCATCTCCTGTTTTTGTTCCCTACCACCTGAATTTCTTGGTCCTTCGAGCCAGATATGAGCTCGCAACTTCTATAAATTGTTTGCCTAAACTTAATTTGTTAATTCATCTCCTGATTGTTCCCTACCACCTGAATTCCTTCTAGCGAGATCTGAACCAAAAAGACTAAAGGCTTCCTCTTTAAATTGGCCGTGTCGTTGTATAAGTCGCATAGTTCGAAATCAGGTAACGGATAAACTTCATTTTTTCAATCCATCTCCTGTTTTTGTTCCCTATCACCTGAATTTATTGGTCCTTCGAGCCCGATCGCACCCATAAATTGGCTGTGTCATCGTATGAGCTACATGGTTCAAAAACTGGAAGTTGTACGGATTTGTTTGGCTTCACTTTGTTGCTAGTTCTAATTCAGGCTTTTGTCTCTCCCCAGAATCCTCTCCATTTCCACATGGCCATGAAGAACGTGGAAGCCCCGACAGCTCGTCTCCTCTACTCGCTTTTGATGATGAACGGCTGGTGGGACCTCAGCATCCTCCTCTGCCAAGATTGGGACATCAGCCAATTTATTTTCCTGGTTAAAAACAACACCCGTTTCCACTTGGGTGCTCTCGTCAACTTGACATCCTCGGCTTCACCGAACTCCGGAACGGAGACGTTGTCGTCTTCATCTAAAACGGATCAACAACAGGTCTTGGAGCAGCACTTGGAATCCCTCCGAGAACCTCCCTCCACGGTGGTGGTGGTGACGTTCGGGTGCGAGATCCGCGAGGTTCGGCGGCTGTGGGCGGCGGCCACTCGGATGACGCTGCCGGAATTCCACTGGGTTCTCGGGGACGAGCAGAACGTGGCGGAGTTGAGGACGGAGGGCTTACCCCTGGGACTTTTGGCTCACGGGATAATGGCCAAGTCACCTTCTCTGGATCATTACGTTCGAGATTCGTTGGAGCTCCTGACGAGAGCCATCGGGAATGCGGCCCGGGAGAATCCGGCCTTGGCGCTTATTCCTGGAACTACGAATTGTATGGATGTGCAAACCAGGAACGGGAGCTCAGGGGAGTACTTGACCAGGTAAGGAACTCGGTAGCCTCTTCCATTATCAGGGTTGGGTAGGGTTACTTTAACCGGATTACTTTCAGTTACTTTTGGGTGACTCCAATACCAAATATGCTAATAAAAGACAAAAGAAACTAAATATGAATAAAATTACTAAATGAGTCATCATTTTATTCATATTTAGTTTTTGTTCCCGATCACCTGAATTTATTGGTCCTTCGAGCCCGATCGCACCCATGAATTGGCTGTGTCATCGTATAAGCTACATGGTTACTTTAACTGGATTACTTTCAGTTACTTTTGGACGACTCCAATACCAAATATGCTAATAAAAGACAAAATAAACTAAATATGAATAAAATTACTAAATGAGTCATAATTTTATCCATATTTAGTTTATTTTGCCTTTTATTAGCATATTTGGTATTGGAGTCATCCAAAGTAACTGAAAGTAATCAAGTTAAAGTAACCCTACCCTGTCCATTATCCTCAACAGTTTATGAATTTACAGTAGAACCATGGGACATGGTCACCCCGAGATTTTGTACTTTAAGGTGTAAAATAAGATGTTTTTCGGCCTCTCTTTACAGCATTTTTACCCACTATACCTCAACAACCACAGCTTTTTGGAGTAGCTCAAACTTTATGGTATTCAGGTCGAGTTACGTCTCTACGTCTGTGTGCAATTGGTTAACATCATATCAAATGCTCGTCTGCAATTGGTTTGCGTCTCGGCATAATGAATTGCCGTTGTGGTATTGGCTGAACTACCTCCCACAATGCCTTTCTCTGACTGTGTTCCGTTAGGAATCATTTGTGAATAAACTTGATTTGGTTTAGCTATTTGTCCTGTAAGGTTTTAACATTTACTGAATTGAAATCTGACTCCTTAGACCACCTGTGTCAAACAGGCGGCCCGCGGGCCAGATCAGGTCCGCTAGGGTAGTGAATCCGGCCCGCGAGACAACACTCAGAGAAGCGCAAGAGAAAAACAAGCTGCAGGTTGAAATATGTCAACTTGATGTTGCCAAAGCCAGGTGCCTCGAACAAAGACACTGTACTTGTATTTATTTCTCTCTCTCTCTATCTCTCTCTCTCTCTCTCTTTCTTTCTTTCTTTTCCACCCCTTTTCTCCCATTCTGTCTCTTTCACTCTCTGTGTCTCTCTTTTTCTTTTCCTTTGTTGCTCTTTGTCTCTTTCTCTCTCTGTGTCTTTTTAACGTCTTTTGCTCTAACTTCCTTTTTTTCCTTTTCTCTCATACCCTTCGTGCTTTCTTTTCTCTTTTCTCTCCTTCTGTCTTTCTATTTCTCTTTGGATTTCTTTCTTCCTCTCCCTTTCTTTTCCCCCTCTCTCACGACTTTTTATCTTTTGTTTCTCATGCTCTCTCCCTCTCTCTCTTTTTCCTTCTTTGTCCCGCCCTTTCTCCTTTTCCCTCCCTCTTTCTCTTATTTCTTGATCTCTTTTTCTTTCTCTTTAATCTACTAGTCCGGCCCCCGAGAAAATGTTTGTTCTATCGCGTGGTAAATTCACAAAGCATAAACCGAATTTTTAAGAAGTTAAGGTTCTCAAAAATGATAGTATTTATTCATAAAATCATCAGCAAAGTAACAAACAAATGGTCCAAAAACTACTAAACAATTAGAACTATCTCAACCAGAAAACAAAAACCAAACCTCACAAACCAAGACAGATTTAGAAATAGGCTAAGGCACGATGGATGGTGAAAAAATATGGTGAAAAATGACTACAGGCCCTGTTCAAAATGTTTTTATGAAGGTTCAGGGCAATTAGGGACAGTTGCGTGGTGATTGGACCCACCTATCCCAATTCCAAACCCATTAGGTGTCCTCTGGTGGAAGGGGGCACACCAAAGCCCAGCAATGGAGGTAATTAAAGTCTTAAAGTCTAATTAACAGTCTTCTAGGGTATGACAATCAGTATCATTTTTAACTCGCTGCCGCCATTTCCTCACCCTTTGGCATCCACCGGCTACATCACTGTACCAGTTCAGGTCACGTCACACAGAGGGCCAACTAATTTAGTTTTTTCTTTTCTTTTGTTTATTTCTCTTAGTGCATAACCAAATTAGCATTGTTTTTATCCCCCTGACATAGGTTTTGCAATCCCGACTTCAAAACTGAATCAAGTTGAATCCCGGGGCGCTACTGACTTTGATATAGGCTGATGTAAAAAAGCAAATGAAAGGGTCCATCGCCTTAGATGTCCAACCATCTGCCTGATACCAAATAAACAAACGAAGCAATAAACATGGAATTGTGATACAGGATGCAAAATATTGCGATTCTCTTCAGGTTTTTATAGTTTTACAACACAAATATCAGTTTTAGGACAAGGCTATGAACAAGTTAGGGTCGCTCCATGGTTATTTTCCTCATTTACAGCAAGGAGTATATTTTATTGTGCCAAAGACGTGAACACCCATCGATGTCGGGAAAAGGGTCTCCATTATTATCCAACTGAGAAGGCCTAGTGTCATGATTACTGATGCCAGACACCTGTGCCCGCTCCTCTGACTCCGATCGGCTCCCGTTCACTATTTTAACCCTCGTCTATCTGTCAGTCCGTCTGCAAACCTCAGTTCACGCTAGGCAAGCTTTCCGACCTTGACTCACTCCTGTTTTGGCTCCCGTCTGTTTCCCGGCTTCGACGCGTTTTCTGATCCGGACCACGTTTTTTGATCTCCTGTCCCGGATACTGACCTGTTTTTTCCGACATCGTCATCCCTCGCCAAGGAAGTGCCACTTCCACGTTCAGAGCGACCTGCTCCCCGCGACCAGCGATCACCGGATCGTGTGTGCAATCCTTTCCCTTCTTCCCAAATAAAACTGAGAGAAACGTACGCAAGTGGGTCCTGTCTCTATGGTGGGAAAAACGACTTCTGTTCACGGTTAATCGATTTTGAGAATTCAACCGTCGATAAAGTGGTTTTGAATTCACTTAGCTACTCCTAGAAAGAAACTCATTCTTTTTTGACCCCCAAAAAACAACCTAATCTCTTTCATTTTTGTCCCGTCATCTTAAAAAGTTATCAAACTGTCCAGAACCTTTGAAGACATTGCAATGTCCTGTGCCGTGTTTTTTCTCCGGTTGAGATGAACCAATCGTGTTATCGTTATACTACACTCGAATTTAGGTTACGGTTCACTATAATCGTCTTTACTTAGTATATATTCGGATTAAACGTATTGATATCTCGTCAAAGGTAAAAACAGGACATAATAACTACCCATTATTGCCTTTTGAGTACTTGGCGTAGCCGCTGACTGGGCTTGATTGAATCTTGAATATTCCGATTAGCTTTCCTTAAGACTTTTGTGTTTACGGCTTGTCTTTGTTGAAATTGCAGCAAGTTTATTTCCTGTTCAGTGGAGCCAATGAAAAACTGGATAGCATTGACCAGGGATGGTCAAACCACGGTCCAGGGGCCACAACCTACCCCTTCAGCCTATTTTTAATCATACCGTCAAACAAAAATTGATATAGAATAAATTATGTACTGCTAATAGAAAAAAGTGGCGGCTTTTGCTTCTCTAACCACTCATGTTAGCCCCTTAGCTACAGGCTTTGTCTCGCTGATAGCCGTTGTTGTTATTGTTAGCTGCTCCGTGTTTGTCTTTTAGTGTCCTTCGCCTCCCGCAGCAAATCATGCAAGCGAATGTCGCTGCGTTCGATGATTTAGGGCTTTTCTCCCTTTTTTTCTACTATTTCCTTCTCTAGCCCCCTCATGTTAGCCAGATTATTGTTATCGTCAGCTGCTTCGTGTTCAATTTTTAGTGCCACTCGCCTTTCACTGCTGCTCATGCAAGCGGACAACGCAGAGTCCGGGGACTCGGGTGCTTTTTCCTCCACAGTTTCCTTCTCTAGCCACTAAGCTAAGCTAATTGGCTGCAGGCCATGGCTTGACGCTCAAGATGATTGTTTTAATGAGCTGCTTTTGCTTCATCTTTCTGTGTCACGGTCGAACATGCTGCACTGTTTCCTGCTCTAGCCACTTAAGTTAGCGACTTGGCTGCAGAATAGGCCTCACAACTAGCAGGCATTGATATTGTTAGCCCCTCAATGTAAATAAAACCTAGTTTTGCAGTTTACCGGCCTTCTTATTAGCTTTTCCTGCTAGCTGCTGAAGTTAGCTTCCTTACACTAGCTCTAACAAACTCCAGCTATTTGTTAATTCCTTTTCTCGTCAGTCACGGGGATTCAGAGAATTAAAACTGATTGAATTCAAATCTTGTTAGCATGCTAGCAGAAACTTTAAACCTGTGGGAAATTTAAGCTATCTTTAAATCAATTATTCGCTGCTTTTGCTTCATCTTTCCGTGTCACGGTCGCATGTTAAGTGGTACTATTCGAACATGCTCCACTGTTTCCTGCTCTAGCCACTGAAGTCAGCGACTTGGCTACAGAACAGGCCTGAGAGCTAGCTCCCATTGTTATTGTTAGCCGCTCAATGTACATATAGCTTAGTTTTGCAGTTTACCGGCCTTCTTAGTAGCTTCTCCTGCTAGCTGCTAAAGTTAGCCTCCTCACACTCGCTCTAAAAAACTCCAGCTATTGGTTCATTCCTTTTCTCGTCAGTCACCGGGATTCAGAGAATTAAAACTGATTGAATTTAAATCTTAGCATGCTAGCAGAAACTTCAAACCTGTGGGAAATTTAAGCTATCTTTAAACCGATATTGCTTTTCTCATCGACGCCATTTTTTTACTCTTATTCCGTACGGCGTTTCCTTTCTTTTGTCTAGTGATATGTAAATCAAAGAGAAGCAAATCAAAGATTCATAAGACGCTACGAGCGTAGTAACGTTAGCACAAGCTTAATTCCCCGAGACGATCGCGCTGCTGATTCAGTCGTTTTAAGGTAAATCTCAGCAGGAATCGGCGCACTGAAATCGTAACGCGGCCGCTTCACCTTCGCATCAAAGAGAGATGAAGATTAGCGCTCGACGCTAATGGAAATTTCAAGGCGAGTATATGCGGCCATAAATGAGATTTTGCTGATATTTGAGCGGAAGGCAATTTTTCACCGATGGATTCAGATATCAAAAACGTAACCGATAAAAATGATTGAGTTGATATTAAAGTCTTGAGTGTCACAAGTGCTTTAAATGAGTGGCTAGAAAAGGAAACTGTGCGAAAAAAAGTGACAAGAAAAACAATAGGGGCTAGAAGCATTCCATAGCTTGTTGGCAAGTGGCTAACTTAGGTGGCTAAAAAAAGAAACAACTGTAAAAAAAGCAATGGATGCCTGAGTCATGTAACTCAGCAACTTTTGCTTGATCGACACTGGCGGGTAAAGCAGGAGCATCTAACAATAGCGGCTAGTGGTGTACCCTAGTTTGCAGTCAAGATGCTAATAAGTGGCTCGAGAAGAAAACAGTGGATGAAGCGCAAGATGCGTGAATCAAGGAGCTCAGTGACATTCGCTTGCTTGACCAACAATAGAAGGCGAGTGACACCAAAGGACAAAGCAGAACCACCTAACAATAACAATTGCGGCTAGTGGCAAGCCGTAGCCTGCAGCCAAGATGCTAACTACAGTGGCTAGAGAAGGAAACAGCAGTAAAAAAGGACCAGATGCCTGAATCACGTAACTCAGCAACTTTTCCTTGATTGACACTTGTGGGTAAAGCAGGAGCATCTAACAATAGCGGCTAGTGGTGTACCCTAGTCTGCAGTCAAGTTGCTAATAAGTGGCTCGAGAAGAAAACAGTGGATAAAGTGCTAGATGCCTGACAACAAGGAACTCAGTGACATTAACTTGCATGACCAACAATGGAAGGCGAGTGACACTAAGGGACGACGCAGAAGCAGCTAACAATAACAATTGCCGCTAGCGGCAAGCTGTAGCCTGCAGCCAAGATGCTAACTACAGTGGCTAGAGAAGGAAACATCAGTAAAAAAGTACCAGATGCCCGAATCACGTAACTCAGCAACTTTTGCTTGATTGACACTGGTGGGTAAAGCACGAGCATATAACAATAGCGGCTAGTGGTGTACCCTAGCGTGCAGTCAAGTTTCTAATAAGTGGCTCGAGAAGAAAACAGTGGTTAAAGCGCAAGATGCGTGAATCAAGGAACTCTGAAATTCGCTTGCTTGATCAACAATGGAAGGCGAGTGACACTAAAAGACGAAGCAGACGCAGCAAAAAATAACAATTGCAGCTAGTGGCAAGCTGTAGCCTGCAGCCAAGATGCTAACTACAGTGGCTAAAGAAGGAAACAGCAGTAAAAATGTACCAGATGCCCGAATCACGTAACTCAGCAACTTTTGCTTGATCGACACTGGGGGATAGAGCAGGATCATTTAACAATAGCGGCTAGTGGTGTACCCTAGCCTGCAGTCAAGTTTTAAATAAGTGGCTCGAGAAGAAAACAGTGGATAAAGTGCTAGATGCCTGATAACAAGGAACTCAGTGACATTCGTTTGCTTGACCAACAATGGAAGGCGAATGACACTAAAGGACGAAGCAGAAGCAGCTAACAATAAGAATTGCCGCTAGCCTGCAGCCAAGATGCTAACTACAGTGGCTAGAGAAGGAAACAGCAGTAAAAAAGTACCAGATGCCTGAATCACGTCACTCAGAAATGTTCCCTTGTAAACCTGTAGAAGGCGAGTGACAATGAGGAAGGATGACGCAGGACCAGCTAACAGCAGCGATGAGCGGCATGCCCTAGCATAATCAGAGTGGCTAGAGAATAAACAATAGAAAAAATGCAAAACTCTGCAATGTTTGCTTGCTTAACCAGCTGTGGAAGGCTTGTAAACCTATAGGATGAAGCATATGCAGCTAACATGAACACTATTGAGCGAGCTGGATACACCCGGAGCAGCTAGTGGCAAACCACAGTCTGCTGCCAAGTGGCTAGAGAAGGAAACAGTGGAAAAAATTGGAAGATGCATGAATCCCAAGAATCGGATTGAACTGAGTGCTTGGAAACAGTATCAGGACAAACTAGCTTCGCTAGATTTTTCTCATGGTTTCCGACAAAGCAATGTTTCACCACTAGGGCTCTCTACACACACACTGTCCCTTTAATCGTCTCAAGATTTTTGACAAGGTTTGAAGCCGGCCCTCTCTCATCTCTTAAACATTTGGTGTAAATGCAAATCCCGTTGCTGAATAATGCATGGAACTGGCAACATAAAGCACAAATCAATCACATTCATAAATGTTTCATTTATCCGCCTTTAAGAAATATCAAGAATTCATGGCGAGTTATGCAAAATATTTTTACCTTCTGTCATTTGTCAAGATCCTAATCTCTGTGGATGTTTTATTTTGAAATATGTTGCGTATATTAAAGCTGATAAAAGTACATTTTAGGAGGACATGCAGAGTCCCCGCTCATGTCCCTTCGGAGCAGAAGGCTAAAGTGATGTGCATGGAAAAAAAATCCCACAGGAAAGAATGGATTAGTGTCCAATAATGCAGCGGATCACAGAGGTAAATCTAATGTTGTCGAGAACAGGATCAGGACCCAAACGCGTGACGTTCGCACACAAGCCTTTTATTTTACGGGAAATGGAGAGTCATGCACGTTAGGCAGCCGGTCTGGCGTGGAAAGACAGGAAGCCAGAGACCGACGAGATCGATTCCAATTGCCCGAGTTGATATTGGACGGATGGGTTCGATACCGGACAGGACGGAACAGACAAGATAGATAATCAATCAGGATATCGAAAATAAACAGGAGAAACTAGACAGGAATGAAAACTGGAGAAATTGATAAACAGGACAAAAATAGACGGAAACAAAACTGGAAAAAAAATTAAACAGGACAAAATAAACGGGAACAATACCGGGCAGGGAATACCAACAGGAACAGGACCGAGTCAAAACCCATGTCTTGCGGCGCAGAGAAATACAATGCATAGATATGGCCTATGTCCATTATCTCCACTTGACAAATTTTGAAAGTGGGGGCGGAGATAGCAATTTTTTTTTCACAGATCTGGGCCCCCCACAGCCCCCCGTCATTTCTGCCTAAAGAAAACTGCATGCACATGACTACGATCCATTATCCCCAATCGAATATTGCTGCTAGCTGGGAATCGCATAGCACACTATTGTTCGTCCTGGTAGCTTTTAATGCCATTATTTTTGGCTAAAATGATGTGCACTTTTTGGACATTAATCCATTATCCCATTTCCATATTGCTGTAGGTAGAGACCAGCAAAAAGTTATTTCTCTTGGAGGCCTGCCGTTCTGGCTTACATAAAATGAAACACACACATGAAGCTGCAATCCATTATCCCTAGTCGACTATTGCTGAGAGTGGTGACCAGCAGAGAGCAAATTTTTGTCATGCAAGGCTTCCATTCCCTTTTTTCTGCCTAACAGCGAGGCTGCGATCCATTATCCCCGCTTGACTATCGATGCGAGCCCCAACCCGCCGTGAGTGGGTTGCAAATGTGTGAAGCCCCTTTAGAAAACGCTTGACTGCTTTTGTCACTTCAGTTCTGGACAAGTGCGCCTCTTTGTTCGCACCTTGTACGTTGAGGTTAAATTCTGGGATTTACCTGGAGCTTCCGGGTCAGGGGACTGGCCCCGGTTGGCACGTCTGCCATGGAAAGCGTGATTAGCGTTAGCGTGTCCCGCGCTTGCCGGCATCCTCGGACACGATCGTTGAGACAGGGCGTGATGACGGTGCCGTGCCCTGTCCTCTGCTGTGATACTCACTTTACAACAATGACACTGAGGCCACCGCAGAAAATGGCGGAGGGTTACGTTCCAAAAAGAAGCAATGGTAAGCCAAAAGAGTGACATCAAATTTACAATTGCTGTTGTTGGGAATCAAATTAATTTAATTTCATTAAGAATTTAATTTAATTTAAGTGTACGCCATCGAAAACGACCGAATTAGTGACGTTTGAGTCTGTTTGAAGCCTTCTTCTGAAGTCCTTTAGCTCTCTCACAGTGGCCATCTTCTCCCTGCATAATGGCGTGCCGACTCCTCCCATGGGTGCGCCAAGGGAAACGTAAAAACACGATAACCATGGAAAAAAAGTTGGTGATTATCAACGAAGATGGGAAAATGCAGCTGGTCCCATTAGGCTTGGGTGGCACACCTCCTTCAGGGGTTATCTGGAGCAAAGACAATGCTTATTTTAACCTTAGGCTCTTTCTTCGTTTCTGTAATCCTTGTACTTCACTATCCACTATCCCCATTTAGTGCGAGTGGGGACAGCCTTCTTCTGAAGTCCTTTAGCTCTCTCCTAGTGGCCATCTTCTCCCCGCATGATGGGGTGCCGACTCCTCCCATGGGCGCGCCAAGGAAGCACCCCCCTGGGCTTCACCATCTCGGAGAAGAGCGTCCCGATGTCTGTGGTACTCAAAATAACGCCGAGCGTTTCTCCAAACAACGCCTGCCGTCCTCCGTCAGAGTCCTGTTATCAACAGAACTTGACAAAATATTTTGCATTTGGAACCTGACCTGTCATTGAACTAAAGCCTACTCAGTGAAAATCTTCATTACATTATGAGTCAATCGTATAAAATCCTTTATAGTCAAATGTATAAAATCCTTCACTGTAGATGACAGGAATCCATTCAGAGGATGATGAAAATGCCGTAAAGCAGGGGGTTAAAAACCTCTCCTAATTACCGTAAATTCCGGACTATAGAGCGCACCTGATTATAAGCCGCACCTAACCACATTTTAAGAGGAAAACCGATTTTGTACATACACAAGCCGCACCTGTATATAACCCGCATGCGCCCACATTTAGACATGTAACACAAACACCAAATTAACCCAAACCTGACTTTAAGTCCCGCGATTGAAACTAAATGTCCTTCATAAAAGTCCACAGTCCAAAAATCACAGCCGACAAAATGAACGGAAAATGATACCGGTACTTAAGGTTTGATGCAGACCTGCAGAGTCCGGGTCCCGTTGAAAGTAATCCAAGGAAAAAAGTGTATATTTCCAAAGGTAAAGGTAAACCAACTTTTTACCCCCTCTTCTTTCCTTGTCTGTCCCTCACCTTTAGCGGTCCCCACTTAAACCCGGCACCCCGCGTTTGTTCCGCCCCTTCTTTTTCATTCACCCGTGCAAAACATATCAGAATAAGTGTCTAAAATAAATACAAATAAATACATTACAAAAATATACAGTTGCAAATACATATTATACATGGGTTACACATATTTACAAAGAAAGACGGTACACCGAGAGAGTTTTCAAAGCTTTAATAATAATAATATAGCTTTGACAGGGCAGTTAATGGTAGCAACACTCATAGCTAGTACTATGTAACACACGTGTAAATTGTGGGTGACAAACTAATTTTCCCAGAGTGCCACATCAGTGTTATGGTCGTCCTCAAAGGGCCTGATGTAAATTATAAATGTAACTCAATTTAATTCGATGGCATGCAAAATGCATGTAGCTACTGTTCAATGTCAAATAACTCATTCCAACATATACGGCATCGATCCCGTTTGTCTCCTCCTGTTCGGTATCTTGCCCCAGTATCCGGTATCGATCCCGTCTGTCCCGTTTGGTATCTACCCGTGTGTTCTGTATCGATCCCATCTGTTCCGTCCAGCCTCGATCTCGTCTGCCTCTGACTTCTCTGAAAAGAAAGGCATTGTGGAAAGTAGTTCCGCCAATAGCATATGGGCATTGTCATGGTGCCCTGACGCAAACCAATAGGAGACCAGCATTTGATATGACATCGACCAATAGTAGACTGACATTGTACTGTAACCTGTCATACAAACCGTCACGGTTGCCAGCTGGGGCTCGTTGACAGATTGGATTTCTGTCTATTTAAGCTCAGCGCTTTCCGGCTTCCTTTGTCAGCCCGTCAACGAACTTCTGCCCCGCAAAACGTGGGTTTTGACTCGGTCCTGTTTTCCTGTGATATCTCCAGTCCGGTATTGTTCCCATTTAATAATTTCGGATTCCAGTTTGGTTCCAGTCTATTTTTGTCCTGTTTATTATTCTCTCCAGTTTTCGTTCCCGTCTAGTTGTCCTGTTTAATTTTGATATTCTGTTTCATTATCAATCCTGTCTGTCCCCTCCTGAATTGATCTCGTCGGTCTTTGGCTTCAGAACAGATACAGGACCCAATCGCGTGACGTTCTCACACAAGCCTTTTATTTTAGGGGAAATGGGGAGTCATGCACGTTAGGCAGCGGTCTGGCGTGAAAAGACAGGAAGCCAAAGACCGATGAGAACGATAACAATTGCCCGGGCAGATATCGGACAGATGGTGTCGCTACTGGACAGGATGTGACAGACAGGATGTATAACGGATCAGAATATCGAAAATGAACAGGAGAAACTAGACAGGAACAAAAACCGAAGTAACTCACAAACAGGACGAAAACAGACGGAAACAAAACTGGAACCTGACATTAAACAGTACAAAAATAAATGGAAACAATACCGGACTGCTCAGGAGGTAGAGCGCTCGTCTTGGGATCAAGAGATCGCAGTTCGAATCCCGGCTCCTCCGTGTTACGTGTCGAAATGTCCTTGGGTAAGACACTGAACCCCTAATACCCCCTATAAGCAGGTTAGCGCCTTACATGGCTGCACGGCCCCTATTGGGAAATGTGAAGCACACTGTAAAGCGCTTTGGGAAGTCTTGACTTGAAAAGCGCTATACACAGGAAAACAGGACAGAGTCAGAACCCACGTCAAGTTTGTTTGACGGGCGAATTGGGCACCACGGCAACCGTGACACACATGGGCGCGGCCAATTGGGCGCCATGGCAACCATGACAAGAACACAACGCACAATGCAAATCGGTGGAATAGCGCAACAGTGAAAAGCGACCTTCGTTACAGCGAGGCTCCACCGTTTTGTCATTTCAACCGTAAATACTCTCGCTCGCTAAAATCAACGCCATCGCTCGTGACATTTAAGCCGTCCTCACGAGTGGATTGATTTCAGGCCGCCGCTAGCTGTTAGCCGACAGATGTCCACGAGTTCAACGCGACATGTTGAAGGTAAACACCGATAAGAAGCTTCTGGCTGACTAGCCGCCCGAGCTAGCTAATTAGCGCCTCCTTACCCGCTCGCGGGTGAGCTACTGATGTGTGATAGGCGGTTTAAGGTTAGCTAGCAAATTTGCGCTAGTATCAAAGGTCTTTGATACATTCAAAATCAGCATTGCACTATTTTAGATCAGTGACCACAGCTTGCACAGGGAGGGCAATCGTGTTCCACACCATTTAGTGTCAGGACCAGAACAGGAAACAGAACCCACTCGCGTAACGTTACTCACAGTTTTATTAGGAAAAAGAGAAAGGAACGCACACTTGATCCGGAGATCCTTGGTCGCGGGGAGTAGGTTTCCTCAGCCGCGGAAGTGGGATGGCGGTGTCGGGAACGGGAAAAAGTCGAAATTAAACAGATCGTGGCGGGAGAAAAACAAGAGCAAAAGCGCAGGACAGGCAAAAAGGGGCTTGCTGTGTAAAAACGTAGATTCACTGACGGACCGACAAAAGGCGACTGACAGGACAGAGTTTAAATACTGACAGGGAGCCAATCTGTCAACGAGCTTCAGCTGGCGCCACCCGGGCGGGGCCAATTCTATTCTTTGTTTACAGTACAGTGAAAACGAACTGCTTTTCTTCTTTTACTCGGTAGAACTGTCAGGACCAGAACGGAGACAGGACCCACTTGCGTTGCATTTCTCACAAGTTTTTATTGGAAGGAAGAGAAAGAGCTGTGTCCACGATCCGGTGTTCGCTGGGCACGTCAAGCAGGTTGCTCTGGTACTCTGAACGTGGAAGTGGATCTTCCGTGGCGAGCGATGGCGGTGTCAGGGATGGAAAAAGCGGATCGGTAGCCGGGACAGGAAAGCAAAACCTTGGTCGGTGTCGGAAGCGAGTCGTCAGCCAGAAAAGGAGAGAAGACGTAGTCAGGGACAAAAAGAGGTCGAAAGCAGGGACAGGGGAGGAGACGTGGTCAGGATCAAAAACGGGTCGAAGCCGGGGACAGGCGGTAGCAAAAATGGGACAGGGGGAGTCAGGGTCGAAAAAGGCTTGCCTAGTCTTAACTGAGGTTCACAGACGGACTGACAACAGGGGATTGACAGGACCGGGTTTAAATAGTGACAGAGAGCCAATCAGATCCCGCGGCGGTTGGCCTCAAATGAGCTAGTTTCTTCTTATTCTGCTTAGTCTAGCTTCTTCTTCTACACCAGAAAATGGTGTCGTCTTGCTAGCATGTTTTTCATTTTTTTTAAGCAAACATTGGCTTTAATACCATAAATTAGCTTCCTTGTTTTCAGTGAAAATGAGCTGCTTTTCTTCTTTTACTCTGTGAACTTGTTTCTTCTTCTTTTACAACAGAAAAAAAAAACTGATATTTCGCTATGCTAAAAACTAACTATGTCAGGATTACCGATGTGACTCACCTGTGCCCGCTCCTTTGGCGCTAATTACCTCGGACTTTGATTGGCTCTCTGTCCCTATTCATACCCTCTCCTATCTGTCCCCTCTTGTCAGTCCGTCTGCCAACCTCAGTTAACACTAGGCAAGCCTTTTTCGACCCTGACCCCCACCTGTTTTTGCTCCCGTCTGTCCCCCGGCTTCAACCCGTTTTCGATCCTGACCACGTCTACTCTCCCGTCCTGGCTTTTGACCTCTTTTTATCCCCGACCACATCTACTCTCCTTTCCTGGCTCACGACTCGCTTACGACCACGTTTTTGCTCTCCTGTCCCGGCGACTGACCCGTTTTCCGTTCCCGACTCGGCCATCGCTCGACACGGAAGATCCACTTCCGCGTGCAGAGCCACCTGCTTCACGCGTCCAGCCATCACCGGATCGGGGCCACAACCCTTTCTCTTTCTTCCATTAAAACTGAGAAACGCAACGCAACTGGGTCCTGTCTCCGTTCTGGTCCTGACAACTAACCAGTTTCTTCTTCTACACAGAAAACTAACATCATCTTCTTCTGAGCTTATTTTTTCTTTCCCTGGTGTCTTCTCTACCTATTTTAAGATTGTGTTAAACTGGAAAATGAACACCATACTTCTAATTAGCACAATTAGGCAATGTAGCGTGTTCAAGCCGCGGCGGTGTCTCACTTCAGTGACTCAAAGTCTGAAAGAGGGCCAAATGGGGCTCACAACACGTGGTAAGCTTTCTCTCCTGGCTTTGATCTCTTTGATCTCCAGCAAAACGAAATGCCACAGAAACAAAATGAAAATAAATCCAAACAGATGCCAACATCATTTTTGCCGTTCCATGTATTCCTTCATTTTATTCATATTTAGTTTCTTTTGTCTTTTATTAGCATATTTGGGATTGGAGTAATCCAAAAGTAATTGAAAGTAATCCAGTTAAAGTAACCCTACCCAACCCTGCTCGTTTTACAGATTATCGTCTACTTTCACATATAGTCATGATTTTGTATTTTTTCCCCAATTCATAAACTGTTTCATGATTTCAGTCATTCATAACTCCTTTACTTATTTAGATGGAATTAATTAACCTCAGTACAACCCAGAACTAGTTTAGACAACGAGCTGTCAAGGATAGGGATTTTCCATTAGCTTATTACTTTAGGTTTTGTTTTCGTCATGACTTGCCCTCCTAGTATACTGGTGATTGTCAGCTATTGTTCTGAATTGTCAGGACCAGAACGGAGACAGGACCCACTCGCGTAACGTTTCTCGCAAGTTTTATTAGAAGAAAGGGAAAGGGTTGCGCCAACGATCCGGGGATTGCTGGACGCGGGAAGCAGGTCGTTCTGAAAGCGGAAGTGGGACTTCCGTGTCGAGCGATGGCGGTGTCGGGAACAGAAAAACGGGTCGGTTGCCAGGACAGGAGAGCAAAAACGTGGTCGGAAGTGAGTCGTAAGCCAGGAAAGGAGAGTAGATGTGGTTGGGGACAAAAAGAGGTCGGAAGCCAGGACGGGGGAGTAGACGTGGTCGGTATCAAAAACGGGTCGAAGCCGGGGGACAGACGGGAACAAAAACAGGTGGGAGTCGGGGTCGGGAAGCAGGTCGCTCTGAAAGCGGAAGTGGGACTTCCGTGGCAAGCGATGGCGGTGTCAGGAACGGAAAAAAAACGGGTCAGAAGGAGAGCAAAAACGTGGTCGGGATCGGAAACAAGTCGAAAGCCAGGAGAGGAGTTGAGACGTGGTCGAGATAAAAAATTGATCATTATTGGGGACGGGTGAACAGACGTGGTCGAGAACAAAACAGTAATCATTAGGAATGATGACATCAAATTGAATGCCTTTTCATATGTTATCTATATCACTGGCATTTCATTGGTTAGAATTCAGGAGTTTCACTGTTGTGGCCCGGGTTTGATTACTGTTGCATTCAACCCCAAAATCTGTGCTGAGAACAAGTGGAAGAAAATCTTTTAGTGATTTGTAATAAAAAATGACAGATGATGAGAAAAAAAAATAAAATCAAATGCCTTTTCGTATGTTATCTATATCACTATTTGTTTGGTGTCTAGGATTTTGCAGTTTAACTGATGCAACCTGGGCTTGATTCCTGTTGCATCAAACTGCAAAACTTGAACTGAGAAAAAATAAAACAAAACTGTGCACCGATTTTTAATTAAAAATTAGGAATAACGAGATAAAATTGAATGCCTTTTCATATGTTATCTATATCACTGGCATTTCAGTGGTTAGAATTCAGGGCTCTCATTGTTGCAACCAGGGTTTGATTACTGTTGCATTCAACCGCAAAGTTTGTGCTCAGTTAAATTGAAACAAAGTTTATCTTTACCTATTTTTAATCAAAAATTGCCTTTTCATATGTCATCTATATCACTGGCGTTTCAGTGGTTAGTATTCGGGGCTTTCACTGTTGCGACCTGGGTTTGATTGCTGTTGCATTCAACTGCAAAGTCTGTGCTGAGAATAAGTGGCACAAAATCTTTTAGTGATTTGTAATAAAAAATGACAGATGATGAGAAAAAAAATCAAATGCCTTTTCGTATGTTATCTATATCACTGCCGTTTCAGTGGTTAGAATTTGGGGCTGTTGCGACCCAGGTTTGATTACTGTTGCATTCAACCACAAAGTCTGTGCTTATAAAAAGTGGCACAAAATATTTTAGCCATTTGTAATAAAAAAATGACAAATCAATGGAAAAAAAAAATAGAATGCCTTTTCGTATGTTATCTATATCACTGGCGTTTCAGTAGGAATTTGGGACTTTCACTGTTGCGACCCAGGTTTGATTATTGTTGCATTCAACCACACAGTCTGTGCTTATAAAAAGTGGCACAGAATATTTTAGCCATTTGTAATAAAAAATGACAAATGAATGGAAAATAAATCAAATGCCTTTTCGTATGTTATCTGTATCACCGTTTGTTCGGTGGTAACACCCTTAATTTTCCATCTTTCTTTGCTCCCTTCTCAGGTTTATTTCCAACACATCCTTCGAAGGCCAGAGCGGCTTCATCTCCAGAGAGCACCGGGGCCAAAACATCATCTCAGAGGCCCATCACTACATCTGGTCCCTCCAGCTGGACCCCTTAGGCCAGCCCACCTGGACCAGACTGGGTCGTTGGCGCAGAGGGAATGTCCTGACGGACCAGGGAGCCTGGAGCACCCGGCACGGTTCCGGAGGGGGAGGGGACTGGCGCCGGTCCGCCAGGCTGCACCTTCGGGTGGTCACCTTGGTGGAGCACCCGTTCGTCTTCACCAGAGACGTGGACGGGGACGGACTCTGTCCCGCCGGACAGCTGTGCCTGGACCCGCTCACCAACGACTCGGCCCTCCTGCAGAGTTTCTTCCAGAAGCCGGCGGGGCGCAACGGAACCCTGCCCTGGGACTCCAAGAAATGCTGCTACGGTTACTGTATCGATTTGCTGGAGAAGCTGGCGGAGGACATGGGATTCACTTTCGACCTTTATATCGTCGGAGACGGAAAATACGGAGGTTTTAAGAACGGTCGCTGGACGGGATTGGTGGGGGACCTGCTCAGTGGCGCCGCCCACCTGGCCGTGACGTCTTTTAGCATCAATTCAGCCAGGAGCCAAGTGATCGACTTTACGTCGCCGTTCTTCTCCACCAGCTTGGGAATCCTGGTCAGTCGTCGTCTTTTGTTTTTCGAAATACTGGAAACGAATGCGGACAGTTTGCATGTTCTCCCCGTGCTTGCGTGGGTTTCCTCCAGGGACTCCATATTAGGTTAATTGGCCGGTCCAAATTATCCCTAGGTGTGATAGAGTTCGTGAGTTGTCTGTCTCTGTGTGTCCTGTAACTGGCTGGCAACCGGCACAGGGCGTCCCCTGCCCACTGCCCAAAGATAGTTGGGATGGGCTCCAGCCCCCCCGTGACCCTACTGAGGATAAGCGGTGCAGATGGATGGAAACGGCTTTAATGCCGTAAACGCACCAAACGCGAGATTCTTCTCCTGCAACTGAAAATAATGCCGTTTTCTTAAGTGCTTTTCTAAGTTCGTTTCTTACACGGAAAATTAGCTGCCTGTCATCTTTAAAGGGACAGTGATTAATTTTTAGTGCCTCCTAAACATTCAGTAAAAATATAACATTGATTTGAAAACTATCATAGTAATGTTCGGGTTTTATAAACATAGGAGAAATGTGTATTTGTTTTACGGAGTGGAATCCCTAATTAGGTCGCCGCCATGTTTGTCCAGCATCCTGCCACCATGCTGTGCACTGGGGCACTGGCCCTTGCACAAAACAGCGCCACCGAGTGGTCCAATTGTTAGGACCAGAACGGAGACAGAACCCACTTGCGTTACGTTTCTCTCAGTTTTATTGGAAAAAAGGAAAGGGTTACACCCACGATCCGGTGAAGCAGGTCGCTCTGAAAAAACGGGTCGGTAGCCGGGACTGGAGAGCAAAAACGTGGTCGGGGTCGGAAACAAGTCATAAGCCAGAATAGGAGAGAAGACGTGGTCGGGACAAAAAGGGGTCGAAGCCAGGGAACAGACGGGAGCAAAAAACAGGTGGGAGTCAGGGTCGAAAAAGGCTTGCCTAGAGTACACTGAGGTTCGCAGACAGACTGACAAAAGGGGACAGATAGGAGTGGGTTTAAATAGGGACAGAGAGCCAATCAGAGTCTTTTTTTTTTATCTTCACCAGAAAATAGCATATTCTCACTTAAGTGCTAAAATCTCGCTTGTTTTTCGTTTCTACACAAAAAGCTAACTTCTTTTTCACACTGAAAATAAACTGATTTTCTACTTCTTCTACATTGAAAACTAGTGTGTTCTTTGACACAAACGTGAGCTTCTTCTTCTTCTTGCTTTTACTCAGAAAATCTGTTTCTTCTTCTACACCACGAAACAGTCGTCTACTGTGCTAAAAGCTAGCTTGTTTTTCTCTTTTTAAAACAAACTGGCGTATCGCATGATGAATCGGACTTTGCGCTTATGTCTTTCTGTCTTCTCCATCCTCTAACATTCGTTTCTGGAACATAAGTTAAAAATATGTGACCGTGAGATAAAATCGAATGCCTTTTCGTATGTCATCAGTATCTCCGATAGTGTCTGGTGCTCTCACCTCTGCAGAATGGGTTCGAATCCCGTTGCATACAATGTTTAGCGGTTTCGGTCAGCAGTGTTGTTGGATTTATAAATCCTTGCACAAATGCGGTACTATATGTCAGGACCAGAACGGAGACAGGACCCACTTGCGTTGCGTTTTATTGGAAGAAAGAGAAAGGATTGCGCCCACGATCCAGTGATTGCTGGACGAGGGAAGCAGCTCGCTCTGAACGTGGAAGTGGATCTTCCTTGATGAGCGATGGCGGTGTCGGGGACGGAAAAAAACTAGTCAGTACCCGGGACAGGAGAGCCAAAACGTGGTCGGGGTCGGAAACAAGTCATAAGCCAGAATAGGAGAGAAGGCGTGGTCGAGGTCGAAAGCCGGGACGGGAGAGTAGACGTGGTCAGGATCAAAAACGGGTCAAAGCCGGGGAACAGACGGGAGCAAAAAACGGGACAGGTAGGGTCGAAAAAGACTTGCCCCGTGTTAACTGAGGTTTGCAGACGGACTGACAAAAGGGGACAAATAGCAGTGGGTTTAAATAGGGACAGGGAGCCAATCAGAACCCGCGGCAAAGGAGCGGGCACAGCTGAGTCACATCCGTAATCATGACACTATACCGTAAAACCTCAAGTAGGAACGCACACATATAAATACTTTACGCATTTGCAATCCTGTTATAAAGCACACTTTCAAATTTCTGGCCAATTTGGGCTTTTTAGGTGCACCTCATACTCTGTAAAATACGGTATATAGTAATAACCGGATCAGACCTTTGCGTTTGGGTCTCCAGGTCCGCACCCGAGACACGGCGGCGCCCATCGGGGCCTTCATGTGGCCCCTGCACTGGTCCATGTGGCTGGGCATCTTCGTCTCGCTCCACGTCACGGCCGTCTTCCTCACCTTGTACGAGTGGCACAGTCCCTTCGGCATGACGCCGCGGGGCCGCAACCGAGACCGGGTCTTCAGTTTTTCCTCGGCCCTCAACGTTTGCTACGCCATCCTTTTCGGGAGGACCGTGGCCATCAAGCCCCCCAAGTGCTGGACCGGACGTTTGCTGATGAACCTGTGGGCCATTTTCTGTCTTTTCTGTCTATCTACCTATACTGCCAATCTGGCGGCCGTCATGGTCGGGGAGAAGACCTACGAGCAGTTGTCGGGGATCCATGACCCCAAGGTATGAGTGACGAAAACCTTAATACTCTTAATACTATGTTGTGACTATGTTATTACCAGGTTGTAATGATTAGAGGTTTAAACTGAACCACTAAACATCATTCCAGTTAGTTATTTACCAAAAATTGCCCATACTAGAATTGAAGAAACAGTCCGGGGGGCTACTCAGGTGTTTTATGGGCCTCCCTGATGCTCGCAGGCACCACGTTGGAGACCCCTGAATTGGAATCTTCCCTGCAGTACCGATTTAGTATTTCAAAATGTGTTATTTTAGTTCTCTGAAATGTTTTTTTTTCTATTGTTGTCAAAAAACGATAACATTCTGCTTCTACATGCTAATGCATGCTACATTTGAAAAAGAATACTAAAAAAATGCAAAATCCTAATGTTTTTGTGTGTCCATTTTGAAATGAGAAGCATTTATCATGCTTAGGATCTGTCTAACACGTTGAAACTCCTGATTTGATACAATAGTATGGCTAAAAAATACTAATTATTGTGTCTCTCCAGTGCCTCGTGCAAATTATTGAGAGGTGTAGAGGAGACACGACCAATCAGTGCAAGAAAATCTAAATATATTACAACGAAGAACATAAATGTTTAGAGCAGGGGTGTCGGACTCATTTGAACTCGGTGGCCACAGAAAGAGAAAAAAAGAGAGAAATATATAAGAGAAAAATAGAAAAGTAGAGAGGGTGGGACAAAGAAAGAAAGGTAGAAAGAGAGAGAAAGAGAGAGCGTGACAGACAAGAGATAAAGAGAAATAGTGAAAGAGGAGGAAATAAAAAGAGGAAGAAATTCAAAGAGAAAGAGAAAGAGAGTGAGAATGAGAAAAAGAGAGAAGGGGAGAAAGAGAGAAGGGGAAAGCACGAGAGAGAGACAGAGAGAAAAGAGAAAGCAAAACAAGGTAAAAGACACAGATAGAAAGCAACAAAGGAACAGGGAGAGAGGTAGAGAGAAATTATGAAAGAGGGAGAAATAAAGAGAGAGAAAGAAAGAGGAATAGAAAGAGAGAAAGAAGGTGAAAAGAGAACGGGAGGAAGAGAGAAAGGGACAAATGGAGAAAGAGATAAGGGGAAAACAAGAAATAGAGAGAGAAAAGAGAGAAAATGAAGAGAGAGCAAAAGAAGGTAAAAAGACACAGAGACAAAAAAAGAGATAAAAAGAGACAGAGAGAGATGGAGAGTGAGAAAAAGGGAAGAAGAGAGAGAGAGAGAGAGAGAGAGAGAGAGAGAGAGAGAGAGAGAGAGAGAGAGAGAGAGAGAGAGAGAGAGAGAGAGAGAGAGAGAGAGAGAGAGAGAGAGAGAGAGAGAGAGAGAGAGAGAGAGAGAGAGAGGAGAGAGAGAGAGAGAGAGAGAGAGAGAGAGAGAGAGAGAGAGAGAGAGAGAGAGAGAGAGAGAGAGAGAGAGAGAGAGAGAGAGAATATGACAAGTATGACGTTTGTGAGAGGCACCTGGTTTTGGCAACATCAAGTGGACATATTTCTCCCTGCAGCCCATTTTTCTCTGGTGCTTCTCTGAGTGTTGTCACCCATAGGATTCAATCGCTTAGCAGGCCTAATCCGGCCTGCGGGCCACCCGTTTGTCTTTCTAACATGAAGGGATGTAGAGGAATATTTAAGAGTCGCTAAAAGTGACTAAATATCATAACTCTCTGGTGCCTCACATACATTATGAAGCGGTAGGGAGGAGACACAACCAAGTTGGATCAAGCATGAACATAAATGCTTTACATCTTTCTAAAAAGTACTGATTGAATGTTAGAATAGCTAAAAGTGACAAATGATTGTGGCTCTCCTGTGCCTCA
This sequence comes from Urocampus carinirostris, assembly GCF_059441175.1. Taxonomy (NCBI): domain Eukaryota; kingdom Metazoa; phylum Chordata; class Actinopteri; order Syngnathiformes; family Syngnathidae; genus Urocampus; species Urocampus carinirostris. The sequence continues at coordinate 3,929,225 of NC_142364.1, forward strand.
CTCACATTGTAAAGTGTTATAGAGCAGACACGACCAAGTTGGAACAAGCAGGAACACGATACTTTGAATAATTCAAACAAGTGGTGTTGGGCGATTGAGTATTAAATAATCGATAAAAGTGATTAAATATTATAACTCTCTGGTGCCTCACGCACATTATGAAGCGGTTGGGAGGAGACACAACCAAATTGGATCAAGTAAGAACATGAATGCTTCGCATCTTTTTGACAAGTAGTGTCGGCTGATTAAATGTTAGAATAGCTAAAATTGACAAATAATTGTGCCTCTCCTGTGCCTCATTCACATTGTAAAGTGGTAGAGAGGAGACATGACCAAGTTGGATCAAGTATGAACATAAATGCTTCGCATCTTTTTGACAAGTAGAGTCGGCTGATTAAATGTAAGAATAGCTAAAATTGACAAATGATTGTGGCTCTCCTGTGCCTCACTCACATTGTAAAGTGGTAGAAGGGAGACACAACCAAGTTGGAACAAGCAGGAACACGATACTTTGAATAATTCAAACAAGTGGTGTTGGGCGATTGAGTATTAAATAATCGATAAAAGTGATTAAATATTATAACTCAATGGTGCCTCACGCACATTATGAAGCGGTTGGGAGGAGACACAACCAAATTGGATCAAGTAAGAACATGAATGCTTCGCATCTTTTTGACAAGTTGTGTAGTCTGATTAAATCTTAGAATAGCTCAAATTGACAAATGATTGTGGCTCTCCTGTGCCTCACTCACGTTCTAAAGTGGTAGAGAGGAGACACAACCAGAAACTCATTAGGATCCTCCATTTATTTTGGGCGGTTTAATAACGCGGAACGTCTCGCGTAACTGTAACCAATCGATAGAGTGCCGGAGCAGGTGGTGGTTGATATTAAAGCCTAAATGTATCTTTCTTGCAGTTGCACCATCCCTCTCAGGGATTCCGATTCGCCACGGTGAGAGAGAGCAGCGCCGAGGACTACTTGAAAAAAAGCTTTCCCGAAATGCACGAGTACATGAGGCGCTATAACGTGCCGGCCACGCCGGACGGAATTCACAATCTCAAGTAATTCATTTTCTTCATTCCTTTGCCACGGCAATTTAAATTGTTTTGCTTATCGGTCAATGTAGAAAATGACAGTCACGGCATTATGACAATGTTGATATGCAATGGGCTGAACTACTTCCCACAATGCCTTTCTTTCCCTCCATGCATTCAGAATCTCGTGCGAGTCAGTGATGCAATAATGTCTTTTTTCTACTGTATTTATTACCCACGGCGCCAGCTGCGGTTCGTTGATGGATTGGCTTTCTGTCTATTTAAGCTCAGTGCTGTCTACCTTTGTCAACCCGTCAACGAACCCATGCCCTGCAAGAAGTGGGTTCTGACTCGGTCCTGTTTGCTGTTGGTATTTCCTGTCTGCAGTTGTTCCCGTTTATTTTTGTCCTGTTTAATATCGGTGTCCGGTTTTGTTCCCGTCTATTTTTGTCCTGTTTATTATTCTCTCCAGTTTCGTTCCCGTCTAGTCTGTCCTGTTTAAGGCAGGGATCTACAAACCTTTTTAAAAGTGAGAGCTACTTTTTGTTACTGATTGGTGCGAAGGGCAACCAGTTTGAAATGCTAATTTTTTCTTATTATTATGTTGTTACTAGCAGGTTGAAATTGTGAGAAGTCGGGTTGACTTAAGCACAGTCAGCCGCTAAAATATTGTTTTTGTAGACACTGATCATGTCAAAGATTCCTCACGTAAGTTAGAAATTAATTTCCTAGAAAATCACTATTATCATGCAGCCCTAGTCTCGAACCAGGGACCTGTCGCGCGTTAGGGAAATGCGGTAACTACTGCACTATAGAATTGTATCATGCTGATGTTTTTACCAGGGGTGTCACGGTTGCCATAGCGCCCAGGTGGCCCCGCCCGTGTGGCGCCAGCTGCGGCTCGTTGACAGATTGGCTTTCCATCTATTAAGCTCAGTGCTCTCACTCTCCCTTTGTCAGCCCGTCAACACACCTCTGCCCCGCAAGATGTGGGTTTTGACTCGGTCCTGTTTCCTGTCAGTATTTCCTGTCCGGTATTGTTCCTGTTTATTTTTGTCCCGTCTAATATCGGTTTCCAGTTTAATTTCGATAGCCTGTTGTGATATCAATCCTGTCTGTGCTGTTGTTTAATATCGGTTTCTAGTTCCGTTCCCGTCTAGTTTGTCCGCTTTATGTTCGATATCCTGTTTTATTATCAATCCTGTCTGTCCCGTCCTGTCCGGTATCGACCCCATCCGTCCGATATCTACTTGGGCTATTGGTATCGATCTCGTCGGCCTCTGGCTTCCCATCATTCCACACCAGACTGTTGTTGGTATTGTTCCCGTTTATTTTTGTCCTGTTTAAAATCGGTTTCCAGTTTCATTCCTGTCTATTTTTGTCCTGTTTAGTATCGGTTTCCAGTTTCATTTTTGTCCTGTTCATTATTCTCTCCTGTTTCGTTCCCGTCTAGTTTGTCCTGTTTATTTTCGACATCCTGTTTCATTATCAATCCTGTCCGTCCCGTCCTGTCCGGTATCGACCCCATCTGTCCGATATCTGCTCGGGCAATTGGTATCGATCTCGTCGGCCTCTGGCTTCCCATCATTCCACACCATACTGCTGTTGGTATTGTTCCCGTTTATTTTTGTCCTGTTTAATATCGGTTTCCAGTTTTTTTCCTGTCTATTTTTGTCCTGGTTATTATTCTCTCCAGTTTTCATTCCCGTCTAGTTGGTCCTGTTTATTTTCAACACCCGGTTTCATTATCAATCTTGTCTGTCCCGCCCTGTCCGGTATCGACCCCATCTGTTTGATATCTACTCGGGCAATTGGTATCAATCTCGTCGGCCTCTGGCTTCCCATCATTCCACGCCAGACTGCTGCCTAACGCGCATGACTCCCCATTTCCCGTAAAATAAAAGGCTTGTGTGAGAAACGTCACGCATTTGGGTCCTGATCCCGTTTTGGTTCTTGACAGGCGGTTCGGAGCGATTGGTTTCTTTCCCCCTCTATACAGCAATTTGATTTTGCCATCCCATCCTCATAAGGAAACCCAGCAATATCCCGGGGCCCTACTGTAGATCATCCACGCAAACACATCCCAGGAAACATCACATTAATGTCAAGCGAAAGGAAATGGAAAAAGAGAGAAACAAAACGCCGCCTTCACTCCGCATTCGGCTCCTTCTCTTCCGTCATCCCGAACTACTTCGGCATTCCAGCGGCGTCCCCGGCGAGCAAAAACAAAACGAAAAAAAAATGATATGGCAGCTCGGATGTGAGTGGAGGTTGCAGAAAACGATTTTTTTGGGGGTGTTTGTTTTCGGTCCAGCCTCTCGAAAAGCCATTAGAAGCTTGAAAGGAAATGTCCATTTGTGGAAAACACAACTTTGCAACGTGTTATGTCATAACACGGTAGAATGGATTCGGCTTGAAATCAAGAGGTTGCAGGTTCGATTCCCGGCTTCTCTGTGTTATATGTCGAAGTGTCCCTGGGCAAGACACTGAATCCCTAATACCCCGATATGCAGGTAGTCGCCTTGCATGGCTGACTCCCGATTGGTGTGTGTGTTATGATTACTGACTCTGATTGGCTCCCTGTCCCTATTTAAAGCCACTCATTTCTGTCACCTGTTGTCAGTCCGTCTGCAAACCTCAGTTTACTCTAGGCAAGCTCTTTTCGACCCTGTCTCCCACCTGTTCTTGCTCCCGTCTGTTCCCCGGCTTTGACTATTTTTTCGATCCTGACCACGTCTACTCTCCTCTCCCTGTCCCTATTTAAAGCCACTCATTTCTGTCACCTGTTGTCAGTCCGTCTGCAAACCTCAGTTTACTATAGGCAAGCTCTTTTCGACCCTGTCTCCCACCTGTTCTTGCTCCCGTCTGTTCCCCGGCTTTGACTATTTTTTCGATCCTGACCACGTCTACTCTCCTCTCCTGGCTTTCGACGCGTTTCCGACCCCGACCACGTTTATGCTCTCCTGTCCTGGCTACTGACCCGATCTTTCCGTTCCCGACACCGCCAACGAAAGTCCCGCCTCCTGTGTTCACCTGCTTTCCGCGCCAAGTGATCACAGGATCGTGGGTGCAACCCTTTCCATTCCTCCGATAAAACTGAGAGAAACGTTACGCAAGTGGGTCCTGTCTCCGTTCTGGTCTTGACAGGGATAAGGCATTCTCTCATGTTTTTACCTTACAATTTGGAACAATTTGTTTTTCCAAACTCTTGTCACAATTTATTTCCTACAAGCACGGACAACAAATTCTCTGAATATGTATGCAAGCTTTTTTCGACCCTGACTCACTCCTGTTTTTTGCTCCCGTCTGTTCACCGGCTTCAACCCTTTTTTTCATCCTGACCACGTCTACTCTCCTCTCCTGGCTTTCGAAGCGTTTCCGACCCCGACCACGTTTTTACTCTCCTGTTCTGGCTACTGACCCGTTTTTTCTGTTCCCGACACCGCCAACGAAAGTCCCGCCTCCGCGTTCAGAGTGACCTGCTTTCCGCGCCAAGTGATCACAGGATCGTGGGTGCAACCCTTTCCTTTCCTCCGATAAAACTGAGAGAAACGTTACGCAAGTGGGTCCTGTCTCCGTTCTGGTCTTGACAGGGATAAGGCATTCCTAAACTAGGATATTTTTACCCTACAATTTGATTTTGTCACATTTTTTTCCTACAAGCACAAACAACAAATTATCTGAATATATATGCAAGCTCTTTTTGACCCTGACTCACTCCTGTTTTTTGCTCCCGTCTGTTCCCCGGCTTCGACCCGTTTTTTGATCCTGACCACATTTTTTGCTCTGTCCCATTTTTTTCCGTTCCCGACACCTCTGTACCTCCCGACAATTTCCTGCCCTGTTTTTTGCTGCCTGATACCTGTTGCCGACCTTTTTTCTGGACTCGTTACCGCCCTTGCTCCCCCGTTCCGGCTATCGACCGGTTTTCCCGCTGCCTACGACTATCCTCGCTCGACACGGAAGCGCCACTTCCGCGTTCCCGCCATCAGCTACCCGTGTCCGACGATCATTGGATCTTGGAAGCAAGAACTGCTCTCTTTCTCAATAAAACTGAGTAAAAACGAACGCTATTGGGTCCTGTCTCCGTTTCTGGCTTGTGACAACTTATCATTTGGTAGATTTGAAATAAGGATTTAATAGCTGTCTTTTGAAAATTTTTTAGGGCAGACCCCCAAAAACTGGACGCTTTCATCATGGACAAAGCTCTCCTGGACTACGAAGTCTCGATCGATGCCGACTGCAAGACCCTGACGGTCGGAAAACCGTTTGCCATCGAAGGTGAGGAAACGGGGAAATGCCGTCCTTTCCTGACATTAATTATTACTTCAAATATATATATTTTTTGGTATTAAACGGCCAGCATTTAACCTCATTTTGTTATTATTTGAGGGGAATCCGGCGAGCAGGGAAATAAAATAATCAAACTGAGATGAAAGCATGCATCAGCACTTCTGTGTTTGTTTGGGCAGACTATGGTAGTATTCCTCCATCCATCCATTATCTGCACAGCTTAGCCTCAGTAGGGTGGCGGGGGTGCCGGAGCCAATCTCAAGCCATTGTCAGGCATTGGGCAGAAGACATCCTGAACTGGTTGCCAGCCAGTCGCAGGGCACACAGGGACAGACAATTCGCTCGCTCATTCACACCTAGGGACAATTTGGTTAGGCCAATTAACCTGAATGTGGGAGGAAACCGGCGTGCCTGGAGGAAACCCACCCAAGCACGGGAGAACATGCAAACTCCACACAGGAGGTTCGATGTCATGACCGTCGAACTGTGCCGCACACACGCTAACCACTGCGCCGCAGTGCTGGCCAGTAGTATTCTTTCAATGATAAAAAAAAAACAAAAAAAACAATCGCATGCATTATTCTTTTTGGGAAGTCCAGAGAGCAGGGAATTGTCATCATCTAAAGAGATAAGGGCATGCATCAGCGCCTCCGTGTTTGAATGAAAAAAATTGTAATTTAATGTGGATTTTATTGAAGTTTCAATTTTTTAAATATACTTTTAAAAGTACATTTTCCTTCCTAAAAGTAATTTCATTTTTCTCTTGAATTTCAATTATTATTAATACATTTTTGTCACGGTTGCCATGGCACCCAATTGGCCCCGCCCGTGTGGCACCAGCTGCGGCTCGTTGACAGATTGGCTTTCTGTCCATTTTAAGCTCAGCGCTGTCAGGCTTCCTTTGTCAGCCCGTCAACGAACCTCTGCCTCGCAAGACATGGGTTCTGACTCGGTCCTGTTTTCCTGTTGGTATTTCCTGTCTGGTATTGTTCCTGTTTATTTTTGTCCTGATTAATATCAGTTTCGTTTCCATCTATTTTTGTCCTGTTTATTATTCTCTCCAGTTTTTGTTCCCGTCTAGTTTGTCCTGTTTATTTTCGATATCCTGTTTCATTATCTATCCTGTCAGTCCCGTTCTGTCTGGTATTGACCCCAGCCGTCCGATATCAACTCAGGCTATAGGTATCGATCTGGTCGGCCTCTGGCTTCCTTTCATTTCACGCCAGGCTTGTGTGAGTAACGTCACGCGTTTGGGTCCTGATCCTGTTCTGGTTGTTTACAAATTTTCTTTTCAATTTCTTTTTTTGCATTCAAATGTTTCATTAAATTTCGATTTCATTGTATTTATATATATATATATATATATATATATATATATATATATATATATATATATATATATATATATTATTATTATCATTCAAATATTTACAATCATTTTTAAATTAATACTTTTTTTAAATGTATTTAGTTCCCATTGAACCGAGTTGTACTCATGACTCATTTCAGGTAGAAAAACAAAAAAAGAAAAAGATTAAGAACAAATTGCATACAATATTCTTGTTGGGGAGTCTGGAGAGCAGGGAACTACAATCATCAAAAGGAGAGAAGATAACAACGTTCTTTGGCATCTCTGTGTTTGAGAGAAAAATGGCTTTGGTCTGGCTACATTTTCATATGATAAAAATCAATCGTTGAGACACTCCTTCTGGGGAATCCGGAGAGCAGGGATTTGAAATGAGTTGTGGATGCTCTATTATAAACACAGACAATACAAATGAGTTTTTCTTTTTTTTATGGACAGGATACGGAATCGGTCTGCCCCAGAACTCCCCTCTCACCTCCAACTTTTCGGAACTGGTAAGCCAGTACAAGTCGGACGGCTTCATGGACATGCTACACGACAAATGGTACAAAGTGGTACCGTGCGGAAAACGCAGTTTTGCCGTTACCGAGGTAACAACGCAAACACAACATGTCATTCCATAAAACTCATGAATACATTAAATAAGCATGAAGTTAGACGATGCTGTTGATTGTTCGCATTTCAGCAATAAATATGAAATACACAGACTGAGGAGATCATTTCCTCCTCATGCCATGAGGCTCTTGAACTCCACCCCGGGGAGTAAAAGCCCACATTGAACCCCACCCCCTCATTTGCATATTACCCTATTTTTATGAAAGTGTGTATTTTCCATAGCACTATTTAAATACTCTATAACAACACGTTAGATTGGGTACTTTTTGTATTCTATATCTTTTATTTTATTATTTTATTTTTCAATACAAGGATACTGCTGGAAGTGTAATAAAGTGAATAAAATCTATTTATCCATCTATCTATCTATCTATCTATCAATCTATCTAGACATCTATCTATCTAGACATCTATTATCTATCTATCTATCTATCTATCTGGACATCTATCTAAACATCTATCTGAACATCTATCTATCTAGACATCTATCTAGACATCTATCTATCTATCTATCTGGACATCTATCTCTATCCATTTATCTAGACATCTATCTATCTAGACATCTATCTGGACATCTATCTCTATCTCTATCTATCTCTATCTATCTATCTAGACATCTATCTATCTATTTAGACATCTATCTGGACATCTATATCTATCTAGACATCTATCTATCTAGACATCTATCTATCTATCTATCAATCTGAACATCTATCTCTCTAGACATCTATCTAGACACCTATCTATCTATCTATCTATCTATCTATCTGGACATCTATCTCTATCTATTTATCCAGACATCTATCTATCTATCTATCTGGACATCTATCTCTATCTATCTCTATCTATCTCTGTCTATCTATCTAGACATCTATCTATCTATTTAGACATCTATCTATCCACCTATCTATTTATCTAGACATCTATCTCTATCTATTTAGACATCTATCTGGACATCTATCTATCTATCTATCTATCTATCTATCTATCTATCTATCTAGACATCTATCTAGACATCTATCTATCTATCTATCTGAACATCTATCTCTCTAGACATCTATCTAGACATCTATCTATCTGGACATCTATCTCTATTTATCTCTATCTATCTATCTAGACATCTATCCATCTATCTATGTAGACATCTATCTATCCACCTATCTATTTATCTAGACATCTATCTGGACATCTATCTCTATTTAGACATCTATCTGGACATCTATCTCTATCTATCTAGACATCTATCTATCTAGACATCTATCTATCGAGAAATCTATCTATCTATCTATCTATCTATCTATCTATCTATCTATCTATCTATCTATCTATCTATCTATCTATATATCGAGAAATCTATCTATCTATCTATATATCGAGAAATCTATCTATCTATCTATCTATCTATCTATCTATCTTAGCATTAGCATCTAACTAGCATGATCAAAATACATTGATTTTATCCTTTGGGATATGTGGTTTGTGATATGTTGGTTCAATGCAACATCGCATCGTATAGTCAAAGCGTTATACATTTACTTACTTACTGTCATGATTCCCGATGTGATGTACCTGTGCCAACTGCCTCGGACTTTGATTGGCTCCCTGTCACTATTTATACCCACGTCTTTCTGTCACCTGTTGTCAGTCCGTCTGCGAACCTCAGTTTACTCCAGGCAAGCTTTTTCAATCCTGACTTCCACCTGTTTTTGCTCCCCACCGTTCTCCTTGGGTTTTTTGATCCTGAACACGTTTTTTGATCTCCTGTCCCGGCTACTGACCCGTTTTTTCCGTTCCCGACACCGCCATCGCTCGCCACGGAAGTCCCACTTCCGCGTTCAGAGCAACCTGCTTCCTGCGTCCAGCGATCACCGGATCGTGGGGTTGCAACCCTTTCCTTTCTTTCAACAAAACTGAGAGAAACGTAACGCAAGTGGGTCCTGTCTCCATTCTGGTCCTGACACTTAGTTATTATTATCAGGGTTCGTACACCTTTTTCGTGTCCAAATTCAAGCACTTTTTAAGGCCAAGTGTCGAATATTTCAGTACCTTCAAAGGAAGAAATCCACCACTCATTAGAGCAACATTTTTGTTGTTGTTCACTTTGATAACTAAAATAAAGTCACTATCTTGCTGCTAGCACATAATTTGTGCAAGGAAGTATTGCATGTATAAAAAGTGGAAAAATGAGCCTCATTTGGACTCATTTTAGTGATATTGATTGTTGAGTGCATCCGATCTTTCAATCATGGAGACTGATGATATCTTGCTTTTTCCATCCATCCATTATTTGCACCGCTTATCCTCAGTAGGGTCGCGGGGGTGCTGGAGCCCATCCCAGACATCTTCGGGCAGTGGGCAGGGGACACCCTGAACTGGTTGCCAGCCAGTTGCAGGGCATATTTTGCTATTTGTCTTACTTATATTACTTTATACTGTTTTTCCAGAGGATCTGTGTCTAATTTGGTTGAAATATAATTTTGAAAAGTTTTCTTTTTTTTTTTTTTTTTTTTTGGGGGGGGGGGCATTTGTTCATAGCAATGAAGAGTTTATATTTTTAATATTTATTTTATTGTTTTACATTTTCAGGGATTTTGTGATGTTGTTTGAATTTAAATATGTTTCTTGCATAAAAAGCTAAAGTTGTTTAATATTTTACATTTTTTTGTAGATCTGTACATATTTCAATTTATATTAATTGTTTTGCAAGCATCCCTGCAAAACACATGAAACGACCAATTAATTATTTAAAATTATTTGTTTTATTATTATTGATAATATATCATTTAAGAAACGAGCTGAGCCAAAAAGCCCGTTTTCTAAATAGAGCTGTCCTCATGGGTGCGATCAGTAGGGGGCATTGTAGCTTCACATGACAACACCATACTGACAAGCCACCATCATTCTCACACACTTTTAAAAAAAAATGTTCGTCATTTATTGTGTGGTCAACAAGAAACATGGCAATGGCAACAATTTCAAGCATTTTCAAGAACTTTGTTGTGGATTAGCTACGGGTCAGTTGGGTGTTGCGAAACGGTGTTTACACAGGAAATACCACGGTTTTGGCTGAGCCAAGTCAGGGCGGGAAAAAACACTGTCGATCCTGAGAAAGAATACTGTCGGTTAGAGAAAAACACTGCGTTGGGCGCCACTTATTTTGGAGAGGACGTCATTGGACTTCGCCCCAAAACATAAACAGAGCCGAAATATGACAGAGAGGAAACAAATTTAGATAAATAGATAGATAGATACTTTATTCATCCCCGTAGGGAAATTCCCACTTCCAGCAGTATCCTTTTGTTGTTTATTTAACAGGATGGCCTCGGGGTCCTGTGTTGTAGTTTAGCAACAGCGGAGTGGATGACGTCACACGCTAGGCCAAAAAGTGCGACGTCCCTGCAGCAGAAATCTTTGTGCCCAGGGTTACACCACCTCGTGTTCACGTAGATAGCGAGTCCGCCTCCTCTCCGCTTCCCACAGACTTTTGTGTCTCTGTCTAACAGCGCTGAAGCCGGGTAGCTCCGGGTAGCTCCACGTTAGCGTCCGGGATGCTAAACATGAGCCACCTTTTTGTAAAACACAGCAAACTGCACTCCCTTTGATGTTTGTCACCGGCACGGCCAGTTTGTCGCTCTTATTTGGTAGAATATTCTTTCTCAGGATCGACAGTGTTTTTTCCCGCCCTGACTTGGCTCAGTCAACACCATGGTATTTCCTGCGTAAACACCGTTTCACAACCTCCAGCTGTTCTTCATCAAGCCGACTCGTAGCTAATCCACAACAACTTAAACCCAAAATTCAAGTATTTTCAAGGATTTCAAGCACCCGTACGAAGCCTGTATTATAATATGATAAAAAATAGCTCTCTGCGGTAGTTTCTGGTGTCTATGTGAGTAATTTGGCTTCACGTGTAACGTCCATTACGGCCAGTTTAGCGAGTCACCGTAAGGCAGATGGCCAATTTAATCCATCATGCATTTACGTGCTTTGATAACGCCACGGCCGTAAAAATGATTCATACACGAACGTGTGCGCCGGAGCTCGCCGCGGCCAGAGATCCATTACAAAAAGTGCAAAATCACATTTGTCGATCGCCGCTCGAGTGCACAAGATCGGAACTCAAATCGACAAATATCGCAGACGAGCGTTAGCGTCAGAGAAATCGGGAAGTGATCCTGTTAGCTAAAATTAAACTGAAGTTAGCGCCAATCGAAGAACAACATCGCATATACCGTAAATTCCGGACTATAAGCCGCAACTTTTTTCCCAAACGTTCAACCCTGCGGCTTATTCAGTGATGCGGCCAATTTATGTCATTTTTCTAACAGCTGCCAGTGGCGCTCGATTTCAAGGCGCATGACGCAGCTTGCAAGCTAAACGCAATCGAGCAGTCCGATAAAGAAGGATACTGATCTTCAACACGTAAACTTTGTTTTGCGAGCGCGTTGCTAGCGTGTTTTGGAATAAGGGACGATGGGACGATGTCTATATGACAAAGTCTCTATCCCGTACTGAAGGAAGACGACTTTGATGACATCGGTTATAAGGGAGAGGGTGAGGATGGTATACCGTGCTTACTATAAGTACGGTTTGTTTTTTTAACAGAGCGTGTTTCTAGTAGCGTTTTGCTACCCTTCACAGGCACGGTTTGGGATGAATGTTATAATATTATTATTAAAGCTTTGAAAACTCTCTGTGTTCCGTCTTTCTTTGTAAATATGTGTAACCGTGTATAATATGTATTTGCAACTGCATATTTTTGTCATATTTGTATTTATTTTGGACACTTATTCTGATAAGTCTTGCACTGACTAATTAAAAAGAAGGGGCGTAACAGACGCGGGGGATGACAGGAAGTGGGGGCCGGTAAAGGTGATTGTTTGTGGACACGGCAGACAAAGGTGGATATACATTTTTCCCACCCTTACCTTTGGAAATATACACTTTTTTTCCTTGGATTACTTTTAACGGGACCCGGACTCTGCAGGTCTGCAACAAATCTTAACTACCGGTATCATTTTCCGTTCATTTTGCCGGCTATGGTTTTTAAACTGTGTACTTTATGTTCAGTTTAAATCGCAGGACTCAAAGTAGGGTTAGGGTTAATTTTGTCATTGTGTTACATGTTTTAATATAAGCGCATGCGGCTTATATACAGGTGCAGCTTGTGTAGGTACAAAAGCGGTTATCCTCTTGAAATGTGGTGGGTGCGGCTTATAATCAGGTGCGCTCTATAGTCCGGATTTTACGGTATATCGCAAATCTACTTTGGGTATCAGGCTTTTCCAAAATGGTACTTTTCCAGATTTGGATTCCATACCTGTCGCGCTCCAGGGCTCCATGCCCTTACAAAATGTCGTATTTTCCCTTACAAAATACAAAATAATCCTACACCATATTTTTTTTCCAAACGTTTTTATTTAAGTAGTACAACGTGTTGTATTGTACATGTGTTTCGTTATATCATATATATATTGTTAATGAACATTTTGTTGTGAGATCCTGAGTTGCTCGACATGAATGAGGTTTATTATAAAAATAGTTCAAAAATGGAGTCGCTTGGACGTTCACTGTAGAAGGAATAATACATGCAAATTTAAATACGTAGAATAATACATGTTCTTATTTAAATTATGAATTCATTTTCTGCATCAAATTATTGTCGGTAATATACCGATCAAAGGGATAACCACAAACCTGTCTTTTTTCATTTTCTCCTTTTATACTTCCTTTTTTTCTTAGCTTCTATATACAACATCTTCATTCGTAATATAATGCATCAAAGCAAGTGAGCCGTTTGAGAGCCGGCTCTCTTTAATGAGTTGAGCCGAAAAAGCCGGTTCACTAAAAAGAGACGGACTTCCTTTCACTACATAATTACCACATGAAATCTGAGGCGGCAGACGCATGCACACAGTTGCATCAAACCGCTCGCTTCGTTTGCAACGGAAAAAAACGATACCGAGTTAGAGGCTACCGCGGCGAACTCGTTTGACTTGATTGATTTGCCGTTTCACGATAGTCGATGTATACCGGATGGTACCCATAATTGACAAATTTGCGTTTTTCCGTGCAGATTTTCTTTTACGTCGTACACGTCTTAAAATGCATAATAAACATACTTTGTCCAGCAAAAACATACAGGTTGACAAAAATATCATATTTGGTGAATGCTGCTTGATCGGAATCTATAAAGGACTGTAACAATTGCCCCCAACGACCACTAGGATAAAGATAATCCTGAAATTATTATCCAAAACTGGAGGTTTGTTAGCGCCGACGGGGAAATATTCGGAAAACAACGTTCTTGGGATGTAGAACGCTAATCAGTTTTAGCTTTTTGTGCTATTCTGATATAGCAAAATTCCAGATTGTCTGGACCAGAACGGTAACAGGACCCACTCGCATGACGTTTACCACAAGTTTTATTGAAGGAACGAGGAAGGGGTGCGCCCACGATCCGGTGGACGCTGGAAGCCGCTCTCGTACTTGGATTATGCTCCAAATTTGGAAGTGGATCTTCCTTGGCGAGCGATGGCGGTGTCGGGGATGGAAAAACGGGTCGGTAGCCGGGACAGGAGAGCAAAAACGTGGTCGGGGTCGGAAGCGAGTCGTAAGCAAGAACGGGAGAGCAGACGTGATCGCGGTCGGAAACGAGTCGTAAGCCAAGATGGGAGAACAGACATGATCAGGATCAAAAAGGGTTGTGGCCAGAGACAAACGGGAGAAAAACGGGACAGGCGGGGGTCTGGATCGAAAAAGGCTTTCCTTGAACACACGGAGATTCGCAGACGGACTGACCAAAGGGGATTGAAAGGACAGGGTTTAAATAGTGGGGAAGCCAACCTGTCAACAAGCTGCACACGGGCGGGGCCAATTGGGCGCCATGGCAACCGTGACACAGATTGGAATTCCATTAATATAAGTGCAAGATCACGTTTGTTGATTGCTGCTTGATCGTAACTAAAAACGACCATGACCTAAAACAAATCTTGAAATTACTATCTAAATCTGGACGTTAGCGAGCGCCAATTTCAAGACATTTAAAGAACAACTTTGATTTGAGGGCAATGACTAAGAAGGGAGTGCCAAACGTGCCGTGATTTGAGGGATATGACTAAGAAGAAAATGCCAAAACGCCTTTATCTATGGGCAAAGACTAAGAAAAGCACTAAACATGCCTCGATTGAGGGCAAAGACTAAGAAAAGAGTGCTAAACATGCCTTGATTGGAGTGTCAGGACCAGAACGGAAACAGGACCCAGTTGCGTTACGTTTCTCACAAGTTTTATTGAAGGAAAGAGGAAGGACTGCGCCCATGATCCGATGTTCGCTTGGCGCGGAAAGCAAGTCGCTCTCGAACTCAGTTAGTGCTCCGAACACGGAAGTGGATCTTCCGTAGCGAGCGATGGCGGTGTCAGGGACGGAAAAACGGGTCTGTAGCCGGGACTGGGAGAGCAAGGCGTGGTCGGGGTCGGAAATGAGTCATAAGCCAGAACGGGGGAGTAGACGTAGTCGGGATCGTAACAGGTCGAAGCCGCAGACAGACGGGAGCAAAAACGGGACAGGTGGGAGTCAGGGTCGAAAAAGGCTTGTCTAGTATACACTGAGTTGGGAGCCAATCAGAACGGGCACAGGTGAGTCACATCAGTAATCATGACATGGAGGAAAAAGACCAAGAAAAGAGTGCTAAACATGCCTTGATTCGAAGGCAAAATCTTAAGAAAAGAGTTCTAAAAGTGCCTTGATTTCAGGGCAAAGACTAAGAAAAGAGTGTTAAACATGCCTTGATTCGAGGGCAAAGACTAAGAAAAGAGTGCTAAACACGCCCTGATTGGAGGGCAAAAACTAAGAAAAGAGTACTAAACATGCCTTGATTCGAAGGCAAAATCTTAAGAAAAGAGTGCTAAAAGTGCCTTGATTTCAGGGCAATGACTAAGAATAGGCTGAACATGCCATCATTTGAGGGCAATGAATAAGAAGAGAGTGCTAAACATGTCTTGATTGGAGGGCAAAGACTAAGAATAGAGTGCTAAACATCCCTTGATTGGAGGGAAAAGACTAAGAAAAGAGTGCTAAACATGCCTTGATTCAAAGGCAAGGACTAAAAATAGGCTTAACATGCCATGATTTGAGGGCAATGAATAAAAAGAAAATGGCTTTATTTAAGGGCATTGACCAAGAAAAGAGTGCTAAACATACCTCGATTCGAAGGCAAAGATTAAGAGTGCTAAACATACCTTTATTCGATGGCAAAGACTGAGAAAAGAGTGCTAAACATGCCTTGCTTGGAGGGCAAAGATTAGGAAAAGAGTGCTAAACATGCCTTCATTGGAGGGAAAAGACTAAGAGTGCTAAACATGCCTTAATTAGAAGGCAAACACTAAGAAAAGAGTGCTAAACATGCCTTGACTCAAAGGCAAAGACTAAAAATAGGCTGCACATGCCATGATTTGAGGGCAATGAATAAGAAGAAAATGGCTTTATTTGAGGGCATTGACCCAGAAAAGAGTGCTAAACATACCTCGATTCGAAGGCAAAGACTATGAGTGCTAAACATGCCTTGATTTCAGGGCAAAGAATAGTAAAAGAGTGCTAAACATGCCTTCATTGGAGGGAAAAGACTGAGAAAAGAGTGCTAAACGTGCCTTGATTTCATGGTAAAGACTAAGAAAAGAGTGCTAAACATGCCTTAATTTAAAGGCAAAGACTAACAATAGGCTGAACATGCCAGGATTTGGGGGCAATGAAGAAGAAGAAAATGGCTTTATTTAAGGGTATTGACCCAGAAAAGAGTGCTAAACATACCTCGATTCGAAGGCAAAGACTGCCTTGCTTCAAGGGCCACAACTCGTATCGCAGACGTCTAAATCTTCTGCATTTCTTTGCGATTTCTCCTCAGACTTTACAGATGGGCATCAGGCATTTCTCGGGGCTCTTCGTGATGCTCTGCGTGGGCGTGGCCTTGTCCCTGCTGACCACTTTGGCCGAACACGTCGTCTACAAACTGCTGATCCCGAGAGTCAAGGAACCGCGTTACAAAT
The DNA here is from genome assembly GCF_059441175.1 of Urocampus carinirostris. Taxonomy (NCBI): domain Eukaryota; kingdom Metazoa; phylum Chordata; class Actinopteri; order Syngnathiformes; family Syngnathidae; genus Urocampus; species Urocampus carinirostris. The sequence goes on from NC_142364.1 coordinate 3,945,577, forward strand.
ATTGGCTGCACACCAGCCAGGTAATTTTTTTTTCTTTTTTAATTTTATTATTATTATTTTTTAGACCCGGTTAATGGGGACCAAAACCACCTGTTAAAAGTGAAAATCTGCGAAGTAGCGAAAATGCTTTAATTTTTTTTTTTAGTTTTTTTAATTCTATTATTATTATTTTTTAGAACTGCGAAGCTCTGAACCCGCGAATGTGGAACTACGAAGTAGCGACACCCCTTCAAAAATGCTTACATTTTTTTTTAAATTTATTTATTTTTTATTTAATTTTATGATTGTTATTTTTTAGACCTGCGAAGCTCTGAACCCGCGAACGTGGAACCACGAAATAGCGACGCCCCTTCAAAAATGCTTACATTTTTTTTCTATTTATTTATTTTTTATTTTATTATTAATATTTTTTAGACCTGCGAAGCTCCAAACCCGCGATCGTCGAAACACGAAATAGCGACGCCCCTTCAAAAATGCTTACATTTTTTTTTTTGTATTTATTTATTTTTTATTTTATTTTATGATTATTATTTTTTAGACCTGCAAAGCTCTGAACCCGCGAACGTGGAACCACGAAATAGCGACGCCCCTTCAAAAATGCTTACATTTTTTTTCTATTTATTTATCTATTTATTTTTTATTTTATTATTAATATTTTTTAGACCTGCGAAGCTCCGAACCCGCGATCATCGAACCACGAAATAGCGACGCCCCTTCAAAAATGCTTAAATGTTTTTTTTTGTTTTTTAATTATTTTATTCTATTATTATTAGTTTTTGGACCTGCGAAGCTCCGAACCCGCGAACGTGGAACCACGAAGTAGCGACGCCCCTTCAAAAATGGTTCAAATGTTTTTATTTATTTATTTATTTGTTTTTTTTTTTAATTTTATTTTATTATTATTGTTTTTTTAGACCTGCGAAGCTCCGAACCCGCCGACATCGAACCACGAAGTAGCCACGCCCCTTCAAAAATGCTTCAAATGTTTTTATTTATTTATTTGTTTATTTTTTTTATTTTATTCTATTATTATTATTTTTTAGACCTGCGAAGCTCTGAACCCGCGATCATCGAACCACGAAATAGCGACGCCCCTTCGAAAATGCTTCAAATGTTTTTATTTATTTATTTATTTGTTTTTATTTTTATTTTATTTTATTATTATTATTTTTTAGACCTGCGAAGCTCCGAACCCGCGAACGTGGAACCACGAAGTAGCGACGCCCCTTCAAAAATGCTTACATTTTTTTTTTCTATTTATTTATTTGTTTATTTTTTTTTTATTTTATTCTATTATTATTATTTTTTAGACCTGCGAAGCTCTGAACCCGCGATCATCGAACCACGAAATAGCGACGCCCCTTCGAAAATGCTTCAAATGTTTTTATTTATTTATTTATTTGTTTTTATTTTTATTTTATTATTATTATTTTTTAGACCTGCGAAGCTCCGAACCCGCGAACGTGGAACCACGAAATAGCGACGCCCCTTCGAAAATGCTTCAAATGTTTTTATTTATTTATTTATTTGTTTTTATTTTTATTTTATTATTATTATTTTTTAGACCTGCGAAGCTCCGAACCCGCGAACGTGGAACCACGAAGTAGCGACGCCCCTTCAAAAATGCTTACATTTTTTTTTTGTATTTATTTATTTGTTTATTTTTTTTTATTTTATTCTATTATTATTATTTTTTAGACCTGCGAAGCTCTGAACCCGCGAACGTGGAAGCGCGAAGTAGCGACGCCCCTTCAAAAATGGTTCAAAAGTTTTTATTTATTTATTTATTTGTTTATTTTTTTTTATTTTATTTTATTATTATTTTTTTTTTAGACCTGCGAAGCTCCGAACCCGCCGACATCGAACCACGAAGTAGCCACGCCCCTTCAAAAATGCTTCAAATGTTTTTATTTATTTATTTATTTGTTTTTATTTTTATTTTATTTTATTTTATTTTATTATTATTATTTTTTTAGACCTGCGAAGCTCCGAACCCGCCAACATCGAACCACGAAGTAGCCGCGCCCCTTCAAAAATGCTTCAAATGTTTTTATTTATTTATTTATTTGTTTTTATTTTTATTTTATTTTATTATTATTATTTTTTGGACCTGCGAAGCTCCGAACCCGCGAACGTGGAACCACGAAGTAGCGACGCCCCTTCAAAAATGATTACGTTTTTTTTTTGTATTCATTTATTCATTTGTTTATTTTTTTATTTGATTTTATTATTATTATTTTTTAGGCCTGCGTAGCTCCGAACCCGCCGACATCGAACCACGAAGTAGCCACGCCCCTTCAAAAATGCTTGAAAAAAAAAAGAAAAAAAAATGAAATTATTCAATTTTATTATTATTATTTTTTTAGAACCGGCGAACGTGGAAGCGCGAAATAGCGAGGTCCCACTGAATTTTCAATACCGGTGACGAACTGTATCCGTTTCCCATTTTTTTCCAGCGATTACACCGAGCCCTCAACTCCGTGTTTGCCGATGACAAGCTTCAGACGGTGGCCAAGCCGGAGAAGAGGTAGCGTGCAGATATATTTATCAACATTCCCGAAAAGTCTAAATATGAAACTGAAAAGAAGTGACTCCAATTAAAGGACCCCGTTTTAATAGGGTAAGGAAACAAACCGATTAGTCTTCTGGAGGCTAATTATCCGCGACCGAAAATAGAAGACTATCGTGCCGTCGATGATTACTTCCTTTGTTTTCTCGAAGAAGCAATAAATACAGTAAACCCATGAGATACGAGATGAAACCTATAGTCATTAGCCAAACCCCTGGTACCCAATGTTCCCGGGAATTTTCCTTACGGGTCTGAGCGTTCACACAAAGTCGGTGAGCAACGCTTGAAACAACAGTGAGCAACAGCAATCCCAAGTGTGGCATCTAAGTCATTATCAAACATGTCCAAAACTTGACATTTTGCCGAGTTTCCGGCAATGCAAAATTATTTTTCACTTTTGAATGAATTGACTCATGGACGATTGCCTACGAACGTCATTTGTTTTTACAATTCTTTCACAAGATTTCCATTTCTTTTTTTTCCTGGTATCTTTTGTCGCATAATACTAACATTTTGGGGGCTTATTGAGTCGGTTGCACGATACACAACTGTATTTAATTAAAATTTTTAGGGGAAGTGCAATGTTGGCAACAAGATTGACTTGGTATCATTGGAAATTGTTTGAATGCAACACAAACTTTATTTTATTTTTACCTGTTTTTTTTCTCCTTTTTTTTAAATTCCTTTTAAAAAAAATCTCATTGTGTTTATTTTTTCCTAGCATTTTTTTGGTCCTCTGTTAACTTTTTTTCCCTTTATTTGCTTCTTTCTTTTCTTCTGGCTTTTTTTTCAGAATTTTATCCTGCTCTTTTTTCTCTTTTTCTCTCCTTTTGTTTCTTTTTTTCTCAGCTTTTCACAACTTATTCATTTTAGTATTTTTTTTTTCATTTTTGTTCTATCCCCCCTTCCTTTAAGTCGTTTTGTGCAAAATTTTACACAACATTTGTTCGTGTAGGGATTAAAGAAGCAAAAACAACCTGAAGAGCCGTTTAGGACCCGAAAGAGCCGGTTTCTTTTAGTGAGCCGAGCCGAAGAAGCCGGTTCTCGAAAAACTCTACTGACTTTACTCAACCTGGTTCTACTTCGACCTTGACTTCCAAATACCGCATTTAGAACACAACATCAGGGGAACCCGTGTATTTTTACCTTCATGCACTGTAACTTTGACTTAATTCGCTTTTTCGAGCCCTGATTTTTGTGAGCTGGCTAGATTTTCTTGTGCTCGGAAAAGCTCTGGGTAGTGAGCAATTGCACACACACGCAGCTCAGAGGGAACATTTCTGGTACCCCAAATACAATAACAAAATAGTATGTCATGAGTACTACCTTTTTGTCATATACCTGCATTTGATTAAATAATGAAATTAAATATGCATGTAAAGAAAAACTGAAGTTTGGTCCACCTTTGGTGTGACGTGACTTGAGCTGGTACAATGGAGTTAGTAGGTGGATGCAGAGGATGCCCTTGTTGCCTCCTTATAGGGAATCCCTATAGCCGATTGTTTCAGCCATATTTTTTAGGGTTAGGGTGCGTGAGACTTATCATCTTCTCCACTCGTCTTTTTGCTTTTTCCTTTAGCATGACTGTCATGACAGTCTTGGGACCTATAGGGCAGAAAAACATCGTACTCCAAAAATATCGTAGACTGGGGTGGTTGTGGACGTCGTATGGTCGTGAAAATGTCGTAACGAAAATTCGTAAAAACAGTATCATGAGGTGGGGACGCCATTACCAGAGGGTCTAGTTTACATATTTATTCCGAGAATTTGTTCTTGATGTGGCGGAAAAAACGTCATAACGAAGGTTCGTATACCGCATCATAACGTGGAAATGTCGTAAAGTAACCTGAAGGTGTAAAGTAGGCTTAAACATTCTTGCTCAAGGTGTGTATTTCTTATCAGTTTGATGTTCCTTTTGGCGTCTCCTAGTCTTCCTGTCTTTGTTTAAAGGTGTTGCTACTTTTCCAGGGGGGTGGTCTTTTGTCTTTGTCTCAACATACCAGTACTTTTCCATGTCTTGTGATCTCAATAAAACACAGAGGCAGACGGGGGGTGACGGAGATTGAGTAAGAGAGTATGGAAAGAGCTCATCTATCTGGCTGTAGCTGGTTTGAAAATTTAAGTCTTTGCCTGGTGCATTTTCTAGCGTTAGCCAATGTTTATAGCTCTCCCACACGTCAGAGGTCTTTTTTTAGACCCCACAGAAGGTCTACTGTATTCAGGTCCTGATTTTTTTTTTCTGGGATTCTCTGAGAACCTCTCAAACGGTCTGACTCAGAAGAGGTCTACGATCTCACGAGCAGGTGGATTATCAGATCAGAAGGATTCTTGGCCCGCTCAGGTAGCGCTTGGCTTTGAGGTCGAAATGTCCATCCATCGTTTTGCTGAGCGAGGCTTCCGTTTTGGAAATGCCTTCGCGCCGCTCTTTCAATTTTGTCCCGGCTTAGCGAGGAGAGGACGCTCGGAACGGAGAGGGAACGTCGGAGTAATGAGGATAGATTACCCTACTGCTACAGTTGGGTCTGCTCAATCAGGTTCTACGGTCTCGGGCCCGGTCCTATTTAAATTAGTCGTGTCGGCGGAGCAATGAGTTGTGGCTCGAATCGGAAAATGGAAACGGGGGATTTCTTGATCTTTTTTTTGCCGAAATGAAAACGGAACAACACGGGAAATTCCGAACATGGTCAAAATGAATATTAATATACCTGAATGAATCATTTCACACGGCGTATGCAACAAACCCTTTGTCTAAGCTAATGTTGTGGATCAACTGCGGGTCGGCTTGATGGGGAACATCTGGATGTTGTGAAACAGTGTTGATACAAGAAAGATGCTGACTGAGCGAAGTCGGGCGGAAAAAATAAAACACATTATAAAAAGCTGACCGTCTCCCAGACGGACTTCGAACGTGGTTTGAACATGAATGTATGGATGAAATTCCGTTTCTGTCATATCTTGGCTCTGTTTATGTTTTGGGGCGATGCCCAACGACGTCCTCTCCAAAACTAACTCATCAAACCTTAATACCAGCAGCTCGTGGCCTCAAACATACACTCTTTCCTATAAACGAACTCAGTTTGGAGACACGCACAGCAGTGTATGATATTTCTGTCCGCCGAATACAGCAGCTTTAAGGCTAGTGGCACTAAAGCTAGTGGCTGCTACCGAGACACTATCAGTACCAGCTAGCATCCGTGACGTTGGCATTAGCAAGTGGACATGCCATGCATGTTTATTCTAAGCTAACTCAGATTTGACACGTGGTAGGAAGTCATTAATTCTATCCGCTAAATCCAAAACACCATTTCTAGTGGCTAGGGGCAGTTAGCATTTCTGGCTATTTGCCTGATCTATACGTTCTTTCGAAGCTAACTGATCAATCTTAGTGTGTGTCTGCTAATGCCATCAGCTAATGGAGGCTCCCGAGATCGTTAGCATCTAGCATTCGTGAGGCTAGTATTAGCATCTATTGGCCGCGTCGTACATGTTTCTTATAAGCTGACTTAGATTTTACACGTAGTGGGAAAATATGAGTTATGTCCGCTAGGTTTTAACATTTATTATACTGAAATCTGACTCGATGCAAATTTCCCAACCATGATTGAATAATGGGAGGATGGGTGATGGGAGTAGGTCCCTGGCACGTCCTAACAGTCCAGGTAAGGTGATAAGTCATTGCTATATTTACAGACTGAAACCAAAAAACACATTCCAAAGCACAGGCGTTTTACGACATCCTTTTAAAAAGTTCCACTCAAGGCTGAGGTCAAACCTAGGACAAGTATTTTGAGTGTAACTGGAATAAAACAGGAAATAAAATGGTATATAACTTCATTAGCAATTAGCATTTGTGGCTATTTGCCTTACCTGTATATTCTTTCTAAGCTAACTTATGAATCTTAGTGCCTCCTGAGTTACTATCATTAACAGCTAGCATCCATGAGACTAGCATTAGCATCAATTACATTTTCATACATGTACATGTTGACTTAGATTTGATACTTGGTAGGAAGTCATTGAGATTTGCGGCAACTGGCCACATCCCTACCTCTTTTTCTAAGCTAACTCATTCATCTTAGCATCTGTCTGCTAATTCCCTCCAATCCTGAGATGCTAGCATTAGCAGCAAGTGGCCATGCCCATACATGTTTCTTATAAGGTAACACAGTTTGAAGACCCAGAAAAATGTCAATAAAGGTTCCGTCTGCTAAAACAAGTGGCACTTATACTATTTGCTTGTGGTTACTTCTAAGACAAAATATTTAGCAGCTAGCATCAGTAATGCTAGCATTCGTGGCTACTGGACACATCTACACCTTCATTCTGAACTGACTCATCAACCATAGTGTATGTCCACTAATGCCAGAAGCTAGTGTCCGCTCCTGAGATGCTATAATTCACAGCTAGCATCTGTGAGGCTAGCACTACCAGTTAGTGGACACGTCCATACATGTTTTTTTTAAGCTAACTCAGTTTGGACAAGCAGCAGAAGGTCATTAGCATGTGCAGCTATTGAAAACATATATACATTTCTCCTAAGTCATTAACCTTAGTGTCTGTCTGCTTATAATGCAATTATCAGCAGCTAGCATTGGTGACACTAGCAATAGCATCTACAGCCACTTCCATACATGTTTCTTATCATTTTCAAACTGAATTCCATCTGAATATGTAACACATTACTCCAAAACAAGATCAGACATGCACTGTTTACCAAATTGTTCGAATTAGTTATCTTCTGTCCTTCTTTAGCAAGATGGCGTCTCGGCTCCTCCCATGGGCATGCCAAGCAGTTGTTTGTGCGCCTTGAGGTCTGGCTCTCCCACAACAGCGCCACACGTCCTGTTATCAAAATTTCCTAGACAAAATATTACGCATTTCAAACAGCCTGCCCCTGACATTGAACTAAAGCCCAGTCAGTGAATATCGTTATTGCATTAAACTGAATACATGTAATTTGTAGTCAATCGTATAAAATCCTTTATAGTCAAACGTATAAAATCCTTTAACCCGCACAGCAAAAGTGCAAGCTAGCTTTATGAGAACTGCTGAAGAGGGCCGAATCATCTCGGTTTGGGATCAAGATGTCACGACGGATGCTCGAAACGGACCGAGACGGAGAAGAGTCGCCGTTTTGTCAGCTTTTGCCACAAAAGATCTCGGATCGGCTTTAGCGGCCGTCCGATCCGGTAAAACCTTCGCTACTTGCCTTAAATTTGCTGACACTTCCTGTTTTTCTGTTTTCTGTCTTTGAACCCGTGACAACATGATACCTCAGAGACAGTGTTCCCTCTTAGCTGCGCGCATGCGCAATTGCGCACTGCTCGCACATCCTCAGCGCACAAGAAAATCTAGCCGGCGCACAAAAATCAGGGCTCAAAATTACTAATTAAGAAGCGACTCAAGTCAAAGTTACAGTGCATGAAGGGAAAAATACACAGGTTCCCCTGACGTTGTGTCCTAAATGCGGTATTTTGAAGTCGAGTCGAAGGAGAACGAAGTTGAGTAAAGTTAGTAGAGTTTGTCGAGAACCGGCTTCTTCGGTTCAGCTCACTAAAAGGAACCGGCTCTTTTGGGTCCTAAACGGCTCTTCGGGTTGTTTTTGCTTCTTTCATCCCAACATGACCAAATATTATGTAAAATGATGCACAACATGACTTAAAGGAAGGGGGGAATAGAACAAAAAAGAAAAAAATACCAAAATGAAAAAGTAGTGAAAAGCTGAGAAAAAAGAAACAAAAGGAAGAGAAAAAAAGAAGGAAACATTTAGAAAAAAAGCCAGAAAAAAAGGAAAAGAAATGTAGGAAAAAAAGTAAATAGAGAACAAAAAGTAAAAAGTAACAGCTTGGAAAAAAAAACACAATGAGATTTTTTTTTAAAGGAATTAAAAAAAAGTCGAAAAAAACACGGAAAAAAGAAGAAAAAGTTTGTGTTGCATTCAAATAATTTCCAATTTAACAAAGGGAAACTTTTTGCCAACATTGTACTTCCACTAAAAAATGTGATTAAGTACAGTTCTGTATCTTGCAACCGACGATATAAGCCCCCAAAAATGTTAATATTATGGGACAAAATATATCAGGAAATAAAAAGAAATAGAAATCTTGTGAAAGAATTGTAAGAACAAACGACGTTTGTAGGCCGTACAACCTTTTCAATAGTACATAGGTCAATTCATTCAAAAGAGAAAACAATATTTTGCATTGCCGGAAACTCAGCAAAATGTAACTTGATGTCAAGTTTTGGACATGTTTGATAAGGAATTATCTTGCCACACTTGGGATTACGGTTGCTCACTGTTGTTTCAAGCGTTGCTCACCGACTTTGTGCGAACGCTCAGACCCCTGGAAAATTACAGGGAACATTGCTCAGAGACCCAGACAATTCTGGAAAAATAAATTCATTTGCATACTCTTGGGAGAGACCTTAAAAGTAGCACGGGCGGGTCTTACGTACCGGATTATAAAATGTAATAATATTGACTTTTGGGGGCCAAGGGAAAAATGTGGTTTTTCTCATCTGTATAAATTATATTGGTTTATTGATTTAGGAACTCTTAGGTGACCGCATCCCCGACTGGATGCTTCATAGGGACGTTATACGGTAAAACCCCGGGACGCAATGTTAATCTGTTCTGAGGTGAAATTGCCGTATTGTGCTAGTACCCCAGGTAAAAACAATAGAATAACAAATAGTATATGGTATGTACTACCTATGTGTGATGTACATGTATTGTATATACCGTATTTTCCGCACTATAAGGCGCACCTAAAAGCCTTTATTTTTTTCAAAAGCTGACCATGCGCCTTATAATACAGTGCGCCTTATTTATGGAACAAAATTAATTCGCAAAGTCTTGCAACAAACTGGCAGCCGCCGACTCGATTTTCCCCCGAACGTGGAGTAGTCCGCGGTGTATGCTGGGATTTATTTACCGGCATTTCATTGGCTAACCAATGTGTCAATCATCATTTGAATCAATCACTATTGGCTAAAGTTATTCGGAGGTCAAGGAGCGGATCCTTTTTATCATTTACAGGCTGGCATTGGCTTGAACGGCAAAACAAAGCCTGCAATTGGCCAAAAAAGACGTTTCAATCATCAGTTGAATCGATCACTATTGGCTAAAGTTATTCGGAGGTCAAGAGGCGGATCCTTTTTATCATTTACAGGCTGGCATTGGCTTAAACGGCAAAACAAAGCCTGCAATTGGCTGAAAAAGATGAATGTGTATAGCACGTGGCTGACTGCATACAGAAAGCATTTTTTTACTATTTTGTATTTGTAAATATTTTATTCTCCTGGATTTACTAAACTCACGGATATAAGAGGACCACGGCTGCACATTATTATGAACACAACGACTTCGGTAAAATACTCTGGCTATATTTATTATCCCTGTATCTTGTTTCAGACTGAACTCGATGTGTCTGTGATAAGCGGTGCAGATAATGGATGGAATGGAGTGTCTATTTTTAAATTAAACTCAATTCCAAGTGTTTATCGTCATATGCACATTAAAGTTGCGAGCGAAAAAGAAAATAGAAACTAAGGAATGGTTGGCATTTCTTGAATCCTAAGACTTTAACCTTCCGAATGATGGAACGATGCATTTGAGTGACATTGTACGGACACCGCATCCGCACGTGTTCTCGACACGTATTTGCGTCTTTGCAAGCTTTGGGAAAGTTAAGGGGGTAATCAGTTGGACTGAACTATCGGACTGTTTTGTCGACGTTCCCATTGTAGCGCCTTATAATCCGGCGCGTCTTATGTATGTCAAAAATAGGACCAAAAACGATTTTTTCGGGGTGCGCCCTATAACCCGGTGCGCCTTATAGTGCGGAAAATACGGTAGTTAAATAACATTTTAAACAAATCTATATATGTAAAGGAAAAATTATATACAGTAATCCCTCGGTTATCGCGGTTAATGGGGACCGAGACCCCCCGCGAAAACTGAAAATCCGCGAAGTAGCGGCGCCCCTTCAAAAATGCTTAAAAAAACGTATACAGGTATACAGTAAACCCTGGTCTGTGTTCATTTTAATGAAAGTGAAAGAGCTACCTTCTGACAGTAACAACATACTTTAGCTAGCGGCATCGAACGACTTTTACAACAAATACACAAAACCACACACTATTAGCCGTGTTTAGGTAGTACAAACAAGAATATACTTACGTCGCGTCGCCGAGTTCCTCCATGATAAACAGCGCCACATATGAAGGGGGTGAGGTGGGAGGAGTTGAAGGAGGGGGGGTGAGCGAAGCGGTAACTCACCATGACTAAGCATTGTGTCAGGGCCTCCCCCTCCCCTTCACAATAAGAGTATCCACACCGTGTCCTCGGTTGACATAAGTTCGCGCTTGCTCAAGTCAATAAATGCTTTTATTGAAAAGGTAAGGTATATTTTTTAGACCCGCAAAAGTGGAACAGCGAACTAGCGAGGTTCCACTGTATTGTGATACCTGGTAGAGTGTAGTAGCGGGTGGATGCAAAAGGGAGGAGACAGCAGATTATATATTTGAAACTGATTGTAAAAAACACCTGGCCAGGACTTATTTTGAATAATACTCCCAATTGTCGATTAGTGACAGCCATGCAACTTTGATAGGGATTCATGCGCCTTCTTTGTATGTATTAATCATTGCTAGCTTTCTTCCTATGATTATCAGATTTCTTTATTTGTATTTCTCTTTTCTTTTTTTTTTTTTCAGTCATGTTGCAACATCCCATCACAGAATGAACAATTATCCCGGAAAGAAAAAAGGGCTTATAGGAGACTTATAAGAGACTTGTCCCCAAAACAACTGACACTTCTTCAATCAATCATATAAGCAAAATATCATATCTTTATAATCATTTGTCAATCTATTAAAAATGATCACAGTATTAAATCACGATATATTCAGTATTTTACAGTTTCTGAGAAGTTTGTCTGTTCACATCCTTCTCCTCCTTACTCTCTATCAACAATATATTATGTAAAACCGGAGAAAATAGATATTTTCTCCTGAAAAATGTAAAGTTTAAAGTGGGATTGGACGTTATTTGCTTCTCCCTTTAGCACCACTGCTAAATTTGGGAGCAGTATTGAATAATAACTGTAGAAAAATACAGTGTTATGTCATTGATGGACAGTCTTTACAAAGCACACACGATTCTGAACTGAAAAAAGAGAAAGGAATGGTGGGAGGTAATTTTGCCAATTGCATAGTAGCTTTTTTATGATCCTGTGACATCAACCAATAGCAGACAAGCATATTAAAGTCGTGACTCATGATACACACAAACACTGTAAAGTTTTCGGAAATGCAAACTGAATGGTTGTTGATGCCATTAAGAGGAACCAGAGAAAAACGCTGTAAAGTGATAATGTCACAAGGCGGAGACGCCATATCCCGGGGGTCGACTATATTCTAATTTTTGTTTGCATCTCCAGGTGCAACGAAGGAAATAACCAATCAGCATCCTGGAATCCGGCAGACACCTCCATATGCAACAGACGTCGGCTATTTCCCAACGATTTGGAGCATCCGTCTTCCCAGGATCTCCCTCACCTTACACCAACTTCAGCTCGCCCTCTTCACCACTCTCTTCCTCTCCTGGAAAGACCTCTTCCAGTCGTGAGCGCCTTAAACGGACGCTCCAACCTGCTGGGTCGGTCGTGTGCCCAAGGGTCCGGGAACATGACCCCCGGCCTTGGTCCGGGACCGGACAGTCCTTTAGTTCAAGAGCTGTCCGAACTAGAGAGTCAAATCTCGGCGATTAAGCAGCAGCTGCAGTCGGCCATGAGGAGGAAGAGAGAGCTGGAGAAGTACCAGACGGAAAACCCCCTAGCGAACCAGACTACACCGAGTGCGGCGACCGTGCATCAGTCTAACCAGCTTTCACAGTATACACCACCACAGCAACAGACTAACCAACTCCCTTAGTTAGGAAACTGTGCCCTAACTCTTTTCCAGTTCCATTTTTCGGAGCAGGACGTATATCGGCCCCACCCCAAAACATACACAAGAGAGTAGAGAGAGTTGAAATGAGATGGGACACGTTGTTTATTTCATCCAAACATTCAAGCAAATAGTTGGAGACGCCCTGACCCAGCCAAAGTCCTGTCAGTCACACACCTTCTAAATGTTTCTACTTTTTATTCCACAATACATTTTCCAACGTATAGTGGTCCTGGATTAGGATGCAGAGGACTTTGAGAGGTTCAGGAGAACCCTCGAACGCTGGTCTACAATGTGCCGATAGGAACATATCTCAGTGCCAAAGGAAACATTTCCAGGTAGGACTAGGAGTAACGGACATTGGACAGTACCAAGAACCAAGTCAGTCCTTCCTCGCCAGTTTGTGGTGAGCTACGTAAACCGTTTCCTTCATGTTATTTCATCCCCTCGCTATCTCATTGCCTTCCTCTCTTTAAGCCTCGCCTCTCCAACGGAACAGATTTGCTTCGCACTGATAAGCCCGTTCCCAGATACGGAGACTCGTAGGTATTTAAGCCTAATGGCGCAAATCACCCGGGTCTAATGCCGCGGCTGGCTGAAAGTCAGGATAACCTGAGGTTGAACCCCACCGTTAGAATTTAAGTCATTGATCTAGATCAGGGGTCACAAACTTAACTTACTCGGGGGGGGGGGCGCTCCAGGTAGGGTCTGGTTAGGGTTCCTCAGATAAAAGTGCTCCACTGTTCCCGATTTTTGTACCCAAAATAAGATCTTAGTAGGTATATAGTAAATAGATCCATCTGTTAAATATTATTACAGCAAATAATCAATACTATTGGGATTTGATTCCACTGCCCTTTAACCTTCAGTTCAACTGTGATGTCCATCTAACTTACCACCCCAGTGGCCCTTCATTCCGCATCTCAAGAGCAGAAATTCACAGAAGGGTGCAATATGCATTCACTGTCCCTTAAGCTTCAGTTCAACTGCAATGTCCATCTCCTTTACTACCCCAGTGGCCCTTCATTCCATATCTCAAGAGCAGATATTCACAGAAGGGTGCAAGATGTATCCACTGTCCCTTAAGCTTCAGTTCAACAGCAATGTGCATTCACTGTTCTTTAAGCTTCAGTTCCCTGAAGTGACAATCTCTTTCCACATCCCTGGCGCACCTTGCACCATGTTTCAAAATCAAAACTTAATAAACCTTATCTGCAAGGGGCATCTGCTGTCCTTTAAACTTCAGATCAACAGCAGAGAAAATGTACTTTTCGGACCTGGCGGCCCCTTACCACGCATTTCAAAAGCCGAAACTCACTGAAAGTGACATGCAAGATGCATCCACTGTCCCTTAAGCTTCAGTTCAACTGCAGTGTGCATTCACTGTCTTTTAAGCTTCAGTTTCCTGAAGTGACAATCTCTTTCCACATCCCTGGCGCACCTTGCACCATGTTTTAAAAGCAAAACTTAACAAATGTTATATGCAAGAGCATCTGCTGTCCTTTAAACTTCAGATCAACAGCAGAGACAATGTAGTTTTCGGATCTGGCGGCCCCTTGTGACGCATTTCAAAAGCCGAAACTCACTGAAAGTGACATGCAAGGTGCAATCACTGTCCTTGAAGTTTCAGTTCAACTGCTGTTACGATCTCCTTCCCCCGTCTTCCGCCTTTCACAGGCAGACATTCACCGAACGTTAGACGCAAGGTGCCTCTGATGGCCTTTAAGCTTTAGTTCAACTGCGGTGACAATTTCCTTCCCTACCGTGGCAGCTCGTTTGGCATTTCAATTTAAATCAAAAGTTTTGCAATCAAGTTGATTAAAAAGGACACATTAATTTAGCTAATTTGTCGTGATGTGTATCCACTGCAATGGGTCGGACCAGGAAGTAGCTAGCCAATCCGACATTCATCCAACTCAAACATTAGCATTAGCAATTTTGAGCCCCTGCTAATTTTAATGGAGTTTGCATCCACATCAAAGACGTGCATCCCACACTAACCGTTTTCAGATCACGGTCGGGGCCCCAGATAAGCCCCCGGGCTGCAAATTTGAAACCCCTGATCCAGATCAAACCTCGTCTTTTGTGATATTTGATCACCTTTACAGATGCTACGTTTACATGAAGTGGATAGCTAGTTTCGAAACAACCAGGATCTTACCACAATTGTCAGTTTTCAGATCACTTAACAAAAGAGTTACATTGTGTCAATTTCTTACCTTCTGTGTTTCCAAGTATGTCGTTTCAGAAGACTCGGATTCCCTGCGAATAGAGCATGCACACACTTCAAATGTTCACTATTGGGGTTCATAAATCCAAGATTGAGAACAGGTTTTGTGCTTTATTGACTGGGTGTAAACAAAGTCGAATATTTTCTTTTTCATCACGTCAGTTTATCTGTCAAATTGATCTTCCCAACACGAGGTCCTTCAAAAACATCAAGTTTCTTTTCTATGAGGGTTTAGGATCCAAACAAATATTCTCGATTATTTTGTCAACCTGAAGAGTTTTATTACCATAAACATTCAATTGTCACACCTGAAACGGTCCCGTTGTAATTATTTTTCCTATTTGATGTTCAAGTTTTGAGTTCCGTCATTAAAGACTGATCTCTCTGGTTTGCACTGATAATGTTTCCCGAATTATTTCCAAAATCTTGGTGATAAACCCCTTCTTTGTATAGCATTTCAAGCTCAGAACTTCTAAAACTTAGAATCTTAGTATGTCATCAAAACACAATCAGGAGCAAAACTGTTCATTATTGTTTCAAGTATCGAACCTTCCTGTGTGGAGTTTGTATGTTCTCCCTTTGCTTGCGTGGGTTTCCTCCGGGCACTCTGGTTTCCTCCCACATTCCAAAAACATGCATGTCAGGTTAATTGGCCGGTCCTAATTGTCCCTTGGTGTGAGCAAGTGAGTTGTCTGTCCCTTTGTGCCCTGCGACTGTCTGGCAACCAGTTCAGGATGTCCTCTGCCCAATGCCTGACAATGGCTGAGATGGGCTCCAGCACCCCTGCGATCCTACTGAGGATAAGCGGTGCAGATAATGGATGGATAGTTTCAAGTCATTAAACTCCCTGATCATGTAACTGATCATCTGCTAACTATACTGCATTTCACTTTCTTAACGAACAGGCTACGCTGTTAGCAGATGCTAATTTCTAAAGAAAATGAATCACAGATACATTTAAAACAGTTTAAGCTAAACTTTAATACCTTTGTATTAAAGTATAGCTGTCAATGAATAAGTTAAAGTAGTGACATTCTCCTAGTACAGCTAATAATAATAATAATAATAATTTCCTTGTATTGTCATTCTGTGTAACGATGCAATATTTTGGCTTCCTTAATAAACAGAGAAACACTGTTAGCAGAGATGCTAATTGATAAGAAAGAGGAATAACGGATTAGTTTCCAGTAATCAAATCTACTGATGTTTATATTCCAGCAGTCAGTGGCAGTGAATGAGTTACACTAGCAACGAGCTACTAGTACAGCTCATTATATTCCATTTCAAGTTCGGCTTAGCTGAGATGCTAATTGCTAAGGAACTTCCAATTATGGGAAAGAGTCACCAGGAAAATGAAAACTGTGGGGTTTGTTTCTCGCAGGACTTACGTCTTGGTCCCACATGCCATTAAGTCCAACTCTATTAGGTCGTCCCTTCGGGTTGTGAATTGGTGGACAAATTACTACTTTCCTCCCGCCGATGTATTCGTTTTTTCCGTTTATTTTAATCGAGCCGTAGAAACTCTCCTCTGTGAAGTAACGCTGCCTTAAACTAGACTAAAACTTGATTAGTTTAGCTTAATTTGTCCATCAACAGTTAAGTCCACCTCAGAGTTTTGGGGTCTAAGGTTTAAATCCAGGATACTTGAGTGGAGTTTGCATGGTCCCACCAAGGCAGGCCAGTTTGGGTTAGTAAATGTAATTGGGTTTGATTCAAAAGTCAGAAAGACTACAAGTTCTTCATGAAGCTTCATTTGTCCACCTTACAGTTTTGAGGTCTAGGGGCTCACTAGGACTGTTTGGGTTTACGAGAAGTTCTCTTATTTGCTCCTCAGGTACAAAAGTCCAAAGTATTACAAATGTTTCATGAAGCTTCATTTGTCCACCTTGCAGTATCGAGGTCTAGGGATGGAGTCCAGGAGCCAGTCTTCTTGAGTGGAGTTCTCAACAGGATTGTTTCAATTTAAGATAGGTAATCTGGTTTGGGTTTAAACACAAAATTGCACAAGTGCTTCATGAAGCTTCATGTGTCGATTTGCAGTTAGCATGTCCACCTTGGGGTTTGGGGTTTAGGGTTCGAAATCAGGATCCGGTTTTCTTCATTGGAATTTGCATATTCTTATCCGGGTTTATTAGAGCTAATCTGATTTGCTGCTTTATCACAAATGCTTCATGAAGATACATTAGTGCATCAAGACTTAGTAGGTCCACTTCACAGTTTTGAAGTCTAGGGTCTTCTTGAGTGGAGTTTGCATGGTCCCACCAAGGCAGGCTGGTTTGGGTTTGTAAAGGTACTTGGGGTTTTTTTTCAGGTTCAAAAGTCAGAACGACTACAAGTTTTTCATGAAGCTTCATTTGTCCACCTCACTCTTTTGAGGTCCAAGGGGCTCACCAGGACTGTTTGGGTTTACAAGAAGTTCTCTTATTTGCTCCTCAGCTACAAAAGTCCAAAATATCACAAATGTTTCATGAAGCTTCATTTGTCCACCTTGCAGTATCGAGGTCTAGGGATGGAGTCCAGGAACCAGTGTTCTTGAGTGGAGTTCTCAACAGGATTGTTTCAATTTAAGATAGGTAATCTGGTTTGGGTTTAAACACAAAATTGCACAAGTGCTTCATGAAGCTTCATGTGTCGATTTGCAGTTAGCATGTCCACCTTGGGGTTTGGGGTTTAGGGTTCGAAATCAGGATCCGGTTTTCTTCATTGGAATTTGCATATTCTTATCCGGGTTTATTAGAGCTAATCTGATTTGCTGCTTTATCACAAATGCTTCATGAAGATACATTAGTGCATCAAGACTTAGTAGGTCCACTTCACAGTTTTGAAGTCTAGGGTCTTCTTGAGTGGAGTTTGCATGGTCCCACCAAGGCAGGCTGGTTTGGGTTTTTTTTCAGGTTCAAAAGTCAGAACGACTACAAGTTTTTCATGAAGCTTCATTTGTCCACCTCACTCTTTTGAGGTCTAAGGGGCTCACCAGGACTGTTTGGGTTTACGAGAAGTTCTCTTATTTGCTCCTCAGCTACAAAAGTCCAAAATATCACAATTGTTTCATGAAGCTTCATTTGTCCACCTTGCAGTATCAAGGTCTAGGGACTGTTTGGGTTGACGAGAAGTTCTCTTATTTGCTCCTCAGGTACAAAAGTCCAAAATATCACAAATGCTTCATGAAGCTTTATTTGTCCACCTTGCAGTATCGAGGTCTAGGGATGGAGTCCAGCAGCCAGGTTTCTTGGGTGGAGTTCTCAACAGGATTGTTTGAATTTAATATAGGTAATCTGGTTTGGGTTTAAAACACAAAATTGCACAAGTGCTTCATGAAGCTTCATTTGTGAATTTGCAGTTAGCATATCCACCTTGGGGTTTTGGGGTCTAGGGTTCGAAATCTGGATCCAGTATTCTTAATTGGAATTTGCATTTTCTTACCCGGGTTTACTAGAGGTAATCTGATTTGCTGCTATGATATCACAAATGCTTCATGAAGATTCATTTGTCCACTTCACAGTTTTGAGGTCTAAGCAATCACCAGGACTTTTGGGTTTACAAAAGGTACTCTTATTTGCTCATATCATAAATGTTTCATGAAGCTTCATTTGTCCACCTCGCAGTATTGAGGTCTAGGGATGGAATCCAGGAGCCAGTCTTCTTGGGTGGATTGTTTGAATTTACGAGAGGTAATCTGGTTTGGGTTCAAAACCCAAAATTGCAAAAGTGCTTGGGGTTTTGGGGTGTAGGGTTCGAAATCTGGATCCAGTTTTCTTAATTGGAATTTGCATATTCTTACCCGGGTTTATGAGAGCTAATCTGATTTGCTGGTAGCTGGGATGGGCTCCAGCGCCCCCGGGACCCTACTGAGGATAAGCGGTGCATATAATGGATGGATGGATGGATGATTTGCTGGTGTGATATCACAAATGCTTCATTTGGTTCATTTGTCCATCAAGACTTAGTAAATCCACCTCACAGTTTAGAAGTCTGGGGTCCGAATCCTGGATTCGGTCTTCTTAAATGGAGTTCTGTTTGTGTTTTCTAGAGGTCATCTGGTTTCTTCCTGGGGTTCAAAAGTCAGAAATATCTCAAGCGCTTCACGAAGCACCGTGATAAGAAACACACAAGACGAGCACATAGTTGCTACCTACTATTTAATTTGATCCAAAACCAATAAAATAAAATCTATGCAGCATTTCAAATCAAAACGGTTCGTCGGAACCGTGTCATTAAAATACAATTATAATCACAATGTCGAAGAGTATAATTCAAATCATGTATATTTATAAAACATCTTGACTTCTCTCTTCATGCTTGGCGTTTTTCTTCCGACGGGAGTCACAACATTGCATCACAATCCACTGGCGGGTGGGGGAGGGAAACCTCGAAGAGGAAACGTGAAGCCATTGTTAGCCCGGCGTCGTCTTTTTTTTTTTCGGTTTCAGGCTAGCCGGACCTCGTAGCAAGCCACAGTACAGGGATCGGAATTTCATTTTTTGAGGGTCCGACAGGCTGGCTAGCCGAGCGGACCCTCTCCGAAAACGGAACAATGGATCCGGGTACGGTAAATATGTGAAGATGAACATCTAAGGAGGTTCACAGCAGGCAAACGGGTCCAAACGGATCGTAATGTTACAGATCAACAAAAATCTTTACGAAAATTCCACCTGACGCGGTCGATTCCGATACAGTAGACCCCCAGGGTACGACTAAATCTAAAGTAGCGTGTCGGAGCTTCGTTTCCATAATTAAATAGCTACCGTATACCAACAGGGTTGGGTAGGGTTACTTTAAGTGGATTACTTTCAATTACTTTTGGATTACTCCAATACCAAATATGCTAATAAAAGACAAAAGAAGCTAAATGTAACGGGTGTAATAATAACTTTTGTTTTATTGAAATTCCTGCTGAAATATGTGTATAGTTTTCCTGCAATGATGAGTCCAACAGTGCCACCTGCTGGTATGGGGTAGGGTTTGTTTTTGGCTTCTGACATGTGACCGGGAGGCGGGGTTTGTTGGCAGTCTACAGAGAGAGCTGCCAACGGTAAGACACATCTTTTGGTGCTCCACAAAAAAAGCTAATTTTAAACATTATAACCACAGCTGACAAATCTCTCATGCACAGTGATGTGATTGATGTTGTCAAGCTGTTTGGATTTAATTTAAAATGTTAATTCCCCTGATAGAGATCAAAGAGATCAAAGCCAGCAGAGGAGCTAATGTTGTGACTCATTTCATCTGCAGGTAAACTGTGATAAAAACCTCATCATCCAGTCCAGCGTGAATGTGGATCTTTGATGGGACAGGTACACCACGGTTACATAAATATGAATAAAATGATGACTCACAACACGTGATAAGCTTTCTCTCCTGGCTTTGATCTCTTTGATCACCGGCAAAACGAACATAAAATGCGACAGAAACAAAATGAAAATAAATCCAAACAGCTTGCCAACATCTATGAATTCTGTTAATCTCCAAACCTGCATAAAATTTAGTAATTGTATTCATATTTAGTTTATTTTGTCTTTTATTAGCATATTTGGTATTGGAGTAATCCAAAAGTAATTGAAAGTAATCAAGTCAAAGTAACCCTACCAAACCCTGAATACCAATAATCGTATTCAGTGTGTAATTTTTAGTGCCTCCTAGTGGTCCGAAAAACCAAAACATTGATTTTAATACCGGGCAAAAATACATGAACCATCATGCTATTGTAATTTTTTTATTTGGAAGAAAAAACATAGGTCAAAAAATTCGTATTTCTTTTACTCTGTGGAATTCCCACTTAAATTGGCGCCATGTTTGTCCGGCATCCTGCTGCCACGCAGTGCCATGTATCTCTGGCCCTTTCTCACACACAAGGCCACCTAGTGGTCAAATATTAACATTTGGGGCTTTAAAAAAGAGGATTTAAGGAAAATTATTGAATAGGCATTTTAGAAAAATGTGTATACTTTAAATTTGTATGCATATTAAACAGTTAAATTCATACAAATTTTCTTTAATAAATTGCTATGTTTGTAGCTATTTTTTAAGTGATACCACCTGTAACCTAAAAACGGTTTATCGGTCTTAAATGTTTCTAGGAAAAAAAAATCAAAATTTGAAAATTGTATGTCTCTTTTCTGAAATATGATTTATAATGTTTGGCAGCTCTATGTTGTCGTGTTTTTGCTTCTCCCTTTAGCATCCCTGCAAGCCTGAGGATCCAATGGATAAAATCACCCAAAAATCCAATATTGTATCACCGGCTTGCACGATCTTTACGAAAATTCTGAGATGAATGAAGAGAAAGGCATTGTGGGAAGTTTTTCTGCTCATAGCATAAAGGAATTTTCATGGGGCGGTAGTAGCTCAGGAGGTAGAGCGCTCGTCTTGGGATCAAGGGATCCCAGTTCGAATCCCGGCTCGTCCGTGTTACATGTCGAAGTGCCCTTGGGTAAGACACTGAACCCCTAACACCCCCCAATAAGCAGGTTAGCGCCTTACATGGCTGCAAGGCCGCTGTTGGGAAATGTGGAGCACATTGTAAACCGCTTTGGGAAGTCATTGACTTGAAAAGCGCTATAGAAATGCAGATCATTTCATTTCATAATTGTTGAAATTAATGACACATCATTAGATAGATAGATAGATAGCTTTTTATAGACAAAAATCCAATCTCTCAACGAGCCGCAGCTGGCGGCCCACGGGCGGTGCCAATTGGGCACCATGGCAACTCTGACACACACGGGCAGGGCCAATTGGGCGCCATGGCAACCATGACACCAATATCGACTCTTATTTTCGTGACCAATAGCAGACCAGCATTGATTGAATGTCAACCAATAGCCAACAGGCATCTTAGAGATGTAACTCATCAATGTTTCTCCACACATTAAATAACTGGAGGAAATGTTGCAAAGTGGGGCCGGAATAGTGTAAACGACGCAAGGCGGGGTCACCGTATCCCGGGGGTCTACTGTACAGCCGCGATAAAAAGCAACATTTTTTTTTCTGTACAAATGACAAACATCACAAAAACGACAACATCAAAATTTGCTATTTTCCATAGCACATTTTCAGACTGGGACGGGGACATTGCAGGAACTCGGTCGAAGGGATGCGACAAGGGAGGTGCGGGACATTTGTCCACGACAATCGCTCATACAAAAAATGTGCAAAACGGGCGCCCCAACGAAAAACAGAACACCTTGGGAGGAACGTAATCGCCCCGTGCGGTGGCGGGTTGTGAGGAAAAGGAGTTTGTTTGGTAACACGGCGTATTTTGGTTGGCCCCCCGGAGGGGGTGTGACGTGAACCGGACGAGAAATATTGTTTGGGGTGAGCAATCGAAGCCACGTGAAATGCGTCCTCGTCATTGTGTCTGGAAGTGCTGCGGGGACGCAAACGTGACCCGGTGCTGCCCCCTTAGTCATGTGACCTCCGTCATTGACGCCGAGTGGTTCTGAAAACGGATGCGGTGATTTTGGGGGGGGGGGGAAATCGGGAGGAGGGAATGGAAAGAGGAGAAACGTCATCAGGAGAGTGTCGGGTCCAGGCGGGATTCTGTTGGTGCTTCGTCGGGGAGGACGAGGACGAGGTGCATGCAGACAATCATGCTGACTTGATGAGTCATTTGTATAGAAATAAAGAATTACAGTTTCCATATGAAAAGGCACCCCAGATTTTAAGAATCACCCTCAACAGTAGTCTTTTATGACACATTTTTCGTATACAGTGGAACCTCGGTTTTCGAACGCCTCTCAGTTCGAACAAATCAGAGTGCGACCAAATATTTCGAGAAATTCTTGCTTCTCTGTTCGGTCAAAAAATCGGAGTTCGAACGCCGGTAATGCGTGAGTAGGTGCGATGCTGAGCGGCGTACAGGTGGAGATGGCTCTTTTCGTGACCAACTGTTATCGCGTGCGGACGTGCTTCGTTTTGCTTTCGCTTTAAATATAGGTGTACCAAGTGTTTTAGCCCCTAAGTATGCCTCCGAAGAAAGTCAGTGCAAGCAGCAAAGTTGCTACAGGTGAAAAAAGAAAAGTAGTGCGTACAACTATTGCATTTAAGAAAGAAATAATCCCTCTCCCCACCGTCCACCTGCGCCTTCTGCTGACCACCACAAAGGTAAGAAATCCTATGCATAATTATTTTCTTTCGCCTTTTTTTTTTTTACACGTTCATGTTAGCGTAATCTTTCGTACGGAAGATTACGATAACGCAAACGTACAGTTAGCTTTAAGTTTACGTTAAACATTCAAGGTAAACATTCAGGGTGTTGGAACGGAGCCCAACATTCAGGGTGTTGGAAAGGAGCCCCCTTTCCAATGAATCGCTCACCACTTGTTGTGGAGACCCGGGTGCTAAATGACTTGTAAACGACTTGATTTTTTTATTTTTACACATTCATGTTAACGTAATCTTTCGTACGGAAGATTACGATAACGCGAACGTACGATTAGCCTGGGTTAGCTTTAAGTTTACGTTAAACATTCAGGATGTTAGAACGGATTAAAACAATTTACATTATTTTTAATGGGAAAAATGATTTCGGTGATAGAACAAATCGGTTTTAGAACAGGGTTCTGGAACGAATTATGGTCGAGAACCGAGGTTCCACTGTACAGTAAAAGCGAAGGTTTCCCAAAACACACGTACTGTATTTTCCACACTAAAAGGCGCACCAGATTATGAGGCAATGCCCCCAAAATAATCTTTTATGATTTTTTTTTTAAGGTAATCAAAATAACCCTTAAAGAGAGCTAGTTGAGAAACATGGCAACGATTTCAAGCATTTACAAGCACTTCAACCAGGATTAAAGCCATTTCAATCCTTGAAAAAAACAAATCAAAATGTTCAAGGATTACAAGCACCCATACAAACTTTGAACTGCTATTTAGATGGCTTTTACTTTTTTAGCTAGCTATCCAACTCCCTTTTGCTTATTTACCTGAGTATGAACTTTACATTACAATATTATCATTGATATAATCAGGGTTGGGTAGGGTTACTTTAACTGGATTACTTTCAATTACTTTTGGATTACTCCAATACCAAATATGCTAAAAAAGACCAAATAAACTAAATATGAATAAAATGATGACTCACAACACGTGGTAAGCTTTCTCTCCTGGCTTTGATCTCTTTGATCTCCGGCAAAACGAACATCAAATGCGACAGAAACAAATTGAAAATAAATCCAAACATAATTTTTGCTGTTCCATGTATTCCATTACTCCCCAAGCCTGCACAAAATTTAGTCATTTTATTCATATTCAGTTTATTTTGTCTTTTATTAGCATTTTTGGTATTGGGGTAATCCAAAAGTAATTGAAAGTAATCAAGTTAAAGTAACCCTACCTAACCCTGCATAGGAGATTTTAAGGTGCGCTTTCGAATTTGGGTCAAATTGTTGTTTTTTTTGGTGCGGCTTATAGTCTGGAAGATACCATATTTCAAATCTCTACAAAGACCCTTAAAGAAACCCTGTCCCAATCTCTAAAACTGAGGTTGTACCTGTGCACTGAGGGTCTCCAGAGGACTCTCCACGCGAGGGAACGTCATAAGGGGCAGGCCGCGGTAGTCTTCGTTTTTCTGTTTGGTGGCGGCGCCGTGGAAACCTTTGAAATTATTCACCACGCACACGCCCTGGCGGAGGCACACGTGCGAGTCCACAATCAGTCAAGACAGCAACTGTGTTGCAGGATTTCATTTCGTGTACAGTATTCCCTTGATTTTTGTGTTTGATCTGTTCCAAAACTAACTGTTTTGACCGATCTAAGAGAACTTCCGCAAAAAAGGAACCATATATTATACATATACTTAGTCTATCCATCCGTATATAATGTAAGTCCATGTCATGGTTGCCATGGTGCCCAATTGGCCCCGCCTGTGTGGCGCCAGGTGCGGCTCGTTGAGAGATTGGCTTTCTGTCTATATTAAGCTCAGCCCTCTCTTGCTTCCTTTGCCAGCCCATCAATCAAACTGCTGCCCCACAAGACGTGGGTTCTGACTCAGTCCTGTTTTCCTGTTGATATTTCCAGTTCGGTATTGTTCCCGGGTTTTTTACCTATTCAATTTCGGGTTTTAGTTGTGTTTCCGTCTGTTTTTGTCCTGTTGTTATTTTTCCAGTTTTTGTTCCCGTCTAGTTTCTCCTGTTTATTTTCGATATCCTGATTCGTTCTCTGGGGAGCACGGCGGCGCAGTGGTTAGCGGCACAGTTCTAAGGTCTTGGGAACCTCCTGTGTGGGTTCAAATCCAGCTACTGGACTTCCTGTGCGGAGTTTGTATGTTCTCCCCGTGCTTGTGTGGGTTTCCTCCTGGCACTCCGGTTTCCTCCCACATTCCAAAGACATGCAATTCAGGTGGATTAGGCGGTCCAAATTGCTCCTAGGCGTGAATGAGCGAGCGAGTTGTCTGTTCCTGTGTGCCCTGCGATTGGCTGGCAACCAGTTCAGGGTGTCCCCTGCCCACTGCCTGATGATTGCTGGGATAGGCTCCAGCATCCCAGCGACCCTACTGAGGATAAGCGGTGCAGCTAATGAGATGAGATGAGATTCGTTATCAATCTTGTCTGTCCCGTCCTGTCCGGTATCAACCCCATCTGTTCGGTATCAACTCAGGCAATTGGAATCGATCTCGCCGGTCTCTGGCTTCCTGTCTTTCCACACCAGACCGGCTGCCTATCATGCATGACTCCTAATTTCCCGTAAAATGAAGGCTTGTGTGAGAACGTCACGCGATTGGGTCCTGATCCTGTTCTGGTTCTTGACAGTCCATGCTTTTGGCAACCTCCGTATGAGCACAAGTTGCAAACAGACACTTTTAGAGCGAGGGGTAAACAAGCAGTGTACTTTGTTGCTTTTGGTGAGTGACATCATTGAAATCAGTCAAAGTTCATGTTAAAATTTAAATACAGAAACAAAGAAGTCAGTTCTCTGATTGGTTTTCAGCGTACTTACGCTCTTAAAGTGAGCATAGCAAATAAAAGTCAGATTGTGATTCGTCGAGGGAGCAATGACTAATGCTTCTTATATCATGCGACCAATTGTTCCGCGATTGTAACCAAGTTTATCATGCATGCTAGGAAAATAAATATAGGGTTTGTCTCGGAAGAAATGCTTCACCATTTAATAGGTTGTGCTTTACAGTGAAGATGAGGGTTGCGACCAAAATGAAAACGCATTCGCACCAGTGCTACTAGATAGATAGTGTCATAATTGCCCTGTTTGGAACACCTGTGGCAGCTTGATTGGCGCCAACAGCCCGGACAAGCTGATTGGTGGCCACACCCTTCTTAAGCCCCCGACTTCAGTTCAAACTTTGTCAGATCGTTGCGAGCATTTGTGTTTCACTCAGTGAGTGTTCCCGTCCGACTCCATCCCTGTTAAAACCTGTTTCCTGCCTGATTCCCGTTTTTCGACCTGTTTCTGAACCTGACTACGCCTGTTTTGCCTGCCGCCTGCCTACGACCACTATTACGAACTTTACATCGCCTCTGATCTCCAGCCCTGGTCAACGACTTCCCGCCTTGCTCGTTCCCGCTCTCCACCAGTCTTCGGATCAAGCAATCGAGCGAGCCTTACTCTCACTCTCTTTCAATACAATCTGAGAAACGCATGCAATTGAGTCCTGTGTTCGTTCTGGTCTGTGACAGATAGATAGATACAGACAGACTGAGGAGATCATTTCTTCCTCATGCCATGAGGCTCTTTAACTCCACCCGGGGGAGTAAAAGCCCACATTAACCCCACCCCCACATTGCATATTACCCTATTTTTATGACAGTGTGTATTTTCCGTAGCACTATTTAAATACCCTATGTCAACACGTTATATTATTTTTGTATTCTATATCTTTTATTTTATTATTTTTCAACCCAAGGATACTGCTGGAAGTGTGAATTAGTATCTATCTATCCATCTATCTATTCGTGTAGCAATCCACATAAAATTTCGGATCAATGTGATTGGTTACTCCGACTTTGAATTGCACCTATATAATATCACGTAATAACTAAAACAGCACATACAATAAAATAATGGTGTGTTTCTTTTGAACAGTATTACCATGGCCAAGCTTGTTTTATACTATCCATTTTTTAAATGATGGCAAAAATAAATAAACACAAACAGACATATATAACAGATAAGAGTAAGTGGTGTAAAGAATGTACTTTCTTGTTATTTGACCATCTAGGTCACGGGTGTCAAACAGGCCCGCGGGCCAGATCAGGCCCGCTAAGGGATTGAATCCGGCCCGCGAGACAACACTCAGAGAAGCGCAAGAGAAAAACAAGCTGCAGGTTGAAATTTGTCCACTCGATGTTGCCAAAGCCAGGTTCCTCTCACAAAGACACTGTACTTGTATTTATTTCTCTCTCTCTCTCTCTCTCTCTCTCTCTCCACCCCTTTTCTCCCACTCTATCTTTCTCTCTCTCTCCACCCCTTTTCTCTCTCTCTTTCTTTTCCACCCCTTTTCTCCCACTCTGTCTCTTTCACTTTCTGTGTCTCTCTTTTTCTCTTTCTTTGTTGCTCTTTGTCTCTTTCTCCCTCTGTGTCTTTTTAACTTCTTTTGCTCTAACTTCCTTTTTTCCTTTTCTCTTTCTCTCTTCCTACCCTTCGCGTTTTCTTTTCTCCTTTCTCTCCTTCTGTCTTTCTATTTCTCTTTGGATTTCTTTCTTCCTTTGCCTTTCTTTTCTCCCTCTCTCACGACTTTTTATCTCTTTTGTTTCTCACGCTCTCTCCCTCTCTCTTTTTTTTCTTTCTTTTCTCCTTTTCCCTCCCTCTTTCTCTTATTTATTTATCTCTCTTTTTCTTTCTCTTTAATCTACTAGTCCGGCCCTCGACAGAATGTTTTTTTCTATCGTGTGGGCCCCCGAGTTAAAATGAGTTTGACACCCCTGATCTAGGTATTACAAAAAATGTATTTGTTTCTAGAGGATTGGAAACTATATCTGCTCCCTGCAAAACAAAAATGAAATATTCCAACGGATCGCAAACGAAAATGTATAAACCTGTGCCGGTGGCCGGTGTGAATTCCAAAACAGTGCGGCTTTAATATAAAATCCCAGTGGTGGTGATGACTGTTCCTATCTGATTCTGTGTGAGAAACCTCATTTTAAGGAAACCTCCCGAAGAAAGTGAGGGACAATCTAAGTTTCAATTTGTTCTTCCGCGGTAGGTTGTTTGTTCGGCAGGAACTCGGAAAATCCAATTTAACATCTTCAGACGTCTTGTGCGCAGTGAAAGATAAGATGTCATCTGCATGCATAGTGACAAACTGAAATCGATACGAGATGCTCTTGACCTTTGTGTATTATGCCAACAAACAAGTTCTTCTTCGAGCCGTTAGGCCAGGGAGAAGTCAGAGTCAAACAAAACTTCTGGACTCAATAGAAGGATGAGTAAGCAATGATCCATTTTTCGAAAGCCGCTGGAGAAAAACAAGGCTTTAACCCGTCAGAACCACTGGTTCTACCTCTAACTCAATAACAACTTCCTTGCCAAGTCCTTGGCCATGTGCCTCGTAAACGTTGTGCCATACGTCTTGAAGTTATACACTATTTTATACACTCTTTTATCTTACGTAAAGTCAAATATACTTGTTCTAAAATCTGACTTCAGTGTTTGAGGGCAAACTCTGAGAGAAGGGTGTCGTAAACTTTGGAATGTGTTTTTGGTTTCAGTCTGTGCAGATAACAATGACTTATCACCTCGCCTGCGGGGTTAGAATGTGTGTGTGGTGCCCCATTCTGTCCGGAGGGTGATGACCTATCACCCTTCTCCCAGGCTTCAAAGGACTATTGGGAAATTTGCATCGACACGGGGCGGACCAATCAGCCAGAGGCTTGATCATGGGGCGTGAACATTTCATCGGCATGGGTGATAAGAGGAGGAGACCCCGGAACCTCGTCGTCTCCTGCACACGATCGCAATATTGGCATGGCAGAAGACCCGATTTGTTCAACTCTTTGATTCGGCAAAATAAATTGATATGTGGACTATATTTGTCGTTCGGCTCATTACATTTCTTTGGCTTCTGGACATGCTCCAACTGTAAGGGATTAGGCAAGACACGTGAAGTGTTTTCGGAGTCAAATTTCAGTATAATAAATGTTAAAACCCTACAGTTTTTAATAATGGGCATATGGCCAAGGTCTTGGAAAGGAAGTTGATATTGAGGTTGAGTTCGAAGGAAGGAAGTAGAAATAGCTAGGTATATGCACACTGAAATGACTTCTTTGTTACTTTGCATGGACACGTGACTGACTCAAAGTATCGTTTTTCTATTATTTTGGGTTGGGTTGAAATTCAATCAATCATAAAAATGTCACGATTACTGATGCAAGGCACCTGTGCCTGCTCCTTTGGCACCAACTGCCTCGGATGCTGATTGGCTCCTTGTCTATACTTTTCGTGGACAATATATCCATCCTTTGCTGTCTGGTAATCCTGGAAGGGGGATACCACATGTGCGGTCCCTTCTCAAGGTTTCTTCATTTTCCTCATGTTGAGGTTTTTTGAGTTTTTCCTTGTCCTCATGTTGGTTCCAGATCAGGGGATGGTGTAATAATAGTCTGAAAAAATAGTCTGTGTAATAATCTGTGAAGCTTTTTGAGACTCTTTGTGATTAAGGGCATCACAAATAAAAATGACTTGACTTGACTTATCACTTCTTATACCCCTGTCTTACTGTCACCGGTTGTCAGTCTGTCTGCCAACCTCAGCTTACGCTAGGCAAGCCTTTCGACCCTGACTCTCTCCTGTTCTGATTCCCGTCTGTTTCCCAGCTCCGAACCGTTTTCTGAACTTGACTACGATTTTTTTGCTCCGTCGTCTGTTTATTCCCGCTCTCGACACCGCCATCGCTCGCCACGGAAATACCAGTTCCGCGTCCGAGCAACCTGCTCCCCGCGACCTACGGATCGTGGGTACTATCCTTTCCCTTCTTCCAAATAAAACTAAGAAAAACGCACGCAAGTGGGTCCTGTCTTCGTTCTGGTCCTGACAAAAAAATCCATTAATAGGTTCTTTAATTTGTCTTCTTATATCCCAAGGACATCAAAACCATTTTTAAGTGTCTTCCTTGCTTACATCTTAGCTTGTGATCATGAGTTTTTTCACATTACTCCAACCCAGACTTAACAATCCGATTTACAGTATTCGGTTTTATTACTACATTACAAGCACGAGTAGTTTGACCTCACGTCCGGATAATTCTACAAAGGAGTTCTCTTCAAGCCTCCTGAATCAAAGACTCGTATGAATTCTTTATGATTAACTACACGCGGCCACTTGAATCGACAGCAGCCCGGAGCAAGCTTCCAGTGAGTGGAATCAGCTCGATCGTTTTTGCAAGAAGTTGCTGACGGACGGACCGAGCAACAGACGGAAGTGGGTTAAAATCTTGGCAGGGGAACAATCCAATCCCCTGATTAAAAAGAGGCTCCGTGCCAGGAGGACTCCCGTGCCACGAGAGTGTCGTCAGTCTTCCCTCTTTGCTTTCTCTCCTGACACTCGAGAACCAGACAGCCATTATACGTAACCGAGCCCCTGAGACGGCGGAGTACCGTAAATTCCGGACTATAAGCCGCTACTTTTTTCCCAAACGTTCAACCCTGCGGCTTATTCAGTGATGCGGCCACTTTATGTCATTTTCCTAACAGGGGCCAGCGGCGCTCGAGTACAAAAGGTAAGATTTAGACCGGTGGAATATATGCGCCGAAGAAGACTGCAACTTCTTAGCCTGTGCACAAATTAAATTAGCGTAGACATATCCTCATCATGCAAATTGCAAAAAGAAAGGCACATGACGCCGCCTTCAAGCTAAACGCAATCGAGCAGTCCGATAAAGAAGGAAACAGAGCTACTGCACGTAAATTTTACTTTGCGAGCGTGTTGCTAGCGTGTTTTTGAATAAGGGAG
Organism: Urocampus carinirostris; assembly: GCF_059441175.1. Taxonomy (NCBI): domain Eukaryota; kingdom Metazoa; phylum Chordata; class Actinopteri; order Syngnathiformes; family Syngnathidae; genus Urocampus; species Urocampus carinirostris. The sequence continues at coordinate 3,976,230 of NC_142364.1, forward strand.
CGAGGGACGACGTCTATATGAAGTCTCTTTCCCATACTGGGGAAGACGACTTTGAAGGAGGAAGATAAGGGCGGTTTACCGTGGTTTCTAGTACGGTATATTTTCTTTAACAGATCCGACAGTGTTGCGAGTGTGTTGCTAGTAGCGTTTTGCTACCCTTCACAGGCACGGTTTGGAAGTTATAATATTATTTTTAAAGCTTTGAAAACTCTCTCGGTGTACCGTCTTTCTTTGTAAATATGTGTAACCATGTATAATATGTATTTGTAACTGTATCTTTTTGTAATGTATTTATTTTAGAGACTTATTCTGATATGTTTTCCACGGGCGAATCAAAAAGAAGGGGCGAAAACCGCGGGGGCTGACGGGAAGTGGAGTAAAGGTGAGACGTGTTTGTGGACGCAGTGGACAATAGTGGATATATATTTTTCCCTCCCTTACCTTTGGAAATATCATTTTTTTTTCCTTGGATTATTTTCAACGGGACCCGGACTCTGCAGGTCTGCATCAAACCTTAAGCACCGGTATCATTTTCCGTTCTTTTTGCCGGCTGTGGTTTTTGAACTGTGTACTTTATATTCAAGTCGGGTTTGGGTTAATTTTGTGATTGTGTTCCATGTTTTAATGTGGGCGCATGCGGCTTATATACAGGTGCGGCTTGTGTAAGCACAAAGCGGTTATCCTCTTAAAATGTGGTGGGTGCGGCTTATAATCAGGTGCGCTCTATAGTCCGGAATTTACGGTAAATTGTTTCCAATTTATAGGATCTCTTTTGCCATTTTACCACTTTTCGTTGTCCTCACCAGAAAAAGCGCCACCGCCGATCCCAGTATGAATCCGGCCAACACGTCCGAACAGTGGCTTCGGTACTCCGAGACCCGGTTGAGTCCGGTGAGAAAGGCCGAACAAAGAGTACCCAAACACAGGACTGGTTTGGCTAAGCGGCTGGACTTGGTCTTGATGGTGCTGGTGATGTACATCTGGAAAAGGAAAAGGAAGTAAGAATTGGGAACAGAACTGTTGGAATTCTGACAAAATTGTTTTTTTTTAGATCCTTTTTACCTTCGCGCTTGAACAAGAAATTGAAATTTCCAGACCAAGGTGACGTTTTTCATTGGAGACAGTTTTTGAAGGATGGACTAGCAACACATACCGTATTTTCCTGAGCCCATCCCAGCAATCATCAGGCAGTGGGCAGGGGACACCCTGAACTGGTTGCCAGCCAATCGCAGGGCACACGGGGACAGACAACTCGCTCGCTCATTCACGCCTAGGGACAATTTGGACCGCCTAATCCACCTGAATTGCATGTCTTTGGAATGTGGGAGGAAACCGGAGTGCCCGGAGGAAACCCACGCAAGCACGGGGAGAACATACAAACTCCGCACAGGAATTTTTTTCGAAGTTTGGCCAGGGGGTGCAATTAATACTCCGGATGTGACTAACTGTTGGGGGCGGCAGTAGCTCAGGAGGTAGAGCGCTCGTCTTGGGATCAAGGGATCCCAGTTCGAATCCCGGCTTGTCCGTGTTACATGTTGAAGTGTCCTTGGGTAAGACACTGAACCTCTAATACCCCCAATAAGCAAGTTAGCGTCTTACATGGCTGCAATACAAGGCCGCTATTGGGAAATGTGAAGCACACTGTAAAGCGCTTTGGGAAGTCATTGACTTGAAAAGCGCTATATAAATGCAGATTCATTTTCATTTCATAATTCTTGAAATTAATGACACATCATTAAATAGATAGATAGATAGCTTTTTATAGACAAAAATTCAATCTCTCAACGAGCCGCAGCTGGCGGCCCACGGGCGGGGCCAATTGGGCCCCATGGCAACCGTGACACACACGGGCGGGGCCAATTGGGTACCATCGCAACTGTGACACACACGGGCAGGGCCAATTGGGCACCATGGCAACCATGACACCAATATCGACTCTTATTTTGAAAAACTCGTCGAGCCACTGGTCTCGGTAGATCATATGTGTGCACTGTTTTTGAAAAAAAATACTCACCGTCAGGTAAACAGCCGAGTAAACGCTGAGCGAGGCGTCTTTAGACGGGAAAGAGCGTCGGGCGTTGCGGACGACGACAGGGTTTCCGGTGCAGACGTTGCTGTTAGTGATGAACTGGTGGTTGAGACGACACTCGGTGCCGGTGTAGTTGGGCTTGCACACCGACAGGAAGTAGGGCGCCAAGCCGCCCGTCACAACCTGACCCGCGTTGACGAAGATGTCCGTGGCGAAGAGGCCGAACGCGAAAACGCCTGTTAATAAACACGGCAATCAGACCCTGGCACGGCAGTATGGTCGACATTAACAAAGAAATTGGGCTATGCACTCTGTACCAGTGTTCCCTCTAAGCTGCACTGCTCGCTCATTCTCAGCGCACAAGAAAATCTAGCCGGCGCACAAAAATCAGGGCTCAAAATTAATAATTAAGAAGCGACTTAAGTCAAAGTTACAGTGCATGAAGGGAAAAATACACGGGTTCCCCTGACGTTGTATCCTAAATGCGGTATTTTGAAGTCGAGTAAAGTTAGTAGAGTTTCTCGAGAACCGGCTTCTTCGGCTCGGCTCACTAAAAGATACCGGCTCCTTTGGGTCCTAAACGGCTCTTCAGGTTGTTTTTGCTCCTTTAATCCCAACATGAACAAATATGATGTAAAATGATGCACAAAATGACTTAAAGGAAGGGGGGAATAGAACAAAAAAAAAAAAATACCAAAATGAAAAAGTAGGGAAAAGCTGAGAAAAAAGGAAACAAAAGGAAGAGAAAAAAAGAAGGAAACATTTTGAAAAAAGCCAGAAAAAAAGAAACGAAAGAAATGTAGGAAAAAGGTAACAAAAAAAAAAAGAAAAAAAGTAACAGCTTTTAAAGGAATTCATAAAAAAAGTAGAAAAAAAACACGGAATAAAGAAGAAAAAGTTTGTGTTGCATTCAAATAATTTCCAATTATATCAAGTGAATCTTGTTGCCATTATTGTACTTCCACTAAAAAATGTGATTAAGTACAGTTCTGTATCTTACAACCGACTCAATAAGCCCCCAAAAATGTTAATATTATGCGACAAAATATATCAGGAGATAAAAAGAAACGGATATCTTGTGAAAGAAGACGTTTGTAGGCAATCGTACATGAGTCAATTCATTCAAAAGAGAAAAATCATTATGCATTGCCGGAAACTCAGCAAAATGTAACGTGATGTCCAGTTTTGGACATGTTTGATAATTAATTATCTTGCCACACTTGGGATTGCCGTTGCTCAATGTTGTTTCAAGCGTTGCTCACCGACTTTGTGTGAACGCTCAGACCCGTAAGGAAAATGACAGGGAACATTGCTCCGTACCTTGGCCAAAACCATCATTGACACAGCACAACGCTTCCATTTCAACACTTATTGAATTAAAGTAATGACCTGGGTGATATACTCTCGAATAAATTCCGTTTACGCAGCTAGCGGAGACGTAATGAAAGCTTTTTTACATCTGTTGTTATTACACCCTGGACGAGTGCGTAAATAAATGCTCATTAGTTTAAAATGAAACTAGAGTGTCATGGCTATAACGTTTGCATAGTGCATAGAATGTTTAGAAAACGAGGAAAATCGTCTGTTATTTGGCCATTATGAAGCAGCCGGGAAGCTGTTATTCTAAGATTCGGTAGTGTAGTGGTAGGGCTCCCGTTTAACGTTAGATAAAGCACATTTGTATAAAGTAAACTGAACGAATTAACTAGCATGTTTTTCTTTTAACCTCTAATGTGTTTCCATCCATTATCCTGAATACAACAAAGCATGGACTGTCAAGAACCAGAACAGGATCAGGACCCAATCGCGTTCTCACACAAGCCTTTATTTTACGGGAAGTCATGCATGTTAGGAAGCCAGTCTGGCGTGGAAAGACAGGAAGCCAGAGACCTGCGAGATCGATTCCAATTGCCTGAGTTGATACCGAACAGATGGGGTTGATACCGGACAGGACGGGACAGACAAGATAGATAACGAATCTCATCTCATTAGCCCCTGGTTGCTTATCCAATCAGAAGGCGCAGGGTGGGGAGCGTCGAAGACAGAAGGCAGAAGAGAGTGAGAGATAGGCTTGGCTGCATCTGAGCCCCAATATTCTTCCAGTTGAATGAATAAAAATACCTCATCTCATCTCATCTCATTAGCTGCACTGCTTATCCTCAGTAGGGTCACGGGGGTGCTGGAGCCCATCCCAGCTACCTTCAGGCAGTGGGCCGGGGACACCCTGAACTGGTTGCCAGCCAATCGCAGGGCACACAGGGACAGACAATTTGTTCGCTCATTCACACCTAGGGACAATTTGGACCGGCAAATTAACCTGACATGCATGTTTTTAAATATAGGAGGAAACCGGAGTGCCTGGAGGAAACCCACGCAAGCTCAGAGAGAACATGCAAACTCCTAACAGGGGGTTCGATGTCATTACCACAGAACTGTGCCGCACACGCGCTAACCACTGCTCCGCTGGGCTGCCTAATGTGTTTCCAGTTTAGTTATTTCGTGACAATCGGATGCTATAAATCTGATTGGAAGAGACATAACATATGGAGTTCCTCAAGGGTCAATCCTAGGACCTCGTTTTTTCAGTTTTTGTTTCTTAGTTCTTGGGTCGATTTTGCGTGTTATACACAACTTTGTTCCTCCCCATCCACCAGAATTCATTCCAGCCTTTTTCAGAGGACAAGCGAGAGAGTGCTAGCAATTTTTGAAGATTTTTTTCGAAAAACTTTATTAGCTAATAGCTTAACACCAAATCTAATAAGGAAAATCAGGCTATTCTTTCACTAGGAAAAAATTAAGAATAATGATGAATAGAAAATGGAGATATTTTTTACAGTCCCTCAACGTTTTGGTAAATGTTCAGATCCATATTGCTTAGGGTCAGTTTTACTCATCACTTGATACAAAACAGTGTAAATATTTGATTTGTTGGCAACAAATATGCTCCGTAGGGGAAAAATCTCAATGAGGTGAGCGTACTTCTTTGGCAAAGTGTGAGCTATCGAAACATTTGTATTGTGTGAAAGAAAATAACTGGACAAACAACCAAATCGAAAAAACATAGACACTGCACGACGACTAGAATATATATATATATATATATATATATATATATATATATATGCTGGGATTTATATACTGGCGTTTCATTTCCTAACCAATGTGTCAATCATCATTTGAATCAGTCACTATTGGCTAAAGTTATTCGGAGGTAAAGGGGGCGGATCCTTTTTATCATTTACAGGCTCGCATAGGCTAAAGGGGCGAAACAAAGCCTGCGATTGGCCGAAAAAGATGAATGTGAATCACACGTTGGGTTGCACTACGGCATAGAGAAAACATTTTTTACTATTCTGTATCTGTAAATATTTTACTCTCCTGGATTTACTACACTCACGGTTGTAAGAAGACCATGGTTAAGTATCATTATTGAACGTGATGGCTGCAAGAGAACTTAGGTGAGCTATGCGGCTTTATATTTTCCCGGTATCTTGTTTTAGAACGATCTTGATGTTTCTGTGATGAGTCTATTTTTAAACTCAATTTAATTACAGAGTGTTTATTGTCATATGCACAGTAAAGAACCCTTTTTCTCCGCACAATAAAATTCTTACTTTGCTGTCCACACAGTTGCCAGCAAAAAATAAAATGGAAACTAAGAAATGTTTGTTTGGTGACATCGTACGGACACCGCATCCGTACATGTCTGAGACACGTATTTGCTTCTTTGCAAGCTTTGGGAATGGGGGTAATCAGTTGGACTGAACTATCTGACTGTTTTGTCGACGTTCCCATTGTAGCGCCTTATAATCCGGTGCGCCTTATGTATGGAAAATATAGGACCAAAAACTGTTTTTTGGGGGTGTGCCCTATAACACGGCGCGCCTTATAGTGCGGAAAATACGGGCTATATTTTACAAACCTCCCTAAGAAATCTAAAACAATGACTGTCTCATTCCTCGATTGGTTAACCAATTGTTATCTCATGTTATTTATTCTTTTTTGAGTCACAAAACACGGTAAACAAACGAGAGTAAGGATGGTAAAATAAGATCATTTATTCAGTTTCCTGCTCGCACGGCATTTATCACGCCATCGACTGACTATGGTTGACAGACGAAGTGTCTCGTCATGTATCATGTCACGCAAAGGTCACGGTGACTTGATGGTCGTGCTCATCGGCTTGACTAATGGAAAGAAGGAAAACTTTTTTTGAAGGGGTTGGAAACCAATATGCAATTAATAATCACTTTTGGTTTCTAGTGGATGTCACTTACAGATCGCTATCAGTACATATGTGAGATTGTTCAAATATGAACTCAATTGGGGAAAAATTATATATTTTTAAAGCACCCTCTGTTGGTGGACTTGTTTATGGCATTCTATTTCTAGCAGGCATGCTTTCGGCCACCTATGGTGGATTTTCAGGACAGCATGAATCAACAAGCTAACTAATTTGTTTAATGGTCCCTGCCAAATAAATTTCCTGGTCCTTTGAGCCGGATCGGAACTAGCGACATTTACAAGGCTGGTTTATTCTTATCTCTTTCACTGCCATTGACGGTACTGTCTCAGAAAAAAAATAAAATATTGGTTTTTATTTTCTCTAACTGAGTTTAATAACAGGTGATATATCCTGGGTTTGAATACAAATCAACTAGAATCTCACCAGGGGAATAGTCAATTTTATGGGATATTTGAGTTATTTAACCATAGTCACTAATAATAATACAGTAAAAGACTCAATATTTAAGTTGATGTGTAATGAATCCAGAACGTATGACATTTTTGAGACCCAAGCTTCTTGTTCATTGGCAAATGTACGCCAGGTCTTAGGAGATCAACTTTTTTCAGAAAATACAGAATTTTATGAACTGTCATGATTACTGATTCGGTGCCCCGTTTGCACCAACAGCCACGGGACCTGGCTGTTGGACTCTTTTTAAACTCCCGTCTTCCGAAAGGAACCCATCAGACCGTCTGCGAACCTATGCTCTCAGCTAGGCAAGCTTTTGTACTCTCTGACATTATCCTGCCCTGTTTTCCTGCCTGATACCTGTTGCCGACCTTTTTCTGGACCCGTTTCTGCTTTTGCTCCTCCGTCCCGGCCATCGACCTGTTTTGCCCTGTTTCCTGCCTGATACCTGTTGCCGACCTCTTTTCTGGACCTGTTTCAGTTTTGCTCCCCCCGTCCTGTCCATCGACCTGGTTGGCAACAAGATTCACTTGATACAATTAGAAATTATTTGAATGCAACACAAACTTTTTCTTCTTTTTTCCGTGTTTTTTTTTTTACTTTTTTAAAAATTCCTTTGTGTATATTTTTTACGAGCTGTTATTTTTTTCTTTTTGTTCTCCATTTACTTTTTTCCTACGTTCCTTTCTTTTCTTTTTTTCCGTTTTTTTTCTAAAATTTTCCTTCTTTTTTTCTCTTCCTTTAGTTTCTTTTTTCCCAGCTTTTCACTACTTTTTCATTTTTGTATTTTTTTCTTTTTTTTTCTATTCCCCCCTTCTTTTAAGTCATTTTGTGCATAGTTTTACACAATATTTGGTCATGTTGGGATTAAAGAAGCAAAAACAACCTGAAGAGCCGTTTAGGACCCGAAAGAGCCGGTTTCCTTTTAGTGAGCCGAGCCAAAGAAGCCGGTTCTCGACTAACTCTACTCAACTTCGTTCTACTTCGACTCGACTTCAAAATACCGCGTTTAGGACACAACATCAGGGGAACCCGTGTGTTTCTACCTACTTGCACTATAACTTTGACTTGAGTCGCTTCTTAATTAGTAATTTTGAGCCCTGATTTTTGTGCGCTGGCTCGATTTTCTTGTGCGCTGAGAATGGGCGAGCAGTGCGCAATTGCGCACGCGCGCAGCTTAGAGGGAACACTGCTGACCACTGAAGTTCTTAGTCCTTCAGGTCAGATCTGAACCAGTGACATCTTCAAGGTTTATTTTAATTCACTGCCATTAAGCAATATATAGTCAAATTCTGAATAATTGTATACGAGCAACGGACTTACCAATGAAGCGTATGACGCGTCGAACAAGAGGATTGAGATAACAGCAGTCGCCGGTCACGATGGTCTTCTCCTGGGCCAACAGAGACTCCCTCGTGGACTTCATGGCGTACATGGACACTTCGCCCACGAAAATCTGTAAAATGTCAAAAAGACACATCTTAACAAGGAAGGGAGACAAGATCGTGCACACAAGCAGTGTTTGGCCGACGCCGGGCTCGATTAAAGCGGTGACATTTCATTACCTCTGATGGAAAAACTGCTGCTGGACACACTCGATGAAATTCTTTCAACGAGCGAGGCGGCGGTGCGTGTTTGTGTTTGTAACAGACTCTGCCTTGACCCTCACGGTGTCCTTTGTCGAAAAAAAATCTCAAATGCAAGCTCCCCGGAGCACCTTTGTCCGCGCTTTGTCAACAGAATTCAGACTGAGGGTTTTGAGTTCTATTATTTTTAACTCCTCACGGAGAGATTTCGGAGGATGGGTTTTGAACAAGTGACATTTGGAAGTTGTGTATATAATCGTCTGTCTCTTTCTTATGGAGTCCCTCAGGGGTCAATCCTTGGACTCTTTGTGTTGGATGGATGCGATGTGTTCAATGTTCCCTGTAATTTTCCACGGGTTTGAGCGTTCACACAAAGTCGGTGAGCAGCGCTTGAAACAACAGTGAGCCACCATAATCCCAAGTGTGGCAAGATCATTCATTATCAAACATGTCCAAAACTTGACATCAAGTTACATTCCGGCAATGCAAAATTATTTTTCTCTTTTGAATGAATTGACTCATGTACAGTTGCAAAGGTTGTACGGCCTACAAACGTCGTTTGTTCTTACAATTCTTCCACAAGATATCCATTTCTTTTTATTTCCTGATAGATTTTGTCGCATAATATTAACATTTTTTGGGGGTAATTTAGTCGGTTGTAAGATACAGAATTGTACTTAATCACATTTTTTAGTGGAAGTACAATGTTGGCAACACGATTCACTTGATATCATTGGAAATTATTTGAATACAACACAAACTTTTTCTTCTTTTGTGTTTTTTTGTTTTTTCGACTTTTTTTTAAATTCCTTTAAAAAAATCTCATTGTGTTTATTTTTTCCGAGCTGTTACTTTTTTCTTTTTGTTCTCTATTTACATTTTTTCCTACATTTCTATCTTTTCTTTTTTTCTGGCTTTTTTCTAAATTTGTCCTTTTTTTCTCTTGCTTTTGTTTCCTTTTTTTCTCAGCTTTTCACTACTTTTTCATTTTGGTATTTTTGTCTTTTTTGTTCTATTCCCCCCTTCTTTTAAGTCATTTTGTGCGTAATTTTACATAATATTTGGTCATGTTGAGATTAAAGAAGCAAAAACAACCTGAAGAGCCGTTTAGGACCCGAAGGGCTTTTAGTGAGCCGAGCCGAAGAAGGAAGTTAGAGCAAAAGAGGTTAAAAGACAGAGAGAGAAAGAGACAAAGAGCAACAACAGAAGAGAAAAAAAGAGACACAGAGAGTGAAAGAGACAGAGTGGGAGAAAAGGGGTGGGAAAGAGAGAGAGAGAGAGAGAGAGAGAGAGAGAGAGAGAGAAATGAATACAAGTACAGTGTCTTTATGAGAGGCACCTGGCTTTGGCAACATAAAATTGACATATTTCAACCTGCAGCTTGTTTTTCTCTTGCGCTTCTCTGAGTGTTGTGTCGCGGGCTGGATTCAATCCATTAGCGGGCCTGATCTGGCCCGCGGGCCGCCGGTTTGACACCTTTGGTCTAAGGGCTAGTGTCTAAAAAATTTTTTTAAATGTATGAGCTGTTTGCTGGTCGTCGGGGATACCACTACATTAAAACAACCGAAATTATGAAATTTTAAGCCCATTGAATTGAACGGGTTATTGCGATTTTCTAGGAAATATGCCGTGATAAATGATTGACATGATCAGTGTCTTAAAATACTCTATAACTTTTCTTCCCAAAATTAGCTCATAATTTATATTTGTAAAACACTAAGTGCTCCTATACAAGGCAAATGTTATAGTGGTTAACTGAGCCTATTTTTACCCCACTTCTAATAATTACGCCCTGGAATTACCTTATTAATAACATAGTAATAACATGATAAGTTATGTCAGAAATACATAGCAAACTGGCGGGCAGCAGTGGTTAGCGCATGTGCGGCACAGTTCATGTCTTGGGAACCTCCTGCGTGGGTTCAAATCCAGCTCCAGACTTCCTGTGCGGAGTTTGTATGTTCTCCCCGTGCTTGCGTGGGTTTCCTCCGGGCACTCCGGTTTCCTCCCACATTCCAAAAACATGCATTTCAGGTGAATTGGCCGGTCCAAATTGTCCCTAGGTGTGAATGAGCGAGCGAGTTGTCTGTCCCCGTGTGCCCTGCGATTGGCCGGCAACCAGTTCAGGGTGTCCCCTGCCCACTGCCCGGAGATGGCTGGGATGGTCTCCAGCACCCCAGCGACCCTACTGAGGATAAGCGGTGCAGCTAATGAGATGAGATGAGATATCAAACTGGCTAACCTTTGCGCTAATCAGTAACAAAAAAGTAGCTCTCAGCTTCGAAGGTAATTAATCCGAATCTACATAGTGGGACTAAAAAATCCCAAAATAGTCACATTTTTGTATAAACAGCATGGTTTTAAAAAAAAGTAGCGATTTAGAGTCCAGAACATACGGTAATTATTTAAAGAAAACAGAATCGATCCAATTAAACGCATGAAAACAAGCCAAGTACAAATTCTTGGCTTGCTTTCTTGAATATAAATGAACTCAACCTGGAAATTGGTTAGCGTCATTGGTCGACCGCCGTTCTTATTAGGTTGGTTTCTCCGAGGAAACGAGAGCTAATACACTCGATGGTCAATTTTCGGAACCGAAGTGGCAAAGTGAACGATTAGTCATGCTGCTCCGGCCAAAATGGGACCGAATGCTCATTTTTTAGCACAAATCCAATAGAGAAGGGATTTGATTTTAATTGTTACTGTTTTTTTTTAGTTATGTGGATCAGTGGCATCACCAGAAATCAGTCGCAGGGGATTGGTCAATTATTAGTTGTGATTGCTTCAGCAAGGCACAACTACATTGCCAAGTGCTGTAACCAAAATATAAGAAAAATGCCAAAAAGTGATGCTAACGGCTAAATGCTAACTTCCTCATGCTAAAAAATGTTGGTAATGGCAATAGTGTAACGACTACATCTTTACGAATTATGCTAATGGCCTCATTATGATGAGTTATGCTAACGGATATACGCTAAAAAGTGATGCTAACGGCTAAATGCTGACTTCTTCATGCTGAAAAATTATTCTAATGCTAACCTGCTAATGAATCAGAAAATTATGTATTATTCTATTGTATTTATTTATTCAGCCAGTATAAACCATAAACATGATATATATATATATTTATATCTGTACATTCAAGGAAACTGTGCGGGTCAGATGTATCGACATTTCGTTCTGTATACACGTGTACTAGAATGACAATAAAGTAGATCTGAATCTGAATATACAAGAAATCATTTGACACGCGAACACTCAATAATGATAAAATAATAGATTTAAAAAGATAAAAAGAATAGAGTAAAAAATATATTGTAGTGTTTAATAATAGGTAATTATATCTCAGTAGCCTAGATGGTAGTGTGCCCGCTTTGAGACTGGGAGGTCGCCTCGACCGAGACATACCTAATTGGTATAATGGCGGCGCCCTCTGGCTGCGGCTGCATCGACTCGCTACAACGGGTCAGATGTATCGACATTTCGTTCTGTGTACATTGTTACAAAGAATGACAATACAAAGGAAATTATTATTATTATTATTATATTAAAAAGAAAGAATATGTAAATAACAAGACTAGAGTAGAAAAGGTCGGAGGAACGCCGTTGGCATAATAATATTATACATAATAACCTAAATCAATTCCCGTTGAACATACGGATAGCGGAAGGGTAAAAACTCTCTTTAAGATGTGAAGTCTTGCTCGCAATGGACCTGTGCATATTATTGTTTATATAGCAATCACAAGAGACCTCCCAAAACCTATTTTTTCCTGCCTTTTTCTTCATCATTTATTTTTTTCTTAATTGAATCCCTTTTTTTCTCTTGCTTTTTTTTTTGTTTTTTCCTTCTTTTTATTTTTTAATCTTACTTTTTTCTTCTCATTCTTTTGATTCTTTTTCTGAGCTTTTCATGTATTTTTCCCTCTTTTTTTCATTTTTATTTTGCTTTTTTCTTTTAGGTCTTTTTGGGCTTTACTTTGCCCCTTTTAGAGTGTTTTTTTTTGCATGATGTTACATAACACTTTGTATTATATGGATTCAAGTAACAAAAACAATCTATAGAGCCTTTTGGGAGCCAAAATAGCTGGCTCTTTTTAGCAAGCCTGGCCGAAAAAGCCACTTATTCTGAAAAGAGACGCGCATACATTTTAAGTGGAGGCAGATTCCTGACAATATGGTCTGGTCTGCATTTATATAGCACTTTTCAAGTCACTGGAGATCTCCCAAAGTGCTGTTCAATGTACTTCACACTTACCCATTCACACACACTCACACACACACCGATAGTAACGTCAGCCAAGCAAGGCACATACCTGCTAATCAGGGGCATCAGGGATTCAGTGTCTTGCCCGAGGACACTTTAACATATAACACAGAGAAGCCGGTCATCAAACCTGCAACCTCTTGATTCCAAGCTGAGCGATTTATATCCTGAGCTAATAACAATCTGCGCTGGTATCTATTGTTTCAAATAAATTCAAGCTAGCAAAACCGCGACTCTCTCTCACAGATCCATCCATGTGATTCCAAAATGCGCGGCAACATTGACATAGTCCTGCAGCTAAATTGATTCAAGGTACTTAGGGACTTAGGCACACTCTCTGTGCTATAGGACACAGTAAAGTCCATGCTAGTGTTTGCTGATGTAACGGGTGTAGTAATAACTTTTGTTTTATTGAAATTCCTGCTGAAATATGTGTATAGTTTTTGGTAAATCTCCTGCAATGATGAGTCCAACAGTGCCATCTGCTGGTATGGGGTGGGGTTTGGTTTTGGCTTCTGACATGTGACCGGGAGGCGGGGTTTGTTGGCAGTCTTACCAGAGAGAACTGCAATGGTAAGACACATCTTTTGGTGCTCCACAAAAGAAGTTAATTTTAAACATTATAACCCCAGCTGACAAATCTCTCACCATGCACAGTAATGTGATTGATATTGTCAAGCTGTTTAGGTTTATTTTCGTTTTGTTTCTGTTTTACTAAATTATGAATTCCCCTTGTAGAGATCAAAGAGATCAAAGCCAGCAGAAAAGCTAATGTTGTGACTTATCCATTTGCAGGTAACTTGTACCCGTTTTTATACTTATTATTGTTTTTATTTCTATTTTCTCATATACATTAAAAAAGGATGATGTTGGTTAAAATTCAGACGAAAGAAAAATGTGTTGAATCCATTGTAAACGTAAAAAAAATCCACTATACGATCTCTTGTTAAAAGTATCTTGTTAAAATGTAAAGATGTAAAAATGTATTGTGATATTCTAAAATGTATTTTATGTAAAGTGAAAAGAAAGCTCTTTGATATGCTTTGTTGGCAGTCTTACCAGAGAGAACTGCAATGAGATCAAAGAGATCAAAGCCAGCAGAAAAGCTAATGTTGTGACTTATCCATTTGCAGAAACTGTAATAATAAAAACCTCATCATCCAGTCCAGCGTGAATGTGGATCTTTGGTGGGACACGTACACCGCGGTTACACTGATATACACAATATTGTATTGTAATACCCCTAAGTGTGGTCAAAACACACACAGTCGCTGCTTTGGTCCGATCGCCGATTTAATAAACAAAGAACAAGCGGTAGAACAAATTCAGCAGCAGTTGCTATCCGCCACGACTTACGCTCACTCCTGCCACAAAGACACTAAGCAACCGAACTTCGGCACCTGACACGCCGACCTTAAAGGATCCGTGCTTAAACACACACAAAAGTAACAGATATTACACTGAATGGGATAGCAGACTGCTCATTCTTTGGGTGGGCAGAGTGATGCACTGCCCACCCTCTCGCCCCCCAGTAACACCCCTGATGTGGATGTGTTTTATCGACTATTTATCTTAATATACAATAAGAATCTGTTCTCAAATGGAGCTCAAACCGAGCTGGATCCCCCACCAAAATACTAGAAAAACATGAGAGCAAATGATAAAAGCATGAAGTCATTTCGCTATCTGCAGATGCAACCAATCAATTCTGAGCTATATTGCTTTTCTCTCGCTGCAGTGGTTTTGGGTTTAATCTTGTCGCTGGCAAGATAATGCTCAAAATGTGAAATAAAGATGGCTCCTTCCAAGGAGGAAACAAATAACTTATATTCAGTGAAAAATAAGTTATGTATAATATAGATCAAACTCGTGGGCAGCACGGCGGCACAGTGGTTAGCGCATGTGCGGCACAGTTCAAAGGTCTTGGGAACCTCCTGCGTGGGTTCAAATCCAGCTCCAGATTTCCTGTGCGGAGTTTGTATGTTCTCCCCGTGCTTGCGTGGGTTTCCTCCGGGCACTCCGGTTTCCTCCCACATTCCAAAAACATGCATTTCAGGTGAATTGGCCGGTCCAAATTGTCCGTAGGTGTGAATGAGCGAGTGAGTTGTCTGTCCCCGTGTGCCCTGCGATTGGCTGGCAACCAGTTCAGGGTGTCCCCTGCCCACTGCCCGGAGATGGCTGGGATGGGCTCCAGCCCCCCCGCGACCCTAATGAGGATAAGCGGTACAGCTGATGAGATGAGATGAGATAGATCACACTCCATGTCCGGTGTTTAAGTATTAAAATGAAATGGGGAAAATAATATGACTATTCAGCGAGTCACAAAGACAATGTGGAATTCTACCACCACCTAGTGGCGGATGTATCAGTGCAGTTGAATTAAGCAAGTAATGAGTTTTAGCCAGGGTTGGGTAGGGTTACTTTAACTTGATTACTTTCAATGACTTTTGGATGACTCCAATACCAAATATGCTAATAAAAGACCAAATAAACTAAATATGAACAATCATTTTTGCCGTTCCATGTATTCTGTTACTCCCTTTACTTTAATAATTGTATTCATATTGAGTTTCTTTTGTCTTTCATTAGCATATTTGGTATTGGAGTAATCCAAAAGTAATTGAAAGTAATCAAGTTAAAGTAGCCCTACCCAACCCTGGTTTTAGCTTATTATTCCTTGCCATACCAGTAAATAAGTACCCTTATAGGGTGTGTTTTAACCGTCCAAAGATCTAAGACTAACACAAAATATGTAATAGTCGAGCTAATCTCGAATTAAAAGCCAATACAAATTACTAATAGCTGAGGACGAGATAGCTAGCACTGCTTGAAAACGTTTGAACAGTTTATATTAATTTGGCATTTTGACAACAACCGTTGAGTGAAATACTCTTTAAATTTAAGAATGAATTTACCTTGTTCGCCCTCCACTAGTTGTAGAATTTATTTTGTTCTCTATTTTATTTTCTAATGTTTTTGCAACTGTTGTCTCGATCAGCTCACCGAGCAAGAGTACTACAAAATATGGTTAATGGACTACAATTTCCGGGCTATCAAAACGACAATCAACAGGAAATCAATATGTTTATTTTCATTCAGGCCACTCACTGACTATTTTTCTGTCTTCTAAGTAGTAAAATATACCAAATTTGAGACTAATAATAATTAAAAAACTACGGTACAGTACATCAATCATCAGTGTGTCACAATGACAAAGACAATATTGAATTCTACCACCATCTAGTGGCCGAATTCTTACCGCGGTTAAATCAGGCAAGTTAATGAGTTTTATATTATGTTTCGTCATACTAGTAAATACCTACCCTTTTTGTGTCTTAATTTTTTTTAAACTCAAGACAAAAAAATATCTTAGTCTAGCTGACCTAGCTTTTAAAGCCAATTCAAATAATCAAAAGCTAAGGACGAGTTAGCTAGCTAGCGCTACAATGCTTGAACACGTTTGAATGTATTTTATTTACCGTTGAACGTAATGCGGAATGGATTTAACATTAATCGCCCAAAACTAGTTGTATTATGTAAATTGTTAAATAATATATTTGCAATGTCACTCGCAACTTCTGTGTAGGTCAGTTTACCTAGCAAAGAGCATTAACTTCCGGGTTTATACAAATTATATATAAAAAAAAAACTGAAAATACATATGTATAGTTGTATTCAAGCCACTTGCTGACTAATCCAGTGTTTTTGTCTGTTTTTTTAAGTAATAAAACGATCAAATATGAAAAAAAAGAGATTTTTGTAACAATAATGTAGGTAATCATGTCGCAATGACAAAAACTACACAGAGTTCTACCACCATCTAGTGGCTGATTTATTAATGCGGTTTGAATTTAATTAAACACGTTTAGGATGTTTGAATTATCATTCCTCGTTATATAAGTAAATTATTTTCACTTTTTGTGGGTAATTGTTTGCATGGATCCACTAAAAGGATTCAGTGGATTATAAATAGGCGAATATGTAAATATTGGAAGGGAGAGGAAAATGACTCATCCAATCCTATCAGGGAGAAGAGGTAAATACAGCATGACTAGACATCCTTTGGCCCAAAAAATATCATATATGGATAAAAAATCTCCATTATGACTCACCAACGTGAAATATGTGATACTCGAGGGTGGATCAAAATAATAAAGAAAAGTTAAATGGCATGCTTGGCAAACTGCACGGAGCAACACTGACGTCTAGCGGCTGTCTCTTGTCACTTATTTGCCAAAAATACAATTTGATCGAGTTGAAACACAATGCAAACGATAAGTATCAAACCAATTCTCTGTTTCGATTGCACAAAACTGCAATATAAACTTTTTCTAATGATGTTCGTCATTATTACTTTTATTTTGGTAGGTTTCTCTCGTTTCCGTGGGTATGGACTTTAATTTGTTTCCTAATTCAGGTACATCCGGTTTACAAGAACGAGTTATTTCTTACACTGCGTTTGTCACCTAAAGGTAAGATGTCTTATTTACACGTTTTTTGCTACTATAACTGTTTGTTTTATGTTTTTGTGTACTTTGTAGGAATACTTCTCTCATTTTGGTCGAATAATTTCTGTTCTCGCGGTTCCTCGTTTGATAATTGTCTCCACCTGCGACCCTTGCTAATAAAACTTTCATTTAGAATGTCAATGCAGTTTTTATCCTTTAATATTTTTATTGTGTTTTCATTATAAATGATATATATTTTAAAATACTATTTCGCCTTTTATTCACCTAGCTGCTTCATAAAATAAGCAACAAAGCTGCAAATAAAATAAAATTAAGACCAAGTTAGTTAGTTAGTTAGTTAACGCGGGAGCAGTTGTAACCAGGGGCGGTTTCAGGTTTAGAACTTTGAGGGTCCGGGGCACCCAGGGTGTCTTATATCTCTCCCTTCTCACAAACTACCTCATGCAAACATATTTCAGTCTTAAAAAAAAGTTAATTCAATAAAATAAACAAGTGATAAATAATACATTTATTATAGACTTCCGTGTTCTGTAACACAAGCTGTTTTATTACCAAGAAAATAATTCAGTATCATAAAAAAACAGCATGAATTGATTACGTTCTTTAAATAGTAAATGGTTTATTGATAATCCATCAAAATGTGATGAGAATGTGGTCAAATGATGACGAGGAAATACATCATTATCAGAATACATCTTAATGTGGTGCTAGGAAAGAAATGGACTGAACCATTTCAAGGCAGTAGAGTATTCCCGACTCCGCGTTGTTCTCATTTTTTTGTTGTATTTTACTTCTTAAATTTTGATCTAATGTTGTTCATCATATTTAAGCTTATCCAGTCCTATTTTAAGAAAAACGTTTTTTTTTAAATGCTATATTTTTTGGGGGGTGGGTGGGTTGAATTTAGAGCACCCCCGGTAAACGGACTGGTTACGCCACTAAAACAGGATACTCCCTTTTCATTTCGATCTCACACAATTTAATAACGTTTGAGTCAGATTGTCTCAAATTTACAGTCAAAAAACACATTTTCAGGTAAGATTTCAAATGTTTTTTTCAATTTTTTTTTGTTTAATGTCATAAATGCGAAAGATTGATAAAACTCTGGCACATGGCTGTAAATCCTTGGCTTCGATCCTATTGTGTTTTATTCATGCTAGCTGAGGTCCACATGGAGACAATGTTAGCTTATGGGGGTGTGGAGGCTGGTAGAGGAAGAGGAGAGGAAAATGGTGAGAAAAAAGCGAGGGAAACAGTTGTATGAAGAAAGAACAAAAAAGTGAGAGAATGGGAAAGAGAGTGAGTGAGAAAGAGACATAGCGAGAGGGAAAGAGACATAGAAAGATAGAGACACAGTGAAGTTAAGAGAGGGAAAAAAATAGAAAAATAAAGAATGAGAAAGAAAGATACAGGGAGAGAATACAGTGATATAGAAAAATAAAGAGAGAAAGAAGATATACAAAATGAAAGAGGGATGGTAAGAGAGGGAAAAGAAAGGAGAAAATGAGTGAAATAGCTATAGAGAAAGAGAAAATGTGTTAGAAAAGAGAGAGGTAAACGGTTATATAAGGAAAGAATAAAAAAAGTGAGAAAATGGGAAAGAGAGTGATAAGAGAGTGAGTGAGAAAGAGACATGGCGAGAGGGAGAGAGACATACAAAGATAGGGACACAGTGATATTAAGAAAGAGAAAAAAAGAAAGGAATAAAGAGTGAGGAAGAAAAATACAGGGAGAGAAAAGAGATAAAGACAAGCAAGAGAGAGAAACAAGACAATGTTATAGAAAAATAAAGAGAAGGAAGAGAAATAGACAAAATGAAAGAGAGATGGTAAAAGAGAGGGAAAAGAAAGGAGAAAATGAGTGAAATAGCTATAGAGCAAGAGATAATGTGTTAGAAAAGAGAGAGGGAAACAGTTATATAAAGAAAGAACAAAAAAGTGAGAGAATGGGAAAGAGTGAGTTAGGAGACATGGCGAGAGGGAAAGAGACATAAAAAGATAGAGACACAGTGATATTAAGAGAGGAAAAAAGAGTGAGAAAGAAAAACACATGGATAGAAAAGAGATAAAGACAAGCAGGAGAGCGAAACGAGACAGTGATATATAAAAATAAAGAGAAGGAAGAGAAATAGACAAAATTAAAGAGAGATGGTAAAAGAGAGGGAAAAGAAAGGAGAAAATGAGTGAAATGGGCTACAGAGAAAGAAAATATGTTAGAAAAGAGAGAGGGAAACAGTTATATAAAGAAAGAACAAAAAGTGAGAGAATGGGTGCAAGAGGGAGAGAGACATAGAGAGATAGACAGTGATATTAAGAAAGAGAGAAAAAAAGAGGAATAAAGAGTGCGAAAGAAATATACAGGGAGAGAAAAGAGATAGACAAGCAAGAGAGAGAAACGAGACAATGATATAGAAAAATAAAGAGAAAGAAGAGAAATAGACAAAATTAAAGCATGATAGAGAAAGAGAAAATGTGTTAGAAAAGAGAGAGGGAAACAGTTATACAAAGAAAGAACAAAAAAGTGAGAGAATGGGAAGGAGAGTTATAAGAGAGTGAGTGAGAAAGAGACATGGGGAGAGGGAGAGAGACATAGAAAGATAGACACAGAAAAAAGAAAGGAATAAAAAGTGAGAAAGAAAGGTGCAGGGATAGAAAAGAGATAAAGACAAGCAAGAGAGAGAAACGAGACAGTGATATATATATATATTAAAAAAAGAGAGACGGAAGAAAAATAGACAAAATGAAAGAGAGATGGTAAAAGAGAGGGAACAAAAAATAGCTATTAAGAGAGTAAATGAGTGAGAAAAGAGAGACAAAAATGTAATTCCAGTTGCTTTGCGAGTGGCGCCTGGCTCTGTCAACATCAAGTGGGCATATTTCAAATTGCCGCTCATTGTTGTCTTGTGCTTCTCTAAGTGTGGTCTCGCAGGCCGGTTTGGAACCCTTAGCAGCCTGCTGGCCGCATGGGGTTTCGTACTTAGAAACAACTTGCTTCCCTTTTATCTGATCCAGTTCTTAGAATTATCTTGTTTAACATCAGAAGGCACTATTTCATCTATTTTTTTTTTTGGGGGGGGGGCCCAATTAAAAACAAAAAAACAAAAAATATTGTAATCCCTCATGTACTTCGGACTATCATATTTATGTTAAATATTAATAAATATTCATAGGTTTTTTTTTTACAGAGCGGAATCCGTACCAAGCAATGTTTGTCGGGCATCTTGCTGCTACGCTGTGCTCATTTGGCCATGGTTTCATTCAAATGAGACAATACAGTGCAATCAAGTGGTCAAATATTACGCAATTTCCGTCCACTGCCGACCTTCAATTCCACACTCAAACCCACTTCTTTAGAATTGTCTATTCTGCTTCACATAGCGCCCCCTTTTTTTAACTTTTTTTATATTTGGTATTTATTACTTTCTTCTTTTATTCTTCTTGTATTGTTGTTTGGTATTCTGTGGACAGGACATGGGTGTACTGAAAAGATCTTTGAAGTAAAATCTATTGTTATTCATTTATCTTCAAAGGTGGGGGTGTGGGATTTAAAAAGGTTGTTACTCTCTGCTGCCATCTCCTGGCTTTAGGGCATGATTGCAGCCTTAGGCAGCCTGTTCACGATTTGTGTGGATGAATATTCATTTCTTGAACACGCTTAAATAAAATCTTCTTTCCATCTTTTTTTGGGGTTTGGGTTGTGTTTACTAGCAGCACTATTTTTTTTTTTTTTTTTTTACATTTACAATTTTCATGCTCCGCTGGCAAATATAAATAAATAATTAAAAAAAAAAAAAAACACGCAGGACGAATATGACATCTCTCCAGCACCGAACACGCTTGATAGACGAACTAATGTTATGATAAGAGCTAATATCTCAGTGTCCACCTGAACGTGCTGAACTTTTCAAGCTATCGCCTAATCACATTTCTACTGACTTTTTTCTACTGACATCTCAAAATTATCAGCAGTCTTAATTCACATGCATGCCAGGAGTTAGCAGAGCTGTTGCTGTTTACTCCGCACTTAATGCTATTCTTCCTGTTTCAGTGAATCTGCCCCTGGTTGCTTATCCAATCAGAAGGTGCAAGGTGGGGAACGTCGAAGACAGAAGGCAGGCGAGCGAGATAGGCTTGGCTGTATCTGAGCCCCAATAATCTTCCAGTCGAATAAATAAAAATACCTATACCCGCCAAATTCCCAAACATCGGTGCCGATAATCAGCCCGCACTGTAATAGGTCGACCTTTAAAGCAAATAGGTGCAGTGGAAATAAATATACAGTGGAACCTCGGTTTTCGAACGACTCAGTTCGAACAAATCGGAGAAAATTCGAGAAATTCTTGCTTCGTAGTTCGAACAAAAATCGGAGTTCGAACGCCGGTACGACAGATATGGCTAACTGTAGTGCAGTGGTACCGTCTAGGGGTGGATGTTTCACATCACATTTTTTTTTTACTCCTTTTAATTTTCTCAGGTGCAATTGCACCTCCACTACTCTAGGGGACGTCCGAGATGAGACAAATGTGTAGCAAATGGGCCGAGTTACAGAATTTCGTCAAACTCCACCACCCCGATGAAGCTGCAGCCAACAGAGTCATCAATGACTTTAACGACACTGTCATGAACCACTTCCGAAAAGTGCTAAAAAGAAGTCAGAAGCAAGTGTCATTGTATAAATATTTTAAGAGAAAAGAACATCCTGTAGCCGAGTCATCCGTAGCAAAGAGATTTCAACTTGTGAGCGCCCCTCAGACAGAAGAGCTCCCCGAAGTTTTTATGGAAGGGGACTCTCCTTCCAAACAATCATTTTCCTTCCTCCTCCATCGCTCTCCACGGTCCACCTGCGCCTTCTGCTGACCACCACAAAGGTAAAAAATCCTATTCATAATTCCTTTCTTTATCCTTTTTTTTTTTTTTTTTTACACGTTCATGTTAGCGTAATCTGTAACGCGAACGTACAATTAGCCTGGGTTAGCTTTATGTTTACGTTAAACATTCAAGGTAAACATTCAGGGTGTTGGAACGGATTAAAACGATTTACATTATTTTTAATGGGAAAAATGATTTCGGTGTTCGAACAAATCGCTTTTTGAACGATTTTGGTCGAGAACCGAGGTTCCACTGTATATAAATGCTCTTTGAACTCAGTTGGGCATTGTTAACACATACTTGATAGAGAAAATGTTTAACTTTTTAAAGAAACTTTGTACAAAGGTTCCTCACCTTTGACCAAAGAGGAACTTTAAAAAAAAAAAAACGTTTCCATTTGAAATTAAAGCGATCGGACTCACGATGGCAGTGGGCGCGGCGGCCACCACGCAGTACAAGATGAGGGGAGGAACGAAGCTGGCCTCCTCCGTGCCGGGGTAAGGTTTCATCAACTCTGCGTCGTTGCAGAAGAAACCCTGCACGTGCACGCTGAACAGCTCCGTGCACTCCATGTAGTAGGCCAGCAGCACCGTGCCGGACATGATGACCAACTGGAAGAAGAACATGTCACAAGGTGAGACCGTTATTCATTCCCCCCCCTAAGTTCCGATCGGAGCTTTTCCTCCGCTTGCCTGAGATCTTCTGGCAGCTTAAAACACAAAAACACGAGCATAAACAAGTCTCGCTCGCTCGCTCTCTCGCTTGCTCTCTTGGATCCCGTTGCACCCCCTCATCCTTTTTTTATCCCTCCAACGTGAAGCTTTTGTCTTCGTTCCTCCCCCCGTCCCAGAATCAGCTGGAGGCATGTTTTTTCCCATTTCTTTTTTCATAATATATGGTATTTTTAGTCAGTGATGACGAAGCGGAGCCTTAGCGCAGAGTTGTCCTCGTTTTTAAGCATTTTGAGAACGTGCAGGTATTTATTTATGTATTTATTCATTTTACGATCGTGTCAGGGTTCCCGCCAATGTTCCCTGTAATTTTCCAGGGGTCTGAGCGTTCACACAAAGTCAGTGAGCAACCATAATCCCAAGTGTGGCAAGATCATTAATTAGCAAACCTTTCCAAAACTTGACATCAAGTTACGTTTTGCTGAGTTTCCGGCAATGCAAAATGTTTTTTCTCTTTTGAATGAATTGACTACTGTACGATTGACTACAAACGTCGTTTGTTCTTACAATTCTTTCACAAGATATCCATTTCTTTTTATTTCCCGATATATTTTGTTGCATAATATTAACATTTTTGGGGGCTTATTGAGTCTTTTTTCCGTGTTTTTTTTTCTACTTTTTTTTTTTTAAACTCCTTTAAAAAAATCTCATTGTGTTTATTTTTTCCGAACTGTTACTTTTTTCTTTTTGTTCTCTATTTACTTTTTTTCTATATTTCTTTTCTTTTTTTTTCTAAAATTTTCCTTCTTTTTTCTCTTCCTTTTGTTTCCTTTTTCTCAGCTTTTCACTACTTTTTCATTTTGGTATTTTTTTCTTTTTTGTTCTATTCCCCCCTTCCTTTAAGTCATTTTGTGCATGATTTTACATCATATTTGGTCATGTTGGGATTAAAGAAGCAAAAACAACCCAAAGAGCCGGTTCCTTTTAGTGAGCCGAGCCGAAGAAGCCGGTTCCCAGACAAACTCTACTAACTTTCATCAACTTCGTTCTCCTTCGACTCGACTTCAAAATACCGCATTCAGGACACAACGTTAAGGGAACCCGTGTATTTTGACCTTCATGCACTGTAACTTTGACTTAAGTCGCTTCTTAATTAGTAATTTTGAGCCCTGATTTTTGTGCGCCGGCTAGATTTTCTTGTGCGCTAAGAATGTGCGAGCAGTGCGCAATTGCGCACACGCGCAGCTTAGAGGGAACACTGGTTCCCGCAGACCCTTGACAAGTCTTAAAAGGCATCGTATTCATTATTCTGAAAGTAAGGCCCCTAATTAAAGAGTCTTAAAAGTCATAAACATGTGAACACAATAATGAGATTTCTATTGGTTTGAGTAGTGGTTAGCGCATGTGCAGCACAGTTCTGAGGTCATGGGATCAAATCCAGCTACCAGCCTTCCTGAGGGGAGTTTGCATGGTCTCCCCGTGCTTGTGTGGACTCTCCGGGGACTCCGGTTTCCTCCCACATTCCAAAAACATGCATGTCAGGTGAATTGGCCGGTCCAAATTATCCCTAGGTGTGAATGAGCGAGCGAATTGTCTGTCCCCTGTGTGCCCTGTGACTGGCTGGGAACCAGTTCAGGGTATCCCCTGCCCACTGCCTGAGGATAGCTGGGATGGGCTCCAGCAACCCCGCGACCCTACTGAGGATAAGCGGTGCAGATAATGGATGGATGGATATTTGTTTGAACTAAAAAAGATCTGGTTTCGCATTTACCAATTGTCCTTTTAAACAATTTACCAATTTTTGAAACTATCAAAACGGTGATTTGGTTTCAGTCGGGCCCTTCAGAGCAGACGCCACTTTAGACAGAGATATTTACTCTGGACAATGGCAAAGTATAAATTTATTGAAACATGGCTAAAAAAAACTGTGCCTGGCAATGTGTACGAGGCACGACACATTGTGTGCGAGAAATGTTTTTGTTGTTTTGTTTTAATTGTGGGTTTTTTGTCGACTTGGTCTTAAATTTGATTTCAAAACGTCTTAAGTCTTAATTTCAACTTGCC
Source organism: Urocampus carinirostris (assembly GCF_059441175.1). NCBI lineage: Eukaryota > Metazoa > Chordata > Actinopteri > Syngnathiformes > Syngnathidae > Urocampus > Urocampus carinirostris. The sequence continues at coordinate 4,000,880 of NC_142364.1, forward strand.
TTAAGCTATAGGAACCCTATGTGTTGAAGTGAGGTAAAAATAAGTGAATCCTCCCTAAAAGTTGTAAATATTTGATCATAGTTTTGTATAAGCCCAAGTGTTGACTTTAAGAACGAGTCGATGTTATTGTGCACTCTACTTTTTTACGCACGAAACTCAATCAGTCCCTAGAATATTACAAAGACACCTGCTTGTTTCAAACTAAAAGTGAAAAACATGTATTAATTATAATAGGAGTCAGAAAATAAATAATGTAAAAAATGACTTGTCTATATGAAATGAAGACATTGATAACGCCAATTAGCATTCAAAGCTAAAACGCCACTTGTTCAATTGCTAATAACATATCTAGCTAGCTAGCTTAACACAATAGCAGGGTTGGGTTGGGTTACTTGAACTTGATTACTTTCAATTATTTTTTGATTACTCCAATACCAAATATGCTAATAAAAGACAAAAGAAACTAAATATGAATAAAATGATGACCCACAACACGTAGTAAGCTTTCTCTCCTGGCTTTGATCTCCGGCAAAACTAACATAAAATGCGACAGAAACAAAATAAAAAGAAATCCAAACAGCTTGCCAACATCATTTTTGCCGTTACTCCCCAAGCCTGCACAAAATGTAGTCATTTTATTCATATTTAGTTTCCTTTGTCTTTTATTAGCATATTTGGTATTGGAGTAATCCAAAAGTAATTGAAAGTAATCCAGTTAAAGTAACCCTACCCAACCCTGCACAATAGTACCGTTTTATTCAGGAGACTACCGCTAGCGTCCCCTTAAACGCCAACTAACTGAAAATAAATACATAAATCTGCTTAAATCTTTCAACTTCAACGAAAAAAATGTTGAGTGGGTGCTTCATTTAACCACTAGGGTCATGGGGGCAGCATTTCTTGTGGTGTGTCTTGGGCAAGTACATTCCGGTGGCGCCCATACAGTTAGTAAAAATAAAAAGTTTGCAGATTTCATAATAAAGATCTGCAGTACTGATAGCGAACGCTTGATGTCAGTAATCGACTTCTGGCGCATCACCTCAGCTTCAAGGTTCTCTTTACTACCCTTGCTATAATGCGCTTCAGTTTCCACGGGCTTGATAAATCAGTCATTTGCATTGTGTTGTCCATTCTGGTTGTCTAAACTGATTTGTTGCTTGAAAGGTTATTTGAGGGTGAAGCGGTAATCTAAAAAAGTAAAATGTTAAACATACACTTAAAAATAATAGTTAAAAAGTGCAACATTATCCAGCAGTAGAACCCGTGTATATTGTATGCCATGTACTTTTCAGGAGGCGGCCATTTTGTCACGTCTGGTCCGTAATACTCACAACAGCTAATCATGTCTTAGCTTTAATGTTTTTGAGCAAAATTTTCCTGGCTTTTATCAAATTAAATACAAAAATAGTAAAAAAAAGAATAGTGAAAATGAGCAAAATGATCCAGCAGTAGAACAAAAATTGTTTTTCGGTGCAGTGTCCATCTCAGGAGGCGGCCATTTTGTCACCTCCTGTCTGTAAGGTTCTCAACAGCCAATCATGGCATAGTTTTTTCTGAGGTTTGTTGTTTTTTAGGAGGAAAACTATCAATCAATGAAACTAGGATTTATTTATGTCCATCTCAGGAGGCGACCATTTTGTATGTTCTGTGCATGAGGTTCTCAACAACCAATCACAGCTTAGCTTAATCGACATGTGATGTAAGCAGACTGGCCCTGTTGGGTTGATACCTGATCAATTTACTGCCCATGTGATTTTAGTTAACAGTGCGTGGCAAAATGGCGGCCCTCAAAGACAAAATGAAAGCAACATGGTCTGATTTTGCTCATGTTAATACCAATCTTAACTTAAATTGGAACCTTTTATGGTGCCATCATGTTTATGGAATCTGTGTTTATACCGTTGTTTAAAATCCTTGTTTGAATTTTAAGGTTGTATTTTCAAGGTTTGGAAAAATAGTTTTGGGTAGTGTTTGTAAATGATTGAAATTGTTGCCATGTTTCACACCAGTCTGACTCAACAGAGCACACATTAAATGAAGAAAATAAAAAAAAATCAAGACTGCTCATATAATGACACGCCTGCTCCGGTGGCGTCACTCTCCCATTACTGTTCTTCCCTCATGACTAACTGCAGCCAGCATTAGTTTGTGTTGGCATTGTCATCTGAGGTATGCGTCACGCCCAGGAAGACGGACAAAGATGCTGGGTACTGGATAAATTGGAACAATGGTTTTGAAAGAGCTTAAAATGTGATTGAATAATTGACACAAAACCTTGTTTGCATATCCCCGATCTGTGGGAGAAGTCATGAAAGGAATGACGCAATTTCATTGGCCGAGACATCAGGAAATAAAGTCCGGGAAAAGACGAATTAGGGATCTCATGAGTCTCTCCGACGTGGCACTTTTATTCGTGAGCAAAGTTGAGATTTGTCGGCTCGGCGGACCGACAGCTCGTAAAAGGTTCGCCGTGTCCGACTGACCTTGAAGGGCACGCTCGGCATTGGCAAGAACCAAACCTTGTATATTTCTCCCCTTTTTCTCCTTTATGCAGACGCACCTAAGATAACTCCGCCCACTTTGGTAGCCGCACCCTTGTCAATAGCCCACGTGTCTCATGTTTAATGTTTTTTGTTTTTCATACAGTGGAACCTTTCTCGACCATAACCCGTTCCAGAACCCTGTTCGAAAACCGATTTGCTCGATCGCCGAAATCATTTTTCCCATTAAAAATAATGTAAATCGTTTTAATCCGTTCCGACACCCTGAATGTTTACCATGAATGTTTAACGTAAACATAAAGCTAACCCAGGCTAATCGTACGTTCGCGTTATCGTAATCTTCCGTACCAAAGATTACGGTAACATGAACGTGTAAAAATAAAAAAAATCAGGTCGTTTACAAGTCATTTAGCACCCGGGTCTCCACAACAAGTGGTGAGCGGTTCATTGGAAAGCGGGCTCTGTACAACACCCTCAATGTTGGGCTCCGTTCCAAAACCCTGAATGTTTAACGTAAACTTAAAGCTAACCCAGGCTAATCGTACGTTCGCGTTATCGTAATCTTATGAATAGGATTTCTTACCTTTGTGGTGGTCAGCAGAAGGCGCTCGCACACCTCCTTCATATTTGGCTATTATTTCTTTCTTAAATGTAATAGTTGTTCGCACTACTTTTCTTTTTTCACCTGTAGCAACTTTGCTGCTTGCACTGACTTTCTTCGGAGGCATAATAAGGGGCTAAAACACCCGTACGCCGCTCAGCATCGCACCCTAGCGTACGCACTCACGCATTACCGGCGTTCGAACTCCGATTTTTTTAACTGAACAGCGAAGCAAGAATTTCCCGAAATTTTTGGTCGTACTCCGATTTGTTCGAACTGAGAGGCGTTCGAAAACCGAGGTTCCACTGTATGTGAAAAAAGTCATATAATGTTGAGTCACACGCTAAAACTGTCAAGAATTGAAAGACAGAAACAGTATTGGTCAATTTCATCTATTTACAAGTTGCATACAACCTTTACTACGTTATTAACGACAATCCAAACAATTCAAAATACATAAATGAAACATGGTCCAAAACATATGTGGCTATTGCACCTGATAAAGGACATTATGTCAATATGAACTAGATAATGTCATACAACGTGAAACCAAAAACTGAAAGAATAAAATGAAGTAAGATCAGTCTTTGGAAAATTGAAACGTGTCAAAAATATGTGCCTTTCTGATACACCATTAAAGTAATATTTGCAATATTAAATAGATAATAATAATCCTGTCATAACATGTGAAACTGTCAGGACCAGAAATGAAACAGGACCCAATTGTGTAACGATTACCGCAAGTTTTATTGAAAGAAAGAGAAAAGGCTGCGCCCACGATCCGGCGTTCGCTGGACGCGGGAAGCAAGTCGCTCTCGCACTCTGATTGTGATCCAAATACGGAACTAAATCTTCCGTAGCGAGCGCTGGCGGTGTCAGGGACGGAAAAATTGGTCGGTAGCCAGGACAGGGAGAGCAAAAAAGTGGTGGGGTAGGAAACGAGTCGTAAGCCAGGATGGGAAATTAGACTTAGGCGGGATAAAAAATGGGTCGTAAGCCAGGACGGGAGAGCAGACGTGGTCGGGATCAAAGCAGGTCATAGCCGGAGACAAACGGGACAGGCGGGAGTCAGGGTAAAATAAAAGCTCGCCTTGTGTTAACTGAGGTTTGCAGACAGACTGACAAAGGGGACAGATGGCAGTGGGTTTAAATAGGGACAGGGAGCCAATCAGAGCCCGCAGCGGTTGGCGCCAAATGAGCGGGCACAGGTGATTCAAATCGGTAATCATGATAGAAACCACAACTTTAAAAGTAAAAGAATCGAATGAAATAAGATCAGTATTGGTAAACTTTGTCTACTCTTCTCCTCATCTCATCTTATTAGCCGTACCGCTTATCCTCATTAGGGTCGCGGGGGGGCTGGAGCCCATCCCAGCCATCTCCGGGCAGTGGGCAGGGGACACCCTGAACTGGTTGCCAGCCAATCGCAGGGCACACGGGGACAGACGACTCATTCGCTCATTCACACCTAGGGACAATTTGGACCGGCCAATTCACCTGAAATTTTGTTTTTGGAACGTGGGAGGAAACTGGAGTGCCCGGAGGAAACCCACGCAAGCACGGGGAGAACATACAAACTCCGCACAGGAAGTGGATTTGAACCCACGCAGGAGGTTCCCAAGACATGAACTGTGTGTCGCACATGCGCTAACCACTGCGTCGCCGTGCTGCCCTCTTTGTCTACAAATTGAATCGTATCAAAAATATACGTTGCTACTATACACGATTAATGAAATATTCTCAATATTCTCTAGATAATCTCTACTTTTTCTCTCACTATCCCTCCATCTCTTTCATTCCCTCTTTCTTTCATTCATTTCTTTGTTTTCTCTTTCTTTATTTCTTTTTTTCGCTCCTATCTTTCCTAGTTTTTCCTCTTTCTATTTCTCTAACTCTCATTTCCCCTTTCCCTCTCTGTCTTTCTTTCTCCCCCTCTCTTCCTTTTTTCTTTCTCTCTGTCTTTCTCTCTCGTTCTGTTTCTCTCTCATGCTCTTTCTCACTCACTTTCTCTCTGAGTTTTTTTTTTTTAATTTCTACCATGTGGCCCCTGAGCTTAAAGGAGTTTGACATCCCTGCTCTGAAATGAAAACGTTTTAAGGCATGGACGCCCTATCCTGTGGGTGCACTGCAATTCTTTAAATTATGTTTTTCCTGTCAAACCAGCAGTTAACTAGCAGATCACCAAATAACCCATATCAAAATAGCATTGCTGAAGGTTGTTGTGTTTGCGCAATATCAACAAAGTATCGACGCCCGTATCGTCTTGTCGATACGTGTACCCTTTGCTCCTTTCTCTTCCCTAAATTCGGCCATTATATAAGGACGCCCAAAGGGAAGTTGAGCATCCATCTGCTTGCTTTTCCTTCAGTCCGACCGCTCCTTTTAATTAATTTTCCTTTTCCTTCCGCACCTTCCCTCGTCTTCTTTCATCCCACCTCCCTGGTGGCGCTCATTCTCATTTCTCGTTAGAAGTCGTGCAACGCTTTCATCTTCTGTTACATTTCCGAAAAAAATAATGAAAAAAATGTGCTGGTGAGGTTTAGCAGAGGAAGGAAGTGAGAAATGGCCGTCAGCTTTCGATGATGCCAAAAGGGAGAACAACTTAAACAGGTGAGCAATGTTCCCTGTCATTTTCCACGGGCCTGAGCGTTCACACAAAGTCGGTGAGCAACGCTTGAAACAGCAGTGAGCAACAACAATCCCAAGTGTGGCAACTAAATCATTATCAAACATGTCCAAAACTTGACATCAACTTACATTTTGCTAAATCTAATCCCTGATTTGCAAAGTATCAGGGGAACATATTTATCCGATTATTTATTCCGTTGTTTAGCTTCCTGGGAGTGTGATTTTTCTCACCTCTACAAAGATGAAACACGGGATAATGGAGTAGCTGCGAAGGATGTGATTGGACGCCATCTTGTCTCCTTTAAGGAGACCTTGCCGGATTCACAACACCTCACTCTGGAAAACAATCAGAAATTCAGGTTAGGTTTGATTTATCCCGAGTTTTCCCAGATAAGACCTGGCCAAGATAAAGTACAGTGGGACTTCGGTTATCCCGGTTAATGGGGAACAAAACCACCCGCAAAAAGTGAAAATCTGCGAAGTAGCGACGACACTATAAAAAAATAAAATCTCATCTCATTATCTGCACCGCTTATCCTTATTAGGGTCGCGGGAGGGGGCTGGAGCCCATCCCAGCCATCTCCGAGCAGTGGGCAGGGGACACCCTGAACTGGCTGCCAGCCGATCGCAGCTGCAAATCACATTAGTTCTCGCAGCTAGCTGCGTTCATCATCGACGCACGAGCCGAGTGATCCGCCGCTAAGAGTCGTACAGCTGGGCGATTTTACGTCTGCCCGGGACGATCGGAGACAAATTCACGACCGGGTCTTTACTTGCGCCGCACCGCGGGTGGCGTTCGGTCGCTCCCGCGAGCGAGCCCCTAACCCGCGGTGCGGGTACTTTCGGGCGCGATACGCACGACAGTTACAGGGGTCCCGCGCACGTCCGCCGCCTTTCGCCCGCCGCACGCGGACGGTCGCCTGTCGTCGCGCCGTACTGGACGAGCGGGCTCCCCCCAGTTACGGGGGTAGCCCGATCACCCTCGCCGCCTTTTCTCGCGTCGCGCCGTGTGACGCCCCGTCCGCCGAACTCGCTCCGTCGCGCGGCCCGGGAGTGACCCCCGCCGCGACCAGTGACTGCCTGGTCCTTTCAGTCTCCAAATGGCTACTTTTAGAAATGCCTAGACACATTCCCTTAGAAAAATGTGCAAAATACTGATGTTTAGTTTTTCAGGTTGTGATCAAATTTGCCCCGGGACCAGGTAAGGCTTCATGTCCCAGCTGTTGTTGAGCTAAGATCCCCATGCTACACCCATCTTTCATATGATTGCAAAATAAATTTAGGCGAGGCTAAAAGCTTACTATTTTTGTATGTTCCAATTTAGATTGTTAGTAGCACTTGCAGTGATTATTTCAGTTTAGTGTGTTACTTTTCAAATGGGACCATAAGTCTTTTTTTCGGTTCAACATACAGTAAGCGTTCAATTTTTTCGGGTACTTTACAGTGGAACCTCGGTTTTCGAACGCCTCTCAGTTCGAACAAATCGGTTCTCGACCAAAAATTTCGAGAAATTCTTGCTTCGCTTTTCGTTCAAAAAATCGGAGTTCGAACGCCGGTATGCTAGGGTGCGACGCTGAGCGGCGTACGAGTGTAGATTGCCCCCACCCCTTGTGAAGAACTTTTGTCACGGCAACGCGCACTCCTTTTCTGCTTTCGTTTCAAAAAGCGGTGAAGAGAGTGTTTTAACCCCTAATTATGCCTCGGAAGAAGCTCTGTGCAAGCAGCAAAGTTGCTACAGGTGAAAAAAGAGGAGTAGTGCGTACAACTATTCCATTTAAGAAATAAATAATAGCAAAATATGAAGAAGGTGTGCAAGTTTCCCTTCTTTCAGGAATAGAGCATGGCTTCTGCCGACCGGTAATAAATCCTATTCATAAATGTTTTCTTTATCCTTTAACCGCTCACTACTTGTTGTGGAGACCCGGGTGCTAAATGACGTGTAAACGACCTGATTTTTTTATTTTTACACGTTCATGTTAGCGTAATCTTTCGTACGGAAGATTACGCTAACGCGAACGTACGATTAGCCTGGGTTAGCTTCATGTTTACGTTCGTTGTGAAAATTCAGTGTGTTGGAACGGATTAAAACGATTTGACATTACTTTTAAAAAAATCGGTTTTCGTACAAAGAAATGGAACGGATAATGGTCGAGAACCGAGGTTCCACTGTAGTTGAATTTTACATGGATTCAATTGAGGTAAACAGCGCCCTCTTCTGTGGAGCTTTGTCAGGTTTGCCGTTTATAAATCCTTGAAAAAAAGTGCAGTGTTATGCGATGACACAATTGCACTCTGTCACATCGCAATGTCATTAATATTTTGGTATATCATGCTGCCTCTACTTTATATAGGAAATTAATTTCGAAAGACTATTTTCGAGGGTCTGCGCCTTACAAAATACGGTACATTGGAAATTGCCGTTAGATGGCTTGTATGTTAAAGGACACCGGGTTAACTGAAAGATGACCTTGAAAGGTCGTGAGACGTTTGGGCGACTTGTCTGGGCCACAAAAGAAGCAACAGAGCAGCTCAAATGTCCTTTCAAGCCGACTCGCACAGCTGCGAGGCGTCTTCTCGCGAACGGGGCCGCAGTTGGCCCCGGGGTCAAATGAAAAAACTGGGGGTGTGCTGAAAGCTGACATTTTCAGCTGTTGCTAATGATTATGCTACAAAAAAAATTGGGTGGGGGGAAATTCAGATACGGCAAAAGTGGATTGGTAATTGCAATTAAAATAAAATAAATACACTTTTTTTTTTTTTCCCCTAAAATCGATTTATCTCACTGATTCCTCCAACCAGTATAGTTATGCTAGGTGTCTCACTTTAGAAATGTTTTTTCTTAGTTGAAATCAAAAACGGATAAGAAAGCCAATGTAAATTACTAAGTACAGTATAGAGGAAATAATGAAACTACTACATCCCCCTGAAATTGATATCTCACATTGATCGATACAACTACTATACTTATGCAGTGTTCTGGTTTGCCTGCGTCCCTGCGTCCTAGACGCATCATTTTTGCTGGGGACGCATAGTCTCAAATCAACGTGCGTCCCTGGGACGCAACTTTTTGGACACGAAATTGTCATTATTACCCGATTACTTTTTTTTTTTTTTACTTTACAAAGATTTACCGCACTCCAAACTTTTCGTCAAGCAGATCCGCCATTGTTGTTTTGGTCTCGCGGTTCGAGATTTCGTCCGCACGCCAATCTCGGCAAGCGAGATCTCGTTGCTTCGAGATGACGTCACTGTTGTGGTGGTTGTTGTCGAGTTAAGGTGAAAATCAACACAAAATTGGAAATTTCTTCAGTGTCAGTAATAAGTCGAAACATAATGCCAAAAGTGATAACTACGGCAATAATTCCGGCACAAAAAAACGGGGGAGAAATTCTTCGGAAGAACGCTAGGAAAACCCGAGAGGCTAGGAAAACACGTGTTGTTGAAGCGAACGACGCGACGAAAGAAAATAAACAAAATAAGGACTTTTCTGCCAAAATTGACTTAATTTTATTCCTGGTTAGGCTAATGAGGAGGATGATGATAATGGATTGGACCTGGACTGTGGCATGACAGCAAACCACAAAGAATATATGAACTGAAAAATCTGAAGTGATAGCTGCTTTGTATTACCAATTAACTGAGATGATTAAAACTGCATGAATATATAGACTAATATTTCAGCAATATTATTTTGTATAATTTACAATATTGTGAACTGAAAAATCGGAAGTAATAACTGCTTTGTAATACCAATTAACTGTGATTAAAACTGAATGAAAATATAGATGAATATAATTATTTCAGCATTATTATTTTGTATAATTTACAATATTGTTGTGAACTGAAAAATCTGATGTGATAACTGCTTTGTATTACGGATAAACTGTGATGATTAAAACTGAATGAATATATAGATTCATATTTTATATATATATGTCGCCGATTTACAATTTCAACCTGGATAACACTAAATTTTGGGGAGCCATAGATCTCTGTTGGGACCCATAGATATTTGGGCATGCGAGTACCCGGGACCCATCACTTTTCACAGCTCAAATGATTACTACTTATGTTAGCTAGCTCACTACACACTTTTTTTTTTGTAGAATGCAAACCAAAAGGCAAATGTGAATTCTCAAGGACAGGAAAAAAATAATTAAGTACAGTAATTACTTTCCCCTGGAATTGATTTATCATACACATCACTTAGACTATAATTAGCTACGCCAGCTTATAGAAATGCTCCTATTTTTTAGTTGAATGCAGATAAGAAGAAAAATGTAAATTTCTGAGTACAATAAAGAGGAAATAATTAAACGACTTCTTAACCTTGAAGTTGATTTATCATATGTATCACTATAACTACTACACTAAGGTGGAACTGTTTTTTTATTCTTAGTTGTATGCAAAAAAATAAGGTAAATGTTAATTTCTGAATACAGAAATGAGTAAAAATTTTAACAAGTATGTCCCCTGGAAATTGATTCATCATACGAGTTTTTCTTTTTTGGGTCATTTCTTTCCCCCTTTTTTTTCTTTTTCGTTCTATCATCTCTACTTTTCCCCTTTTTTGTGCTTTTTTCTGTATCTCTCTCTGTCCTTTTTATTTTCCTTTTCCCCCTTTTATTTCTTTTCCTATTTTTTTCTTGTCTTATTTCTCTTTTTAAGTAATAAGGTGCATTTTGGTCAATTTAAGTCTCTGTAGTTGTATTTTTTGGGCTTTGTAGTACTCATTTTCAGTTGCGCAACAGAACACAGTGACATCTAGTTGTCAAATAATACACACTTTCCCTTTAATTTCATATTAAGGCAGGTACTTTATATGATCATTCTGAGAGGCCGCGACTGGCACCCGAGCGACAAGTTTAAGAGCCCAGATTTAAATGGAAGCGTAAGAACGTCTTCTCAACGTTTTCAAACAATTAAAAGGGGCTCGGATTATCGGGGGATAATGGATCCGTCTCGGCATACTCGAACGCCATAATCGGCCTCAGGAGGCTCAGTGTCTGTAGGCATTACGGCAGGTGGCAAATGGAGTGGAATCGTTTTGGAGAAGGAGAATCGTTTGCTTCCAAAGCACCCAAATGCATCATTCTAAGCTCAGTTTATTATCAAAATATTCATTTAAATTTTCCAAGATTGTTTCAAGCACTCCGGTGTAAGATATTACATTTTAATCACTGCAAACATTCAATAAAAACATAAATACCTAATAAAACGTGTTTAATTTTTCTTTATTGGTTTATATATTAGAAGTGTGTTTTATTTTTCTTGTTTGGTTGCTTTCCTTATTTTTAGCATTGTTTTGTTTTTACTCATTGTTTTTTTTTCCCGATGTATCCTATATTATACAAATATATATAACATATTATTTAACTGTTTATGTAATTACATAGATATCATGAGTATTGTTTAGCATCCTGACATTGTTTAATTCAATTATACATAATGAAAAATATTATTTGCAAAAAACATAAATCTTTCTATGTGACCCAAGCTTCACACCTCACAAAGTCCAATTAGAAAAGTGTAAAATAATACAGTTCAATATAAATTTTCTTGACATTTTAAATCATTTTCTGTATATATTTTACTATATTTTTAAAATATATTTCATACTATACAAGTATTATATAAAACAGGACAAAAATATCTAATATATGTATATATATATATATATATATATATATATAATGTTTACATGGGCAGCACGGCGGCGCAGTGGTTACCGCTTGTGCGGCACAGTTCATGTCATGGGAACCTGTCGTGGGTTCAAATCCAGCTCCAGACATCCTGTGCGGAGTTTGTATGTTCTCCCCGTGCTTGCGTGGGTTTCCTCCGGGCACTCCGGTTTCCTCCCACGTTCCAAAAACATGCATTTCAGGTGAATTGGCCGGTCCAAATTGTCCCTAGGTGTGAATGAGCGAATGAGTTGTCTGTCCCCGTGTGCCCTGCGATTGGCTGGCATCCAGTTCAGGGTGTCCCCTGCCCACTGCCCGGAGATGGCTGGGATGGGCTCCAGCCCCCCCGCGACCCTAATGAGGATAAGCGGTACGGCTGATGAGATGAGATGAGATAATGTTTACATATGTATTTCATATACAATACACATAATTACATTACATTACAAATATTATATACAAAAAGTATATAAATAAGTACATAAATCACACAGAAAAAAGTACAGAAATACATTTGTAGAATAAGAATCATATTTCCGAGAATTGTTTTACTTGGGGAGCTCACTTTTTTTAGTATACTTTCTTTGACTATATTTGTAAGTAATTCTATATGATTCGAGATATAAACATAAATGATATACACATTATATATACATATATACACCGTGCATTTGTTTTATGTACTGTATATTGAGAATAAATGATTACATAAATAGATAATTAAATATTATTTATGAGCGTGCCCCTTCACACTGCAAAATCCAGTTGAAACGTGTAAAATGAGAATAATACATATAAAAATGAGCAACAACAATTAAAACGATTATAGATTTTTTTTCACAGTGTAGCTACAAAATAAAATGTCAAATAGAAAACTCCAATGTTAAGATATTTCAAAACGGGAATAATAGGAGTAAAGAAAAAACAACAACAACAAAAAAAACTGTCAAAACTTTCTCACAGCCGCCCAGCTTGCCAAGCGAGCATCTTTGCCGCTATAAATAGTTTGTTTCGTTCCTCCCTTGTGCTTCTCTCGGCTGATTCATCTTTCAGGATTTTGCTTTTTCTCACGCCACTGGGCACACGAGTTTGCTCGCTGACGTTAGCTTTAAAATAAATAAATAAATAAAATTAATGAACGATCCAGGCAAACTCCAAGTTTCTCGCTAAAAAAGCATTATTGATTTATTTCTCCAGGATATTTCTGTTTCATTTTCTGCCTCCACTGCAAAAGTACTACAGTTGTATCTAACCATGTGTAGTGTAAGTCCATGCTTCGAGCAGGCCACATAATCTAAATGCGTATATAACGTCTATTTATATAATGGCGTCGCTAGTTCTTGTATAACATGTATACAGGGTTATTCCATCGTCCCGAGTCTTGAAAATGGTTCATTTGCATCGCTCCAATCAAAAACCAGGAAACAATCCGATATTCGGATTGGTTTACGTCTAAAGGCGCTTGTAAAGTAACACCGTAATTCCGGAAAGTACATACTGGTTTTTTTATTCTCGGAAGTGCTGTAATATTGAAAAATGTTATTGCTCATATTTAGTCAGGTTTGAATATCTTCTTCATTTAGGACTATTTGGTTGTAATTATGTCACTTCAGTTGAGTTTTATTTTGTAGCCAGAAGTGGCCTTGAGCGTCATTGTTAAGTGTATCACCGGTGAGTGGAATAAACGATGAGAGACAGGAAATGTCAATTTTGGCTCATGACATCAGCTCAAGTAACATCAAGTAAACTCCAAGTCCGTCCCTTTTAAACCAAATGCACTAGATTTCCTCGGGTAAAGGTTGAGCGGCTTGAGCAAGATTTCCCCAAGAATGATGAAGCTAATATCAGTTGAGCACTGCTCAATTCAATTGTGGGACTCCTTTAATGTTTAACTTTAAAAAAAAAGGTTTACAATTAGCTTATTTTTTGTATAAAAATGGTAGTTGGCTGCATTGGTGTTTTTATTTGTCAATTGTTTAAGCAGTTTTCTCGTTTGCCCGCATCCCTGTGTCCTAGACGCATCATTTTTGCTGGGGAAGCATAGTCTCAAATCAACGTGCGTCCCAGGGACGCAACTTTTTTGACACAAAATTGTCATTATTACCCGATTACATTTTTTTTAAACAAAGATTTACCGCACTCCGAACTTTTCGTCAGGCAGATGTTGTTTTGGTCTCGCGGTTCGAGTTTTCGTCAACACGCCGATCTCGAGTTGTGTGGTGAAAAGTCCGTCTCTTTTTAGAGAACCGGCTTTTTCGGCTCAACTCATTTAAAGAGAGCTCTCAAACGGCTCAGTTGCTTTGATGCATTATATTACAAATGATGAAAAAGGAAGTATAAAAGGAGAAAATTTAAAAAAAGATAAGTTTGTGGTTATTTAATTTAATCGGTCTATTACCAACAATATTTTGATGCAGAAAATGAATTAATAATTTGATGATTAAAACTGAATGAATATATAGATTTTTATTATATATTTGTCACCGATTTACAATTTCAACCGCGATAACACAAAATTTTGGGGAGCCATAGATCTCTGTTGGGACCCATAGATTTTTGAGCATGCGAGTCCCCGGGACTCATCACTTTTCACAGCTAAAATGAACCCGGTAAAATGAAAATACATGTTGGCGCCATTTTAACCTTTTCATTTGCGAGCTAATAAACCACGACAGTCTTCCTTTTTTTTTTAATTCCTACCGCCATTGTCTATCGTTCATTTCCCGATTATTCTGTAAATAAAACAATCAAAGGTTCTCTTCAGCCAGTCTAATTGATTTGTGTGCTTGGCTTGCAATTGTGGGTAATTACAGTTGGTTGTGTGGGTTTTCATCATAGTGCTTCAACATTGAACATGCATTATTTAATGAGCATCCATATAAAGGGTTCTTTAGCGGTGTACAGCCAAAAAGGGTCTGTTGGTGCTAAACTGTAGTTAAAATTGTGCCCGAACAATAGGCATTATTACAGTATCTTTGCCTTTTCATGCACAGGGTTGGGGAAAGTTACTTTAACTGGATTACTTTCAATTACTTTTGGATTACTCCAATACCAAATATGCTAATAAAAGACAAAAGAAACTAAATATGAATAAAATGACTCAATTTTGTGCAGGCTTGGGGAGTAACGGAATACATCGAATGGCAAAAATGATGTTGGCAAGCTGTTTGGATTTATTTTCATTTTGTTTCTGTCGCATTTTATGTTAGTTTTGCCAGAGATCAAAGCCAGGAAAGAAAGCTTACCACGTGTTGTGAGTCATCATTTTATACTATTCATATTTAGTTTCTTTTGTCTTTTATTAGCATATTTGGTATTGGAGTCATCCAAAAGTAATTGAAAGTAATTTGGAAATTTGGAAAGTAATCCAGTTAAAGTAACCCTACCCAACCCTGTTCATGCACTAAACCCGAAATGGAGTTTAACAGATTTAGAATGAGAAGCATATTTTTATCGAGCCCTACGTACTCCTGAAAAGAGCCATCTGTCTCGCGAGCCAAAGGTACCCAACCCTTGCTCTACACTTACACCCCCTTCCAAGCATTTTCAATCACTTTCATTCCCTCACTAATGTTATCACACTGTCGGTGTTAATTTGCACGTGAGAAAGTCAACACTGTTAAGTGCTTTGAATTTCATGTCACGCGGCACATGAAAAATATATGACAATGTTGAATCTAACTGGGGCAGCAAAGTGCCCGGGAAACTAGAAAAAAAATCCTCGGGAATAAGATGTTTGCCTCAAAAATTCTCAGTGATAAACAACCGCCAGTAATGGATGAATTAAATCTGAACGGAGATAAAGAAATCGCATTTCCTGAAGCAGTCTAAGTCCGGTTATTGATGTCTTCCCTGGAACTCTCCTCCAAGAAATCAATCAAACTCTCAGCTACTCGTCAGCGTATCCACTAGTCCACTACGCCTCAAGCTAGCCCATAAACGGGTCTTAAATCTTCTCCAGGAGATACACTTTATTAACACGGGACAACAACTGAAGGGAAGATGGTTTACGCAGACGCTTTTTCCTTGATACCTAATGTAATTTTTTTTCTATTAGGTGCACCCTCAATCACAACCCTTTGCAAAATATTTTTTTTTTCAAATATAAGGCGTAACTTTAGAAACAGCCCTTTGTGAAGTATTTTGAATATATGAAACACAGTGGACTATAAGGCGCATTATATTACATTTTCTGTAGAACCTGAGTATTATGTCAAGTCATGTTTATTTATATAGCCTTTAATCACAAAGAGTCTCAAAGGGCTGGACAGATCAAAGACTATTGCAAACTACAGACTATTATGACACCATCCCCTGATCTAAAACCTACATGAGGGCAAATAATACACATATTATCAACATGAAATATAGGTTATTCATATGCTATAGAATAGAAGTGCGTTTTAAGCTTAGATTTAAACACACTGGGGTTGCAGATCGAATCTCAGGGGGAAGAGCATTCTTCTTGGCTCTCACTAGTCGACCAGCGTTTTCAGAGCGAAGGCTCCGGACCGGAACATAGGGGGAAATTCAATCTGAAAGATATGAGGGAGCAGGTCCATGCGTGATTTTGTATACTACCAACAGAACCTTAAAATCACATCTTAAGCTAACAGGGAGCCAATGCAGTTTAGCTAGAATCAGGGTCATGTGATCAAACTTTCCCGTCTTAGTTATAAGCCTCGCTGCAGCATTTTGTACTAGCTGAAGGCTCCTAATTTTGGACTTCGGGAGACCGGAGAGTAGTGCATTACAGTAATTGAGACAGGAAGTAACAAACGCATGAATTATAATCTCCACATCCGACTGAGACGGTATAGGGCGAATTTTAGCAATGTTGCGAAGATGGAAAAAAGCTGTTGTAGTCATAATCCTAACGTGCAACTGAAAGGACAAATTTGGGTCAAATATGACACCTAAATTTTTGACTAAGTCACTCTGGGTGATATTACATTTGTCAATGTTAAGAGATATTTAGATAGATCAATAACTAGCATTTCGGTCTTTTCAGAGTTAAGGCGCGAGAAGTTGAGTGAAATACGATTTACACTTAACATTTATTCATGAATAATTACTATACGTAATACTGTTTTATTGTAATTATGCATTCGATCTATAATTGTCAAAATAACAAGCTTCCATCCTATGCATTAATTTACAGATGTCCAATATTACAAACATAATAAACGTATCACTGGAACACAAAGGCGGCAGTAGCTCAGGAGGTAGAGCGCCTGTCTTGGGATCAAGGGATCCCAGTTCGAATCCCGGCTTGTCCGTGTTACATGTCGAAGTGTCCTTGGGTAAGACACTGAACCCTTAATACCCCCAATAAGCAGGTTAGCGTCTTACATGACTGCAATACAAGGCCGCTATTGGGAAATGTGGAGCACATTGTAAAGCGCTTTGGGAAGTCATTGACTTGAAAATCGCTATATAAATGCAGATCATTTCAGATCATTTCATTTAATTTGGAAGTGGTTATCGCTCAATTGGTAAAGTCGAGCTCTTGTTTCTCCAATGCTCCTTTTTGGTTTACTAAAGCTGTATACCGTTTAACTTTGAGCATTAGCCATAAAAAAACAAACCATATAATTCACTATATATGATTAACTTCTGTGTTTGTCTCCAGCACAGAAAAAAAAACAAGAAGTAATGGCCAACAATCCACAAGGTATCACCATAAACATCACCATCAACCACATAGAGCTAGAACCTGTCACTAAATCTTGAAGAGGAGTCAGAACCAAAAATCATGACCAGGATACTTTCCAGACTTAAACCCATCTGGAGGGACAAGAACATAGCAATGAAATTGAAGTTCAGACGCATGCAAGTCCTGGTTACTTCCATCTTCCTTTAAGCATGCGAGACATGGACTCTGATAGCAGAACTGGAAAAGAAAATCCAGGCTTTGGAGATGCGATGCTAACCAAAACTCCGAGGCATCAGTTGCTTAGCCTATATGCAGGGTTGGGTAGGGTTACTTAAACTTGATTACTTTCAATTACTTTTGGATGGCTCCCAATACCAAATATGCTAATAAAAGACAAAATAAACTAAATATGAATGCAATGATGACTCGCAACATGTGGTAAGCTTTCTCTCCTGGCTTTGATCTCTTCGATCTCCGGCAAAACTAACATAAAATGCGACAGAAACAAAATGAAAATAAATCCAAACAGCTTGCCAACATTTTTTTTGCTGTTCCATGTATTCCGTTACTCCCCAAGCCTGCTCAAAATGTAGTCATTTTATTCATATTTAGTTTCTTTTGTCTTTTATTATATTTGGTATTGGAGTAATCTAAAAGTAATTGAAAGTAATCAAGTTAAAGTAACCCTACACAACCCTGCCTATATGACAGATGAAATCAGAGGGCTCATTGGACCATACCAAGAACTGGTGTCAACTGTGCACGGACAGAAACTTTAGTCGTATGGTCATTTCACAAAATCATCAGGACTGACTAAGATAATTCTCTAGGGCAAGGGTGGCGAACACGCGGCTTTTGGCCAATCAGAATGTGGCTCTTTGCCTCCTCATATTTTCTATATACTGTGGCTCTTTGCCTCGTTTCATGTTTAGTTCTTCCCCCTCTTAAAACGCACTTGAATTCATCAGAGTTAATAACAAAATAATAAATAATTGAAATTAATTTGGCAGATTTGTTGTTTTTATGCTGGTCCGGACACATAACTGACTGCCAATCATCTACGTAGGTAACGTCTAATGCCGGGAAATTAAGTAAAGACTGTTGCCCTCACGGTCAAAATGGCAAAATTTAAAACGAAATGGTGTTATGTGTCAGTGTTCTCGTTTGCCTGCGTCCTAGACGCATCATTTTTCTCAAATCAACGTGCGTCCCTGGGACGCAACTTTTTTTGACACGAGATTTTCATTATTACCCGATTACATTTTTTTTTTTTTTTTTTAAACAGATTTACCACACTCCGAACTTTTCGTCTGGCAGATCCGGCAGATGTTGTTTTGGTCTCGCGGTTCGAGTTTTCGTCTGCACGCCGATCCCGAGTTGTGTAGTGAAGGAAGTCCGTCTCTTTTTAGAGAACCGGCTTTTTCGGCTCAACTCATTCAAGAGAGCCGGCTCTCAAACGGCTCACTTGCTTCGATGCGTTATATTACGAATTATGATGTTGTATAAAGAAGTTAAGAAAAAAAGGAAGTATAAAGGGAGAAAATGAAAAAAAGACAGGTTTGTGGTTATCCCTTTAATCGGTATATTACCAACAATAATTTGATGCAGAAAATGAATTAATCATTTGATGATTAAAACTGAATGAATATATATAGATTTTTATTATACATTTGTCACCGATTTACAATTTCAACCTCGATAACACTAAATTTTGGGGACCCATAGATCTCGATTTTTGAGCATGCGAGTGCCCGGGACCCATCACTTTTCACAGCTAAAATGAACACTGATGTGTTATGTTATGTGTGTTATGGGAAATAATGTTTTTAATTGTGTGTGTGTGTGTGTCTGTCACGGCAGTGCGTGTTGTGGCTCTTTGACTCTCACTGTTAAAAATTTCGGCTCTTTGTGTCAAACGTGTTCGCCACCCCTGCTCTAGGGCATAGTCCAAGGGGGCATTAGGGGAGAGGAAGACCGAAAAATAACTGGACCGAAAACATTAAGCAATGGACTGGTGCCAACTTTGCCATGACCCAAGAAGAGGCTAGGGACTGTAGATAGTGGAGAAGGCTGCCCAGAGTTGCATCTTTATTGGTGCCTCGACAACCCATGCGGTCAAGGGATCTGTGAACTGTGAGATATATATATATATATATATATATATATATATATATATATATATATTTATCATCTCATCTCATTAGCTGCACCGCTTATCCTCAGTAGGGTCGCGGGGGTGCTGGAGCCTCTCCCAGCAAGCAGTGGGCAGGGGACACCCTGAACTGGTTTCATATATATATATATATATATTATATTTTCATCCATTATCTGCACCACTTATCCTTAGCAGGGTCGTGCCCTGCCATCTTCAGGCAGTGGGCAGGGGACACCCTGAACTGGTTACCAGCCAGTCGAAGGGCACACAGAGACAGACAACTCGCTCACTTATTCAAACCTAGGGACAATTTGGTCAGGCCAATTAACCTGACATACATGTTTTCAGAATGTGGGAGGGAACCGGAGTCCCCGGAGAATCCACACAAGCACGGGGAGACCATACAAACTCCCTTCAGGAAGGCTGGTTGCTGGATATGATCCCATGACCTCAGGACTGTGCCGCAGTCGCGCTAACCACTTAGTCGCCGTGCTGCCTATAGGTATTTATTTATATATATATATATATATATATATGCAAGTATTGACTTATTATTTGTCGCTGTTTTGTCCTATTTTATATATATATATATATATATATATATATATATATATAATATAATTTTATTTTTTTATTTTTTTCGGGGGCAGCACGGCGGCGCAGTGGTTTGGACGTTTGCGGCACAGTTCATGTCTTGGGAACCTCCTGCGTGGGTTCAAATCCAGCTCCAGACTTCCTGTGCGGAGTTTGTATGTTCTCCCCGTGCTTGCGTGGCTTTCCTCCGGGCACTCTGGTTTCCTCCCACATTCCAAAGACATGCATTTCAGGTGGATCGGCCGGTCCAAATTGTCCCTAGGTGTGAATGAGTGAGTGAATGGTTGTCTGTCCCTGTGTGCCCTGCGATTGGCTGGCAACCAGTTCAGGGTGTCCCCTGCCCACTGCCCCTGATTGCTGGGATGGGCTCCAGCACCTCAGCGACCCTACTGAGGATAAGCGGTGCAGCTAATGAGATATTTGCTCAGTTTCATTTGGCGAGGAAAAAAAAAGCTAAATAAACCCATAGTTACAATTAAATGATACTGATTAGGTATGTGGTATGTGGTTTAAGAAAAATATACTGTAGAGTGCCCTTTAATGAACATAAATTTCACCTCAGACGGCAACTTTTGAACTGTTATGGCGAATCCTTAATTAGTAATCAGGTGTGTCTTTATAAACCGGAAAATACAGTGGATACAATTGGAAATGCATAACTACAATTAAATGATCATGCATATGGTAACTGTTTTGCTTTTAAGAAACATTTAGTCTTCCAGTGTCTTCTTGTGGTTAAAATGTTAATTGCTTGTGGATAAAAGAAAATAAAAGAGAAGCGCAAAACTTGGAATCTTCCAACGCTCATTGCAAATCCTCTTTTTTTGTTGCTTTTGGACAATAATTGTCCCAAAGTATGAAACGTAGGTACTAACATAAATGTTCTTTTTTAGTAAAATTTTCAACAAAATTACGTACTCTAGTTGGAATTGTTGTCAAATGATACTGCGTATGGTAACTGTTCTGACTTTGACAAACAGGGTGGTCTTTGAGTTTCCTCTTGTGTAAAATTTAATTTGAGTGGTTGAATCAGATGTCTTAATAGTTTGTGTTATCTGAAGTAAATCTTTCCAATTTGAATGTATTTATACAATTTTTTGCAGCCCTAGAGTTCTTACTGTATTTTTAATTCCCTGTGCCTTGATGCCCATTGCCCTTTTTATATAAAAGATTTATTGCAAAACACTATATTTGGGGGTGCGGCTTATATACTGGTCAATGTGAGTGATACAATTAGAAATGCACAGTTACAATTAAATGATGTTGCACATGATGACTGAGAAACCTATAGTGTCTTAGTGTGTTTATCTTTATATATATATATATATATATATATATATATATATATATATATATATATATATATATATATATATATAAAATGAAAGACTCATTTTTTACAGTACTTGCTATATCTATTGCTCAATTAAAATCAATGCTGCCATTTTTAGCATATTTGTGCTGCCTCAAATTCATTACAAGGTCTTGCAGTTTGTGGTTTCATTTTAACAGGCGTGAGTGAGCTTTCTTCTAACCACAAAAGGAGGGGGGGTCTGTGTTCAAGAAGGGAGATTTGAGGGGGGGTTAGTCGGCCTCTGGTGTTGGGGGGCGGGGAAAAAAACACGTTATGTCCATTTCGGCAACAAACATGCACAAAATACTCGACGTGTTTAGGGCGTGTTGGATTGGAAGGGGGTTGCATGCGTGGATCCCCCCCCAAATCCCCTTCCCACGACCACTGTTGCTAGTGGAGAGACAGGTGTCTCCCCCTTAAATACCAACACTTCAGTTTCAATGATTCAAAACCTGTTTATAGGCAGAACACTACCGTTTCTGGAAGCCTTTTTACGCACACGATACACGATTGGAAACGTGCCTCGCCACAAACAATAGCAGCCCACCGACCATTCTGTATTTATGTGCGCGTTTTTCACTATCCACCCCACCCCCTCGGACCACACAACACATACACGCACGCTTACCGCGATAAAACGGAGTGATATTCCGGGACAAAAAAGGATCCATGAAAGACAAAAGGGAGGCTAATATTCCACCGGCAGCTCTGCGCGGATGTGAGGGGGCATCATGCACGCACGCGGCGTGGATGTGGAAGGAAAAGGATGCTCTGCGGGGAGGGAAGCAAGGGAGGTTAGGGAGGCGGGGACAAGACGCGTTCTGGGCTTTAGTGGAGCATGCTTAACGCGCTGGAGGGACCTTGTGTTCATGTCGAGCGGGCTGTCTCCTCCCAATATTCCCAGCCGGCTTGGCCTTTGCAACCCTCCAAAAATGATGACACGTTTTGATATTACTTTATGGGAAAAAATCATAATAATGTGCAAATCCCCTACCCCAAAAAGACTCAATACCAAGATAAGTCTCGAATGTATCCTTTTTATACCGATACCAAGACGATAGCCCAAGACTTGAATAATCACGTTTTTATTCAAGTCATCCATCCATCCATCCATTATCTGCACAGATTATCCTCAGTAGGGTCACGGGGGTGCTGGAGCCCATCCCAGCTGTCTTCTGGCAACTCAAGTCTTCTAGTCAACTCACATTTACAGTGTTCATTTGACCTCTGAAAAGTGATGGGTCCCGGGGACTCGCATGCTCAAAAATCTATGGGTCCCAATAGAGATCTATGAGTCCCCAAAATTTAGAGTTATCGAGGTTGAAATCGTAAATCGGCGACAAATATATAATATAAATCTATATATTTATTCAGTTTTAATCATCAAGTGATCAATTCATTTTCTGCATCAAATTACTGTTGGTAATACACCGATTAAAGGGATATTTATTTTCTCCTTTTATACTTCTTTTTTCTTAACTTCTTTATACAACATAATTCGTAAAATCAATCATCAAAGCAAGTGAGCCGTTTGAGAGACGGCTCTTTTTAATGAGTTGAGCCAAAAAAGCCGGTTCTCTAAAAAAAAGACGGACTTCCTTTCACTACACGAGATCTCATTGGCCGAGATCGGCGTGCAGACGAAAACTCTAACCGCGAGACCAAAACAACAATGGCAGATCTTTGTTTAAAAAAGGTAATCGGGTAATAATGACAATTTTGTGCCAAAAATTCAAGACTATGCGTCCCCAGCAAAAATGATGCGTCTAGGACGCGGGGACGCGGGTAAACGAGAACACTGCATTTACTTGTATCACCCTTAACTCAATCATTGCCATAAATACCCAGAAGTATCTTCCCAGAGTCTCAATGTAAAAATATACTTTTTGTTCTATTCTTTGGCACTGCCGATCTGTAAGTATCAAGCCTCTGGGAATGATTTCAGTGTGATAAATCATCACTCGATGGAAGGAATCGCGTTGATCATATTTCTTCTTGGCTCTTGGAGTCACAAAAAGACCAGCATTTCCCGAGCAGAAGTCTCCAAACAGCAACATAGGGAGATATCAAATCAGCAAGATAAGCAGGGCTAAGTCCATGCGACCTTTTTTCATGCTAGTAACAGAACCTTAAACAGACAGGCAACCAGTGTAAGTTAGTTAAAATTGGCGTGATATGATTTAACTTTATTGTTTTGGTCAAAGGTTTTGGACCTGCATTTTGAATCTGCTGTAAACATTTTATGCTAGACATCAGGAGACCAGAGAGCAACACAATACAGTATTCGAGCTGAGAAGTAACAATCTCAGCATCTGATTTTCACAGCATCGAGCGAATCTTTGCAATGGTGTAAAAAAAAAAAAGGCTTATTTTTCTCATGTACTGTAACGACAGATTACGATCAAAAATAACTCCTAGATTTTCTCTCTGGGTGATACTACATTTGTGAAGGTTCGGAGCTGTCATGATTACTGATGCGGGGCACCTGAGTCTGCTCCGTTGGTGCCAACAGCCGCGGACCTTGATTGGCTATTGTACTCTTTTTAAACCCCCGCCTTCCTGTCAACATTCGTCAGATCGTCTGCGAACCTTTGCTACACGCTAAGCAAGCTTTTGTGACTCCTGACTCTATCCTGCCCTGTTTTCCGCCTGATTCCCGTTGCCGACCACTTTTCTGAACCCGTTTGTTTTTGCTCCTCCGTCCCGGCCATCGACCTGTTTTTTTCTCGCTCTCGACACTGCCTTCGCTCGACACGGAAGTACCACTTCCGCGTTCCCAGCTATCTGCTACCCGTGACCGACGATCATCGGATCGTGGGTGCAAGCCCTTTCCTCCTTCTAAATGAAGCTGAGAAAACGAACGCAATCGGGTCCCGTCTCCGTTCCTGGTCCGTGACAGGAGCGGTGTTGGACACCAAGTCATGACAGACCGATACTGAGATGTTCAGTCTTAAATGGCTCCTTTTTTCAGATCGATACTAAACCAATACTGAAACCTTGAATAGAGAATAGATCAGCTTTTCAGGTTCATCGGATGCAATTTGACTCTCAGTCACCGTTTCCATGTTGAAGTTGAAACTTTTGATATTGTTGCCTCGTTGCACACAAACATCAATTTCCACCAATAAAACACAAGAATTCTAAGGCGCTTGGTCCAGGGCGACAGTTTTCTTGGCTCACGTCTTGCATGAGTCTAACGTCGGTGTGTTCAGTGATCTAGATTCCAGATGGCACGCTACATTACACTCTGTCCTCTGTCTACCCCGACTTCACTCTTTGCAATTTTTTCCCCTTGCCTTGCTCGTCGCTTTGACTAAACGGAGCAGAAACATTTTGGAAATGATGTAATAAGAGGAAGCTAAATGTCGGAATCAGTCGGAATATCACTTTTCTAACACTCGTATAACAATCAAAATAAGTAGTGGTACTCTATAATTTGTGGGCTAATAGTTATAAAGTGATAATAGCCAAATATGACATCAATGACGTGATAAGTCATATGACACCACACTATAATGTTCAATCAACTGATACTACTAGTTAGAAAGAATATATATATATGTGTGTGTGTTCATTTGACCTGTGAAAAGTGATGGGTCTTTTTTTTATTTTGGTGTCTTTTTTTTTATATTCTCCTTTTTTCTTAACTTCTTTATACAACATCATAATTCGTAATATAATGCATCAAAGCAAGTGAGCCGTTTGAGAGCCGGCTCTCTTGAATGAGTTGAGCCGAAAAAGCCGGTTCTCTAAAAAAGAGACGGACTTTTCACCACACAACTCGAGATCGGCGTGCAGACGAAAACTCGAACGGCGAGACCAAAACAACATCTGCCGGATCTGCCTGACGAAAAGTTTGGAGTGCGGTAAATCTTTGTTTAAAAAAATAATAATAATCGGGTAATAATGACAATTTTGTGTCAAAAAAGGTGCGTCCCGGGGACGCACGTTGATTTGAGACGATGCGTCCCCAGCAAAAAAGATGCGTCTAGGACCCAGGGACGCGGGCAAACGAGAACACTGTATAAAAATATATTTATATAGTCTTTGTCAGGACCAGAACGGAGACGGGACTCACTCACGTAACGTTTCTCAGTTTTATTGGGAAGAAGGAAAAGGAGTGCATTCAGAGATCGCTGGTCGCGGGGGAGTAGGTCGCTCAGACGCGGAAGTGGGACTTCCGTGGCGAGCTATGGAGTTGTCGGGAACGGAAAAAACGGGTCAGTAGCCGGGATAGAAGAGCAAAAACGCGGTCGATATCAGAAAAGGGGTCGTTATTCAGGACGGGAGAACAGGCGTGGTCGAGATCAAAACAGGTCGTAATTCGGGACAGGAGAGCAGATCGTCGTCGAGATCAGATCGTAGCGGGAGAAAAACAGGAGTAAAAACACAGGATAGGCGAAAAAGGGCTTGCCGTGTAAAAACGGAGATTCGCAGACGGACCGACAAAAGGGGACTGACAGGACAGAGTTTAAATACTGACGGGGAGCCAATCTGTCAACAAGCTGCAGCTGGCGCCATGGCAACCGTGACAGATATGAATAAAATTACTAAATTTTGTGCAGGCTTGGGAGGTAACAGAATACATGGAACGGCAAAAATGATTTTGGCAAGCTGTTTGGATTTATTTTCATTTTGTTTCTGTCGCATTTTATGTTCGTTTAGCCGGAGATCAAAGAGATCAAAGCCAGGAGAGAAAGCTTACCACGTGTTGTGAGTCATCATTTGATTCATATTTAGTTTCTTTTGTCTTTTATTAGCATATTTGGGATTGGAGTCATCCAAAAGTAATTCAAAGTAATCAAGTTAACCCTACCCAACCCTGGACATTAAGTATTGGAGCTCTTGTATACTGGTTATAAGTGCTAATCTCAAAGTTATTGCACGAGGAGAAGCCCGAGGGGACCGCTTAATATATGGCGGCGTTCTCACTCGCAGAAATATCAGCTTACACCTCATCTCCAGAGTTTGTCACGCCGTACACTGAAAGCTCGCCGTAAGTCTTTTAATCTGCTGAAAGAGCGCCACTCAGACTCAACCGCTGCGTCCCACTAATAAGAAGGCGACTATAACAAAGTCAGACGGGGAGTGAATAGGGCATCAAATCTAATTGATTTTTGACTCAAATGTATTATCCATATAAAAAAACGTCTAAGGCAGTATATATATAAATAAAATCAAGGTTCACTGATCCCTTTACAGCCAGGGTCGTTGGGGCACCACATCATGTGGTGTGTCTTGGGTAAGTACATGTCACGGTTGCCATGGCGCCCAATTGGCCCCGCCCATGTGGCGCCAGCTGCGGCTCGTCGACAGATTGGCTTTCCGTCTATTTAAGCTCAATGCTCTCACTCTTCCTTAGTCAGTCCTTCAACGAATTTCTGCCCCGCAAGACGTGGGTTCTGACTCGGTCCATTTTCCTGTTGGTATTTCCTGTCCGGTATTTTTCCCGTCCATTTTTCTCTTATGTTCATCATTCTCTCTAGTTTTTGTTCCCGTCTATTTTTCTCCTGTTTATTATTCTCTCCAGTTTTCGTTCCCGTCTAGTTTAATTTCGATATCCTGTGGAATGCTCTTCCCCCTGAGATTCAGTCTGCAACCTCTGTGAAAATGTTTAAATCTAAGCTTTAAACACACTTCTACTCTATAGCATATGAATAACCTATATTTTATGTTGATAATATGTGTATTATTTGCCCTTATGTAGGTTTTAGATGAGGGGATGGTGTCATAATAGTCTGTAGTTTGCAATAGTCTTTTATCTGTGCAGCCCTTTGAGACTCTTTGTGAATAAGGGCTATACACATAAACTTGGCCTGACTTGTCTGTCCCGTCCTGTTCGGTATCGACCCCATCTGTCCGATATCTGCTCGGGCAATTGGTATCAGTCTCGCCGGTCTCTGGCTTCCTGTCTTTCCACGCCAGATTGCTGCCTAATGTGCATGACTCCCCATTTCCCGTCAAATAAAATCTTGTGTGAGAAGCGTCACACATTTGGGTCCTGTTCCGGTTCTTGACAGTACAGCTCTTTCTAGGCTGTTTTTTGGGGGTAGGGGTTTGCTCCCCCAAATGAAACAGATAGTACTGGTTTCCATGGTCACCAGTAGTGGGAAAAACCTTATCTCATTCAGATACAACACCTTCATTATTAGGTCGCCGTTGTTTTTTCTGTGTAAACGATCATCCTGACGGGCAGCGGCGTGTGACAATACCGATACATGTGCCATTGTTATCTTATGGTACATTGAATGTTTTTATACAGTACCTGGATTTGCAGTTTAGTTTCTGGAAAGTGCAATATGAATACATTTGGATTTAGATTAAAGTTCAACAAAGACAGGGAGGAAAATAACGCTCTTTTGTGCTCAAAGCTTGGAGATTTTTTCCTTTTTTTTTTTGCATTATTCTTGGAGCGCAATCGATTTCTCAGGTATATATACTGTGTGTGAATAAATATATACAGTGTAACCATAATCCGTTCCAGAACCGAAATCATTTTTCCCATTAAAAATATTGTAAATCGTTTTAATCCGTTCCAACACCCTGAATGTTTACCATGAATGTTTAACGTAAACATGAAGCTAACCCAGGCTAATCGTACGTTCGCGTTATCGTAATCTTCCGTACGAAAGATTACGCGAACATGAACCTGTAAAAATAAAAAAATCAGGTCGTTAACAAGTCATTTAGCACCACAAGTGGCTAGCGCTTCATTGGAAAGGGGGCACCGTTCCAACACCCTGAATTTTGGGCTCAGTTCCAACACCTTGAATGTTTACCTCGAATCATAAAGCTAACCCAGGCTAATCGTACGTTCGCGTTTTCGTAATCTTCCGTACGAAAGATTACGCAAACACGAACGTGTTAAAAAAAAAGATGAAGAAAAGAATTATAAAGAGGATTTCTTACCTTTGTGGTGGTCAGCAGAAGGCGCAGGCAAGATCAGAAACTCGCACACCTCTTTCATATTTAGCTATTATGTCTTTCTTAAAGGCAATAATAGTTGTACGAACAACTTTTCTTTTTTCACCTGTCCTGCTTGCACCGACCTTCTTCGGAGGCATAGTTAGGGGCTAAAACACTCCGTTCACCGATATCAAAACCAAAACGAGGCAAGTGCGCATGTAATAACAGTTGGTCACGAGGGGTGGGGGCGATCTACACGATCTCCACCCGTACGCCGCTCAGCATCGCTCTCTAGCGTACGCACTCGCGCATTACCGGCGTTCGAACTCCGAATTTTTGACCGAACAGCGAAGCAAGAATTTCTCGAAATTTTTGGTCGAACACCGATTTGTTCGAACTGAGAGGCGTTCGAAAACCGAGGTTCCACTGTATATATATGTGTGCACTCCTTTCCCTTCTTCCCGATAAAACTGAGAAACGTTACGCGAGTGGGTCCTGTCTCCGTTCTGGTCCTGACAAATACATGTATATATTAAAATAGGGAACATAAATGCTTGTTTTCTTTCCAAGTAAGACCCTGCTTTCTTCTGGCTTTGCCTGTGGCCTCATTATTGAAGAAATGTATTGATTTGACAGTGTTTGGTTTCTAAGGGTCTCCAAAGTCCCCTCAGGTTGCCATGACAACAGAACATTCGGCAAAGCGCTGAATTTGGCTGGGATTTGCTTCCTCAAGACACTTTGAGAATTCTTACTTGCACAAAAGTATAAACGGGTGTCCCGAAGATGTACAGTACAGTGGAACATCGGTTCTCGACCATAATCCGTTCCAGAACCCTGTTCGAAAACCGATTTGTTCGAGCACCGAAATCATTTTTGCCATTAAAATAATGTAAATCGTTTTAATCTGTTCCAACACCCTTGTACGCTAACATGAACGTGTAAAAATAAAAATCAGGTCGTTTACAAGTCATTTAGCACCCGGGTCTTCACAACAAGTGGTGAGCGGGGGCTCCGTTCCAACACCCTGAATGTTGGGCTCCGTTCCAACACCCTGAATGTTTACCTTGAATGTTTAACGTAAACATAAAGCTAAACCAGGCTAATCATACGTTCGCGTTATCGTAATCTTCCGTACGAAAGATGACGCTAACATGAACATGTAAAAATAAAAAAAAAGGATAAAGAAAAGAATTATGAATAGGATTTCTTACCTTTGTGGTGGTCAGCAGAAGGCGCAGGCAAGATCAGACACTCGCACACCTCCTTCATATTTTGCTATTATTTCTTTCGTAAATGCAATAGTTGTACGCACTACTTTTCCTTTTTCACCTGTAGCAACTTTGCTCCTTGCACTGACTTTCTTCGGAGGCATAATAAGGGTCTAAAACACTTCGTACATCTATCTTAAAAGCGGAAGCAAAACGAAGCACGTCCGCACGCCGCTCAGCATGGCACCCTAGCGTACGCACTCACGCATTACCGGCGTTCAAACTCTGATTCTTTTTAACCGAACAGCGAAGCAAGAATTTCTCGAAATTTTTGGTCGGAATCCGATTTGTTCGAACTGAGAGGCGTTCGAAAACCGAGGTTCCACTGTATGCATATTTTAGCATCTGTTAACACAATGATTCATTCTTAATAGACTGGACCCATTGATCAATACAAAGACGAAAACGTTTTCGTAGATTGATACCGAGACAAGATTTAACTTTTTAATGAACACTTTTGGAGCAATATGAGACTTCAGTCTTGAATCATTACTATTTTTAGAATGATACAAACAAGACTCAAGTCTTGAATCATCATTTAAGACTAGAGGAGTCTTTAATTCTCACTTTTTCTAGATTTATGCAGAGACTGGACTCGAGTCTTGAATTATTTGCTTTCTTTCAAGTCTTGAACCATCCATTTTTTTAACCCGATACCTCTCATGATTTCTTGGACTCCGATTGGCTCTCTGTCCCTATTTAAACCCACTCCTAACTGTCCCCTTTTGTCAGTCCGCCTGCGAACCTCAGTTTACTCTAGGCAAGTCTTTTTCGACCCTGACTCCCACTTTTTTTTTTGCTCCCGTCTGTTCCCCGGCTTCGACCCGTTTTTTGATCCTCACCACGTCTACTCTCCTCTCCTGGCTTTCAACTCGTTTCCGACCCCGACCATGTTTTTGATCTCCTGTCCTGGCTACTACGTTTTTCCGTTCCCGCCATCGCTCGCCACGGAAGTCCCACTTCCGCGTTCAGAGCGACCTGCTTGCCGCGCCCAGCGATCACCGGATCGTGGGTGCAACCCTTTCCTTTTTTCCAATATAACTGAGAGAAACTTGACGCAAGTGGGTACTGTCTCCGTTATGGTCCTGACACTTACAGTTACTATTATCAGAGTTCGTACACCTTCATGTCCAAATTCAAGCACTTTTCATGGCCAAGTTGAATTTCACTTTTTTCATATCAATACAAACACTAGATTCAAGTTTTTTATTGATACCGAGGCAATAGTTTGAGTCTTTATCATCACTCGTTTGTGGATTGATACCAAGACAAAACTTAAGTTATAAGTTAAGATCGATTGCAAAACTAGACGGGTCTTTAATTCTCACTTTTTTTAGATTGATGTAGAGCAGACCTGGGCACTCCGGTCCTGGAGGGCCGTATGTTCTGCATGATTTTTGAGGTTTCTCTGATCCAATACAGGTGATTCCAATCACCAGCATCGTTAACGAGCACTTGCTAGCTTGCTAACGAGGTTATAATTTGTATCACCTGAGTTAAAGAAGAGCAAACTTCAAAATCTGGCAGGACGTATGGCCCTCCAGGACCGGAGTGCCCAGGTCTGATGTAGAGCCTGGACTCGAGTCTCGAATTATTTGCTTTTTTTGGATCGATTCAGGGATGAGAACTCAAGAACCATCCGTTTTGTTGACCCGATACACCACAGGACAAAAGTTTTGAATCATCACTTTTCTAGACCGATACCAAGAAAACAGCTGGCATGTTGAATCATCAGTGTTTTTAAACTGATACTAGAGTACAACTCGAGTCCTAAGTCAACTTCTTTATAATGATACCAGTCTGTCAAGTCTTGAATTTGACCCTTTTTTTGTCATGGTTGCCATGGCGCCCAATTGGCCCACCCGTGTGGCGCCAGCTGCGGCTTGTTGACAGATTGGCTTTCTGTCTATTTAAGTTCAGTGCTCTCACTCTTCCTTTGTCAACCCGTCAAAGAACCTCTGTCCCGCAAGACGTGGGTTCTGACTCGGTCCTCTTGCCTGCTGGTATTTCCTGTCCGGGATTGTTCCCGTTTATTTTGTCCTGTTTAATATCAGTTTCCAGTTTTGTTCCCGACTATTTTTGGTCCTGTTTATTATTCTCTCCAGTTTTCGTTCCCGTCTAGTTTGTCCTGTTTAATTTCGATATCCCGTTTCAATAACAATCCTGTCCGTCTCGTCCCTGTCCGGTTTGGATACCAAGATGAGCTAATATGTATCAATAAGATTGATACCTTCATTAGTGCTTGCTGGATCCATGAGCCTCCTGTGGGCTCACTCGTCACCTGACTGCCCCTCCAACTGCTTTTTAATCCTGCCCCACCTTTGACCTTTCACCTCTAACTCATCTAAACGTGAGTCGCAAAGTCAAGAGGTCACCGATGGCGACCGTCTGCTGTAATCTATGGAGAGACGTGCAGCTAAACGATCCTCCTTGTTTTATAACCTTATCTTCTCTGTTGCTTTATCTTCTTGGGTTTTTTACCTCACTGTGAATGTGTGAAACTAGAGTGTCATGCCCAATCTCGTTGTCACAATATGTTAACCCATTTTGTAACAATGACAATAAGGGTATATTCTATTCTATTCTACCTCGGGAAAATTATACAGGCGGTCCTCCAGTAAGTCTCTTACCTTGGCGTAGGTCATAAACCTAGAGGTTGTAGACCAGGGGAGTCAAAGTCAAATGGATGGAGGGCCACAAATAAACTGCAGACTGATGGAAAGTTGAACATTTTTCAAATGATGAATATCGACGAATGAACCTAATTGAACTTAAGAAATATACTATTAGAGGTAGAGCGCTCGTCTTGGGATCAAGAGGTCGCAGGTTCGATTCCCAGCTCCTCCGTGTTACATATCAAAGTGTCCTTGGGCAATACACTTAATACCTAATGCCCCTGATAGCAAGTAGTAGACTTGCATGGCTGATGCTGCTATCGGTTAGTGTGTAAAAGGAAAAAGTGTGAAGCTCACTGTAAAGTGCTTTGGGAGGTCTTCATTTACTTGAAAAGCGCTATATAAATGCAGAACATTTCCTTTTTTTTTTTAGGTTTTCTTTATATGTATGATCAGATAATATTTTCTAATGGCTTTGTCAGTAATCTTTTAATTCCAAAGGGCAAAAAGACAAATGTTCTTTATATGTAAATACTCAAAACAAAAAGATTAGTCATGTTTATTTGTACAGCCTTTGATCACAAGAAGCCTCAAAGAGCTGCGCGGACCACCATTTTTTTATCATCCAGATCACTAAAAGTACATTTAAATAGTCATGCTTTAGTGTTCATTCCATCCATCCATTATCTGCACCGCTTATCCTCAGTAGGGTCGCGGGGGTGCTGGAGCCCATCCCAGCCATATTAAGAAATTGGGTATAGGACTCCCTGAGTTGGTTGCCAGCCAGTTGCAGGGCACACTTAGACAGACTCACTCGCTTACTCACACCTAGGGACAATTTGGACTGGCCAATTAACCTGACATGGATGACGGGGAGAACATGCAAACTCCGCATGTCGAGACTTAAGACCCACTTCTATTCAATAGCTTATGATTGATGCTATTCTATCACACGGCTGCCTGACTGATGGCGATACGAGGGAGAAGGGTGATTTGAGATGAGTCAACGGACCAGCATTTGAACCTGAAGCAAGTCAAGGCCTGCATCGATCAGCCGGCAGAGATGTGAAGCTGAGTCGTTGCTGTTATGGACTTTTTGGACAAATTTCAACATATTACTTATTTTTTTCTTTTATTGATCTTTACTATCCTTACTAGAGTTTTTCCTTGCCCGCCTGTTGGTTTCAGATCAGGGGATGGTGTCATTGTAACCTGTGCAGTCTTTTGAGACATCTTGTGATTAAGTGTTATACAAATGTGACTTGACTTGTCTGGCTTCCTTTAAGTACGTAAGGGAAATTAACTTTGCTGACATCCCAGAATGACTATCCCACCTGATGTGATTGCAGGATGCCTGGTTTTGCTGGTCATTTTTTTAAACCGTGAATATATTATACAGTTTTCTTTTCATTCCATAAATTTGAGGAGTAATTTTGATTTCATAAATTTGGTCCCTGCTTCACAATTCGTGTGGGATTGTGGGTCCTCAAGTCAGAACAATTGAGAAGCAATGTTGTGGAGCATCACTTGGCCACGCCCCTTCTACGATGTGAGTGGGCATTGGATTGCTGCTTTTTTTGTTTGTTTTTTTTGGTTTGTTTAATTTTCCGCAAAGAATCCGGCGTCTTTCTCTCTTCCGTGGTCACATTCCTCCTTTTGTCCCTCGGCTGAATGTGCTTTTCTCAAGCAGCTCAGCATTCCCAACACTGGCATCAGTTTGTTGGTTGCCACGGCGACCGTGCGACCCAGTTATTTATAGCAGGCGGATCTGCAACATGAAAGGGGATGAAATTTTGGGTTATTTTTGGGCATCATTTGGGAATTCACTCCCAAATTACAAATCAATGTATTTTTAAGAAGTCAATTTTAATACTCATTAGTTATAAAACCTACCATTTATGTAATCCAATCTGAAATTTGCATATTTAGTTGAGCTGCTTGGCCCCGCCTTCATACTGATTAGCAACGAGACAAAAAACAAATATTCATTGTGAAAATTGTCTGAAAAACTTTATGCATAAATGATTGTATCTTTGAAGAAATAGTATTGCCTTTTCTTTAAAATGCTATTAATGTAACAGTTATTTGGGTAAATTAGTTATTTGAATAAATGATCTGAAGATACCAGTTTATTTTTTTCTATTAAGCTCATCTCTTCTTACACAGGTAACTCAAAATAAAAGAGCAGCTATCAGTAAGCCTTAGCCTGCAGCGAAGTGGCTTACATATGTGGCTTGAGAAGGAAACCGTGGGAAAGAAAGTTGGAGATTGCCATGTTTGCCTGCATGACCAGCTACAGAACGCGGGTGAGACTGAAGGACGAAGCAGGATCAGTTAACATTAACAGCGGCCAGCCATAGCCTGCAAATAAGTAGCT
Source organism: Urocampus carinirostris (assembly GCF_059441175.1). Classification (NCBI taxonomy): domain Eukaryota; kingdom Metazoa; phylum Chordata; class Actinopteri; order Syngnathiformes; family Syngnathidae; genus Urocampus; species Urocampus carinirostris. Next base: position 4,035,216 of record NC_142364.1, read on the forward strand.
AGCCAGAGTGGCTAGAGAAGGAAACAGTTGAAATAATTGGAAAAAGTCTGAAGCATGGAACTCTGCAGCTGTGGAAGGCCAGTGAATCTGATGGACAAAGCAGAAGCGGCCAACAACAACAGCGGCTAAAGGTGAGTAATAGTCTGCAAAAAAGTGGTTAACGTGATTGGCTAGAGAAGGAAAAGTTGGAAAAAAAGTAAAAAATGCCTGAATCACAGAGCAGCTAACAAAAATAGCGGCAAGAGTCATGTGGCTGAGATCAATGACTAAAGAAGGAAACTGGGGGTAAAGCACCTGAATGCATGACTCTGTAGGACAAATCAGCGTTATACGGGGCAGAGTTTTTTAATCGTAATTTTGTCTATAAATTATTTATTTCATCTTTCCCCTGAAGTGCCATGTCTAACCTCATTGCATACAAATGTTGCATACCACGTTGAAATAACTGACATTAAAGACAATTCTACTCTATCAATAGCTGCCAGTGACGAGCCATAGTCTGCTGGCAAGTGGCTAACATGAGCGGCTAGAGAAGGAAACAGTGAAAAAAAAGCCAGATTCTTGACTCACAGGACTCAGGTGTGGAAGGTAAAACATGTTTTTTTTCCGTCATAGTATGTGTTTTTGCTTAACATTTGAACCACTACATAAACACTGCGCCTTTAAAACGAACAAGCCCAAATTTGAATGTGTCTCTGTGAGTACTCGTGCATGCATGGGACTTATAAAGGTGAGCAAGGCAGCCTATTTGTGTGATTACATCAGCTGGAAAAGGTAGCGGCGACATTCATCTCCATTAGCCACTCGCGGGGCTAAATGCTAATGGATGCAACGTGACTCAACATGAGTAAATTAGAGATAGAGAAAGAGAGAGAGAAGCCGGTTGCCCAAGGCTGCAACACGTCAACCAGAGAATAATGCAAACAGAAGCTCCACGTGGACTTCCATTTGCCAGCGTTAAAAAAAAAAAAAAAAGTTTCCTTGTCCGAGCACATATAAAACGGCCTCCCCGATAAATCATGTAGATTCACAAGAGGCGGAAAATGAATAATAAAAAACGACAAGCGCTTCCGTCTCTCTCGCTCGCTCGCTCTCCGGTTTTGTCCCTCCGCCCTTTTATAGGTCAGCGAACACAGCCAATGCAAATGTAATGTTCCTGCACTCTGCCGAGAATCCTTGCGAGGATCGCACGCCGGCGACAGAATCGTCGTAAATCATTTTTATTGAGAATTCGGCATTTAAGGATGCACGCCAGTAAAAGGTGTAAGCTGGGGGTCTCAAACTCCCGGGTTGGGGGCCATTCACGGAGGATAGTTTGAAGTCCCTGCCTTCATTTGAAAGCTTAACAAGTGCGATTTGGATGCTAGCTCAGTGCTAATTAGATTCAGATATACTTTATTGTCATTCTTGTACACGTGTACCGTATTTTCCGCACTATAAGGCGCACCGGGTTATAGGGCGCACCCCCAAAAAATAGTTTTTGGTCCTATATTTTCCATACATAAGGCGCACCGGATGATAAGGCGCTACAATGGGAACGCGGACAAAACAGTCAGATGGTTCAGTCCAACTTATTACCCCCTTAACATTCCCAAAGCTTGCAAAGAAGCAAATACGTGTCTCAGACATGTACGGAAACAGTGTGTGTACGATGTCACCAAACAAACATTTCTTTGTTTCTATTTTATTTTTCGCTGGCAACTGTGTGGACAGCAAAGTAAGAATTTGATCGTGCGGGGAAACGGGGTTCTTTACTGTGCATATGACAATAGACACTTTCAATTGAATTGAGTTTAAAAACAGACTCATCACAGAAACATCAAGATCGTTCTAAAACAAGATTCCGGGAAAATATAAAGCCGCATAGCTCACCTAAGTTCTCTTGCAGCCATCACGTTCAATAACGATACGTACCTAAGGTATTCTTACAACCGTGAGTGTAAATCCAGGAGAATCGGTTAATCATATCAGCTTCCAAAAAGACCACTAGCCCTCCAGCTAGGGCATTCTTTTTCTGCCATTCATTTCTATCACAGTTGCCACGGCGCCCAATCGGCCCCGCCCGTGTGGCGCCAGCTTCGGCTCATTAACAGATTGACTTTCTGCATTTTCAAGCTCATTGCGCTCTTACTTTGTCAGTCCATCAACGAACTTCTGCCCTGCAAGACGTGGGTTTCGACTCGGTCCTGTCCCTTTTGGTATTTCCCGTACGGTATTTTTCCCGTTTATCTTTTCCTGTTTAATTTCGGTTTTCAGTTTAGTTTCCGTCTATTTTTGTCCTGTTTATCATTTTCTCCAGTCTACCCTGTCTCTCCCGTCCTGTCCGGTATCGACCCCATCTGTCCGATATCAACTCGGGCAATTGGTATCAATCTCGTCGAACTCTGGCTTCCTGTCTTTCCACGCCAGACCGCTGCCTTACGCAAATGACTCCCCATTTCCCATAAAATAAAAGGCTTGTGTGAGAACGACACGCGTTTGGGTCCTGATCCTGTTCCTGACAATTTCCTATTTGTGCCCTTATTAGTATGAAAATCCTACCTTGGGTCCCCTGAGCGCAAATTTGTTTGACACCCCTAATGTACTACGATTGTTTTTTTGTTTCTTTTTGTTTTTTTAATCAAAAGGAAACGAGCAACGGTGAATAATGAGTGTTACAATGACTCTTGTGTTTAAAACTGAAGAGCCCGTTGTTTTCCGCCGCCTCTCGGTTTAATGTAAATTCCGACAGAGCCTTTCCCATCGCCTGGTCGCCATGGCAACGCAGCACTAAGCGGCCACGATTGTCCCGAGGGCCTCGGCCTTCTTTTACACACTCGAGCACCTTGACTGATACGTGCGCCGTCATTGATTTCCATTTTATTGCAAAGAAACATTTATTCACATTTTAGCCGCGTGAGTTAAAATACATAGGACCCCCCCCCTCCTCCTACACAGCTCGGGATTTCTGAGGGCCTGTTCAGATTTTCCTTATCGGGAATTCCTTGGCTGCCAAATGTATGCCCACCTCATTGGAATATTCTTGTAAGCATCCTTTCTCATTTATTCCTAGAAGCGATTGCACGGAAACAGAAAATACTGTATTTTTTGCACTTTCGGGTCCACTAGATTATTAGACAAACCGGTAAAAATATATAAGGTGCACTGGACCAAAAGGAAAATCGAATTAAAATCACAGTAGGGTTCCATGAAAATAAATACATTTAAATTAGAATATTTTATTTCATAAATTAACATCATGACATCTGATTTCACCACTAACATTATTTAGCAACAAAATAATTAACCTCATCTCATCTCATTAGCTGCACCGCTTATCCTCAGTAGGGTCGCGGGGGTGCTGGAGCCCATCCCAGCAATCATCGGGCAGTGGGCAGGGGACACCCTGAACTGGTTGCCAGCCAGTCGCAGGGCACACAGGGACAGACAACTCACTCGCTCAGACACACCTAAGGACAATTTGGACCGGCCAATTCACCTGAAATGCATGTCTTTGGAATGTGGGAGGAAACCGGAGTGCCCGGAGAAAACCCACGCAAGCACGGGGAGAACATACAAACTCCGCACAGGAAGTCCGGTAGCTGGATTTGAACCCACACAGGAGGTTCTCAAGACCTTAGAACTGTGCTGCACGCGCGCTAACCACTGGGCCGCCGTGCTGCCCTAACCTATTAACCACGAAAGGAAATTCAGAAAGCACCCTGTGTTTCTCAAATGCGGAACAGTTACCATATGCTGTATCATTTACCACCAATTCAAAGTATAGAATTTTGTATAAAACATCACCAAAATAACCTTTTCATTCAAAATATTTTTGACTCTTTCTGGGAGATTGATACAGAGGAGGGGATTCCCAGCCCCCTTGCTCAACCCAACTGATGTGTTGGGAGTCATTACAGTGGAACCTCGGTTCTCGACCATAATCCGATCCAGAACCCCGTTCGAAAACCGATTTGTTCAATCACCAAAATCGTTTTTCCCCATTAAAAGTAATGAAAAATCGTTTTAATCCGTTCCAACACCCTGAATGTTTACCATGAACGTAAACATGAAGCTAACCCAGGCTAATCGTACGTTCGCGTTAGCGTAATCTTCCGTACGAAAGATTACGCTAACATGAACGTGTAAAAATAAAAAAAAGGATTATGAATAGGATTTTTTACCTTTGTGGTGGACGGTGGGGAGAAAAAAAAAAAGTTTTTCAACCTCTTCCAAAACTTGCGGCAGTTGCTTGCTTATAGCGCTAACTTTCTTAGCCGCATCATTCGATTTCACAGCCTCCTTATTCTTTACTATCGTACTGATATTAGATTTAGCCATGCTGTGTTCACTAGCAAGATCGGAAATTCGTACACCTCTTTCATATTTAGCCATTATGTCTTTCTTAAAGGCAATAGTTTTACGAACAACTTGTCATTTTTCACCTGTCCTGCTTGCACCGACCTTCTAAAACACCCGTACGCCGCTCAGCATCGCACCCTAGCGTACCGGCGTTCGAACTCCGATATTTTGACCGAACAGCGAAGCAAGAATTTCTCGAAATTTTTGGTCGAACACCGATTTGTCCCAACTGAGAGGCGTTCGAAAACCGAGGTTCCACTGTAGGTGACCAAACCCCCCGATTCCAACCCCTAATGCCGAGCGCCAAGCAGGGAGGCAATGAGTACCAATGTTATAAGTCTTAGGTACTCGGCCAAGGCTTGAACCAGCAACCTCCCAGTCTAGGGGCGGGCGCCCTACCCCCAAGGACACCGATCTGGTCAAAATGAGTCCAAAATCTGAATGTGTTCTTGACTGGGGCGACAGTGGCTCAGGAGGTAGAGCGCCTGTCTTGGGATCAAGGGATCCCAGTTCGAACCCCGGCTCGTCCGTGTTACATGTCGAAGTGTCCTTGGGTAAGACACTGAACCCCTAATACCCCCAATAAGCAGGTTAGCGCCTTACATGGCTGCAAGGCCGCTATTGGGAAATGTGGCGCACATTGAAAAGCGCTTTGGGAAGTCATTGACTTGAAAAGCGCTGTATAAAATGCAGATCCATTTCATTTCATTTCATTGACTAGCCACCTCCTACTAGGGGAAATGACTCCGGTATATATGTACAATATTCAAAATAGGTTTCATAATTACAATTCTTGTCCAATGCATCAACAAAAGAACATTTGCAATGAACGTTCGAAAGTTCAAAGTCATGCGCTTCTCTTGTTCCCTTTTAGCCACAAGCAATTTTACCCATTATAGGGCACGGGAAGACCACTCTGTTTCTCAAAGGTAGAACAGTTTTCATATGCAGTAGTATGACATTTTAATTGTGCATCTCCAATTATATCCAACTTATATTTCGGTGCATAAGGCAGAAAAAATGATGAGGCACACTTTAAAATTTCTGGCCAATTGTCAAGACCAGAACAGAGACAGGACCCACTTGCGTACGTTTCTCTCAGTTTTACTGGGAAGAAGGGAAAGGATTGCACCCACGATCCGGTGATTCACACTTCCAGCAGTATCCTTGTGTTGAAAAATAAAATAATAAAATAAAGATATAAAATTAAAAAATAGCCTCTATAACGTGGTCTGAACGCGAACGTGGCACTTCCGTGGCGAGCGATGGCGGTGTCGGGAGCGGAAATAACAGGAGAGCAAAAAAAAACGTGGTCGGGATCAGCCACGAGTCGAAAGTCGGGAGAGGAGAGTAGATGTGGTCAAGATCGAAAAACGGGTCGAAGCCGGGGAACAGACGGGAGCCAAAACAGGAGTGAGTACGGGTCAAAGCTTGCCTAGAGTAAACTGAGGTTCGCGGACGGACTGACCACAGGTAACAGACGAGGATTTAAATAGTGACAGAGAGCCAATCAGAGTCTGGGGCACAGGTAAAGCATATCCGTAATCATGACACCAAGTATGTTACAGTCCTTAAAACAGTAAAAGCCGACAGTCGGGCAAAATTCTAATGATAATTGGTACATTAGCGTTAGCATTAGCACCAAGTGCTTTCTCTACTTTGACGAGCAAAAATTGTGCATTTTTAAAAGCGACACCCTTAAAAGCATTGACTCAACATGATCATAAAAAGGTTTTAAATATGTAAAACAAATTGCTGAGGTTTTCATGCGCCGAACAAAAAGTTGTTCAATATTTCATTTGTTTCAACGACTTTGCACTGATAAGAGGAAAGTCATCACGCTTTTTTCTCTGCCGGGCAACTTGCTGAATTTTTAATCGCCACATATTTGCTTGCGTGAAGTCGGGGCCCACAGCTACTCTGCTTTATACATGCTCGAAAGGCAACGCTCCACTTTTGTGGCTCTGTTTATCGTACAAGTCATAAAATGTTATTGTTAGAGGCCTTAAAGTGACTGTAATAATTCCCCACTAGAGGTCAGTGGAGCCTAGAATCTAGCTCAAATGTATGCATTGGAAGAAGACTGACTACAAAAGCCCGAAGGATTCTACTTGGCTAAGTCCGGAAAACTGCTGTTAATCCCTACAAGCTACCAAAAAACATGGATGCACCCGGAGCGGCTTCAATGAGCCAATAGCTTGAGTTGGTCAGAGCTGGTGTAAGCGGTAGGCTTTAGCAACGTGGCAGAAGCTACAAAAAACACTAGTAAAAGATTGAATTTGTCAAACGTCGGGACCCTGAATCATGGAGCTCACCCTGGGTGGCTAGAGAAGGAAACAGTAGAAACAAGTGCCTGAATCACAGGACTCTGCGACGTTCGCTGCTAGGTGTAGAAAGCTCGTGACACTGAAGGATGAAACTGTAGCATGTAATGATAACAACAGCGGCTAGCTGTGAGCCATAGTTTGCAACCAAGTCAAGTCATTTTTATTTGTATAGCCCTTAATCACAAAGAGTCTCAAAGGGCTGCACAGGTTATTACACAGACTATTTTTCAGACTATTATGACACCATCCCCTGATCTGGAACCAACATGAGGGCAAGGAAAAACTCAAAAACCCCAACATGAGGAAAATTAAGACAAAATTGAGTGACTATAAAAGGAAACCGGGGGGAAAAAAACGCAAGATCAAATAAAGCTTTATTTAAGCGAAGCAGCTAAAATCGATAGAGGCTAGCTTTGAGCCATAGCTTCCGTCCAAGTGGTTAACATAAGTAGCTAGAGAAGGAAGATGCCTAAATGCTAAGAGCACCACTGGGACAAACTAGCTTTGAGGAATGGTCAATTTGGCTTCCGTTGTAATCAGTGTTCCCTCTAAGCTGCGCGCATGCGCAATTGCGCACTGCTCGCACATTCTCAGCGCACAAAAATCAGGGCTCAAAATTACTAATTAAGAAGCGACTTAAGTCAAAGTTACAGTGCATGAAGGTAAAGATACACGGGTTCCCCTGACGTTGTGTCCTAAATGCCGTATTTTGAAGTCGAGTCGAAGGAGAACGAAGTTGAGTAAGATTAGTAGCTTTTGTTGGGGAACCGGCTTCTTTGGCTCGGCTCACTAAAAGGAATCGGCTCTTTCGGGTCCTAAACGGCTCTTCGGGTTTTTTTTGCTTCTTTAATCCCAACATGACCAAATATTTTGTAAAATAGTGCACAAAATGACTTAAAGGGGGGAATAGAACAAAAAAGAAAAAAATACCAAAATGAAAAAGTAGTGAAAAGCTGAGAAAAAAACAAACAAAGGGAAGAGAAGAAAGGAAGGAAAAAATTTGAAAAAAAGCCAGAGAAAAAGAAAAGAAAGAAATGTAGGAAAAAAAGTAAATAGAGAACAAAAAGAAAAAAGTAACAGCTCGGAAAAAATAAACACAATCAGATTTTTTTTAAAGGAATTTAAAAAAAAGGTAGAAAAAGTTTGTGTTTCAATTATATCAAGTGAATCTTGTTCCCGACATTGTACTTCCACTAAAAAATGTGATTAAATACAGTTCTGTATCTTACAACCGACTCAATAAGCCCCCAAAAATGTGAATATTATGCGACAAAATATATCAGGAAATAAAAAGAAATGGATATCTTGTGAAAGAATTGTAAGAACTACGTTTGTAGGCCGTCCAACCTTTGCAATAGTACATGAGTCAATTCATTCAAAAGAGAAAAATAATTTTGCATTGCCGGAAACTCAGCAAAATGTAACTTGATGTCAAGTTTTGGACATGTTTGATCATTAATTATCTTGCCACACTTGGGATTACGGTCGCTCACTGTTGTTTCAATCATTGCTCACTGACTTTGTGTGAATGCTTACAGGGAACATTGGTTTTAATAAGATGGCGGCCAAACATATCCACTTCTTCATGTTGTGTAATATAATTTCAAATGTATATCCTTAAAATCACGTTTATGAGATATTCGTTTTTCTGCTTATTATTTGAATCAACAGTGGTTTTATTCAAACGAAGAAAGTATGAAGTTTAAAAAAAAAATGCAAGCCCTTGTGGACAAGAAATTTAAAAATAGTCATACAACAGTTTTCAAATCTAACTACAACAAAACATGTTTTCAATTGTAAAAATATTCCCTACATTTTAGTTTTATTGATTTCTTCAAATTAATTGAAAATATTCAACCAGTAGTTCCAAGTACGTCAAACACGTCTTTAAACAAATGGAAACACGAGAGAAGTGCTGAAAATACTGACGTAATATATAAATTACATATTTTAAATATATCTAGATAAGAAAAAAACGAGATAATGAAAGCAAAAAAACAACAACCTTGATTTCGAATGAGTTTAAAATTTGAACTGTAGCGCCCTCTGTCGGTGCGTTGCTGTTAGTGCTGCAGTTTGGAACATGTATTACGCTGTAGTACTAAGCTTGGAAATAAAGGTGTTTTTGAAATGAATTATCAATATTATTCTCATCTGAATCATACGACTGGGGTTCTACCAAAAAATGAAAACAATTGAGGGTGGATTGTGCACTCCTCCCTACATTGTTAGTAAAACTTTTTGAAGATATTAACACTTGTAGACATGTTTAATAAATTGAGCATTTTATATTTAATAAGAGGAGAAATAACCACTGTGCAATCATCCACCAGGGGGCAGAATGCACATTTCTTGAAAAGAGCCACCAACCCATTTGAAGGACTAATATAAATCTCATCTCATTAGCTGCACCGCTCATCCTCAGTAGGGTCGCGGGGGTGCTGGAGCCAATCCCAGCAATCATCGGGCAGTGGGCAGGGGACACCCTGAACTGCTTGCCAGCCAATCGCAGGGCACACGGGGACAGACAACTCGCTTGCTCATTCACACCTAGGGACAATTTGGACCGGCCAATCCACCTGAAATGCATGTCTTTGGAATGTGGGAGGAAACCGGAGTGCCCGAGGGAAACCCACGCAAGCACGGGGAGAACATACAAACTCCGCACAGGAAGTCCGGTAGCTGGATTTGAACCCACGCAGGAGGTTCCCAAGACCTTAGAACTGTGCCGCACGTGCGCTAACCACTGCGCTGCCGTGCTACTAAAACAAATATATTTTAGTATTTAAATAAATTTGAGGATTTATCAAAACTAAATAATACATTTGCATTTTTTAAGAAGGTTTATTTATCCCCAAAATTTTACACAAAAATAGTTTGTGCTTATTTTATTTTTTAAATGGATTTATTTTGAAACCAACTCCCCTTATTATATAAACACTTTCCCATTGGAAAAATATATATTTAGCAAGTTATATGATACTCTAACATAAGAGTATTTTATTTGTCGCCAACCAAAAAAGTCAAAGCACTACTTTAAAGGGATGCAATATACTTATTATTATTAATTATTTCACATCTGTATAAAGCGTAGTATACATTAAACAATTAACCTATACTATGTTGTTTTTATGCTATAACAGTTTTTAATTATTATAAGTAGAGTTAAATTAAGCTCAGACCGCCCCTGAAACATGTCAATTATAAATCACATTTCCTAGAAAATCACAATGACCCATGACAGGTGAGTCAATTTCGCAGGCCACTCGGATGCTCTTCGGGGCCTACCTGGGGCCCATGGGGCACCACCATGTGATCCACCTTCGCTTGTCCAACGGTACTTTTTGGAGACATGTTTATTAGAGCTGTACGACAGGGGTGTCAAACTCATTTCAACTCGGGGGCCACACGATAGAACAAACATTCTGTCGGGGGCCGGACGAGTAGATTAAAGAGATAAAGAAATAAGAGAAAGAGGGAGGGAAAAGGAAAGAGGGCGGGCCAAAGAAAGAAAAAAGGGAGAGAGGGAGAGAGCGTGTTAAACAAAAGATAAAAAGTCGTGAGAGAGGGGGAAAAGAAAGGGAGAGGAAGAAAGAAATCCAAAAAGAAATAGAAAGACAGAAGGAAAGAAAAGAGAAAAGAAAGCGCAAAGGGTAGGAAGAGAGAAAAGAGAGAAAAGGAAAAAAAGGAAGTTAGGCCACACGATAGAACAAACGGTCTGTCAGGGGCCGGACTAGTAGATTAAAGAGAAAGAAAAAGAAAGATAAAGAAATAAGAGAAAGAGAGAGGGGAAAGGAGACGGGGCAGGACAAAGAAAGAGGGAGGGAGCGTGAGAAACAAGAGATAAAAAGTAGTGAGAGAGGGGAAAAAGAAAGGGAGAGGAAGAAAGAAATCCAAAGAGAAATAGAAAGAAAGAAGGAGAGAAAAGAGAAAATGCGTGAAGGGTATGAAGAGAGAAAGAGAAAAAGGAAAAAAGGAAGTTAGAGCAAAAGAAGTTAAAAAGACACAGAGAGAGAAAGAGACAAAGAGCAATAAAGGAAGAGAAAAACAGAGACATAGATAGTGAAAGAGACAGAGACAGGGTGTGGGAAACAAGGTGGAAAAGAAAGTAGAAGTACAATGTCTTTGTTCGAGGCACATGGCTTTGGCAACATCAAGTGGACATATTTCAACCTGCAGCTTGTTTTTCTCTTGCGCTTCTCTGAGTGTTGTCTCGCGGGCCAGATTCAATCCCTTAGCGGGCCTGATCCGGCCCGCGGGCCGCCTCTTTGACACATGTGCTGTACAAGATCATTTTAATCGGAAACAAAATGGATTTTGTGTGTGTTTTCATGTTTTCCCCTCTAAAATACATGAAGTATTGGTTCTAGGTATCGATAAGAATAAAGTTATCGTCCATCCTCAGTCATTTTCTCACATTATGCATGTTGTGACACAAAAATGCACGTCATGAATGCCCATTGCCCTCACCTGTGCCCGCTCGTTTGGCACCATCTGCAGCTCGTTACCTGATCGGTAACTCCTATTGTCCAAACCAACACTTCCATTCACTCCTTGTCAGTCCGTCAGCAAACCTCCGCCCATGCAAGGCAAGCACTATAACTCTGGCTCCCGTCTGTCCCGTCCTTATCTGTATCCTGCTCGTCTGCCTCTGACTTCCCGGTCGTCTCCGGCTCCCTGACTTTTTCCTTCCTCCGACCACGATATCCCGCCTCGGCTACTCGACCCGTGTTTGCCCACCGACCACGCTCTGATCGCCCGTCCCAGCTACTCAACTCGTTCCCGCCTTTGACCACGCTCAGATCCCGTGAGCTCCCTGATCTTCCTGCCCAGCGATCGCCGGATTGCTGGCGCTTGCTTTCCCATACCTGACTTCACAGCAATAAAGTTTGTTGTGAAACGTTACGCGTTTGGGTCTAACATCTGTCTGACACTGAAATTGTTTCCAGCTCTAAATATACATGCAGTTGAAGGTATCGGTTATTGGTATCGATAGAAAGTATTATTTTGCATCCATAATAATGTTCTCACTTATTTTATGTGATAGATAAATGCCCCTGAAAATTTTTTTCCCGCTCTAAATGCACCTGTAGTTAAATGTATGTTATTGGTATCAGAATGAATATCAGTAATTTTGTCACTTCCGGCATGTTGTGACCAGGGTTGGGTAGGGTTACTTTAACTGGATTACTTTTAATTCCTTTTGGATTACTCCAATACTAAATATGCTGATAAAAGACAAAAGAAACTAAATATGAATAAAATGATGACTCACAACACGTGGTAAGCTTTCTCTCCTGGCTTTGACCTCTTTGATCATAAATTTCGACAGAAACAAAATGAAAATAAATCCAAACAGCTTGCCAACATCATTTTTGCCGTGCCATGTTTTCCATTACTCCCCAAGCCTGCACAAAATTTAGTAATTAGATGAGTCAGCGGACCAGCGTTTTGACCTGAAGCATGTGAACGCCTGCATGGACCAGCTGGCAGAGATGGGAAGCTGCTTTGTGGCGGTCATAAACTTTCTGAATTAGTTTACGGGCTCTAAACTAGTTTGCTGTCATGCACTTTCCGGACAAATTTTCAACATGATACCTAGTGTTGACTATGTTTGTGTACTGTAATGCTAAATGTACTGTATTTTCCGCACTATAAGGCGCACCGGGTTATAGGGCGCACCCCCAAAAAATAGTTTTTGGTCCTATAGTTTCCATACACAAGGCGCACCGGATTATAAGGAGCTTTAATGGGAACGTCGACAAAACAGTCAGATAGTTCAGTCCAACTTCTTACCCCCTTAACATTCCCAAAGCTTGCAAAGACGCAAATACGTGTCGTAGACACGTGCGGATGCGGTGTCCGTACGATGTCACTCAAATGCATCGTTCCATCATTCGGAAGGTTAAAGTCTTGGGATTCAAAAAATGCCAACCATTCCTCAGTTTCTATTTTCTTTTTCGCTCGCAACTTTACTGTGCATATGACAATTGAGTTGAATTCACTCAACTCATCACAGCAACATCAAGATCGTTCTAAAACAAGATACCAGGAAAATATAAAGCCGCATAACTCGCCTAAGTTCTCTTGCAGCCATCACGTTCAATAATGATACGTAACCATGGTCTTCTTACAACCGTGAGTGTAGTAAATCCAGGAGAGTCAAATATTTACAAATACAGAATAGTAAAAAATGTTTTCTCTATGCCGTAGTGCAACCCAACGTGCGATTCGCATTTGTTTTTCGGCCAATTGCAGGCTTTGTTTTGCCCCGCTTTATCCTATGCGAGCCTGTAAATGATGAAAAGGATCCGCCTCCTTTACCCCCGAATGACTTTAGCCAATAGTGACTGATTCAAATGATGATTGACACAAGACTTTGCGACTTAATATTGATCCATATATCAGGCGCACTGTATTATAAGGCGCATGGTCAGCTTTTGAAAAAAATGCGGTAATTCACTCTGGTCATCCTGAAAGGGGGATACCACTTGTGAGGTCCCTTCTCAAGGTTTCTCTTTTTCCTCACGCTGAGGTTTTGAGTTTTTCCTTGCCCGCATGTTGGTTTAAGGTCAGGTCATTGTGTCATTGTAATCCTGTGCAGTCCTTTGAGACATTTTTGTGATTAAGGGCGTCATAAATACATTTGACTTGACTCTGGAATTTTCTCATATCCTTCATGTTGTGACACACAAATGACCCTGCAATGCCCCCCCCCTCTCTCTTTCTCAGACACACACATGCACTCTCCATTCCATCCCTTCCGGAGCAGTGCGATGCAGGAGCCGGAGGATAGTGTGATGAAAAAAAAGGAAGGAGGATAGGGAGGAAACGGACAGAAGAAGAAGAAAGTGTGAGGTTTTTTTTGGGGAGAGAAGAAGAGCAGAAGGTGCTGCAGCCATGATGTCGGACGCGTCCCTGCAGAGGAACGGCACGGCCACCGCAAGGTGAGTCCAGTTTTCACGGTCTCCATCTTCCTGACAGGGGTTGTCATGGGAACGGGAGCCCCGTCATGGGGAGGATGCTCAGTCATGACTGGAGAAGGGACACTCCTCCCCTGGTTTCCCTCGCTTCCCCCTTCTTTGCCTGCAGAAGAGTCAGCCATTGGTAAAGTGAACCCGGCGGCGGCTTATATATGTGTTTGTGAGACATTTGGGGGAGTCTTTGGATTTTAAAATGAGAATGCGGTGCAGAGGGGGAGTGGGAGGGGTGGTGCGGAATGTTGCATGTTCAGCATTTGCAAGAAAGCGTGCAGGCTGCAATCTCGGTCCTCGTGTCAGCGTAGCAGCAGGCCACTTTCGTACAGTGATTCTACTCGTGTTTCTTATTGTTTTCAGCCTTTATGAAAAACAAACAGTGCGTATTGAGTGTTACTTATGGGTAATATAGGTGTGTGTGATTAAATAACATTATAAATGAATATGCATGTAAAGGAAAAATGAAATTTGATTTACCTTTGGTGTGACGGGTCTTCAGTTGGTCGGGTGGAGTAGCGGGCGGATGCAGAGGGGGGTGGTAAAGGAGTATTAAAAATAAAACTGATTTGAAATATCCCACTTGCAAGGATTGACATGCCCTTGTAATAAACACATTAAAAATTAAATCTAAGCCTGAAAGGTAGACATGGCGATAGCTCAGGGAGTGATACAGTCGCTTCATGAAAAAAAAGCAGTATGGATTGAGTATGGGTAATATAGGAGTGTGATTAAATAGCATTATAAATGAATATGCATGTAAAGGAAAAATGAAATTTGATTTACATTTGGTGTGACGTGTCTTCAGTTGGTCGGGTGGGGTAGCGGGCGGATGCAGAGGGGGGTGGAAACGGCAATGGAGTATTAAAAATAAAACTGATTTGAAATATCCCATTTGCAAGGATTGTCACTCCCTCGTCATAAACACATTAAAATTTAAATCCAAGCCTGAAAGGTAGACATGACGATAGGTCAGGTAGTGTTACTGTCGCTTAATGGAAAAAAAAACAGTATGTATTGAGTATTGCATATAGGTAATATAGGTGTGTGTGATTAAATAGCATTATAAATGAATACTCATATAAAGGAAAAATCAAATTTGATTTACCTTTGGTGTGCCGTGCCTTGAGTTGGTCAGGTGGAGTAGCGGGCGGATGCAGGGGGGGGTGGAAACAGCAATGGAGTATTAAAAATTTTACTTTAATCTCCTCCCAGTTCATAATAATACTCTAGATCGTCATTTAGTTACAGCCATGCAACTTGGCACGGGTCGCAAGCTTTGTCTTGTGTTTTGGTGACGCTGACCCAAGAACAGACACATAGAATAAGTTATAAGAGTGTTTTGGGGGCAAAGGGAATCAACAGAGGGGAGAATAGGAGTAACCTAAACCCAGTTTTAAAAAACCCTCAGGCCTGGCAAAGTTCAGTAAGTCTCAGGAAAGGGGAAACAACGATCCGACAGCTTTTGCTGGCAGCACAGTCATTTAATACCGGTTTTCTGATGAACAGTTTGTCTGCCAGTCGACACCCTCTGAAGGACGGTGATGTGCTGGATCCTAGTCCTGTGTTTCCATAGTTATCATGTTTTTGTTGCTTCCATAAGCATCACTCCAGTTGGGGCCCATAGATGAATACAGTGCAAAAAGTACAATATTTCATTGCAGACTCATATGTTGTTTTTTTTCAAAATCACATTTGATTCTGAACTGAAAGAGAAAGGCATTATAGGAGGTAGTTCAGCCAAGAGCATATCAGCATTGTCATGATTTTATGACCCAAAAAACATATATTTTCTTATTGTATAATTAAAACTGTTGCTTTATCCCAGGGGTTTACTCTAATTTAATTATCTTCCTTAATAAATCCTCAGTTGAAACTAAAAATACTGTATTGACATATTTTTCACTCCCCATATTGTGTTGTGTACCTGGTTTAGGATCTGGTTTAGTAGCCAAAAATGTAATGTATTGTGGTAGCATACTTTATTAATACTTAACATACCGTAAATTCCGGACTATAATGTGTCTTTCCCATACTGAAGGAAGACAACTTTGATGACATCAGTCATAAGGAGGAAGATAGATATAGATAGATAGATAGATACTTTATTCATCCCCGTAGGGAAATTCACACTTCCAGCAGTCTACCCCGTTGTTTATTAACAGATGAACATGATGCCCTAGGGGTGCTTGTAGCGGAGTGGATGACGTCACGCTAGTCCAAAAGTTCGACATCCCTGCGGCAGATGGAAATCTTTTCTTTGTGAAAATCCAGGGATACACCACCTCGTGTTAGCAAGTCCGCCTCCTCTCCGATTCTCCCCGGCTTTCGTGTCTCTGTATAGCGGCGCAGAAGCCGGATAGCTCCGGGTGGCTACACGTTAGCGTCCGGAATGCTAAACGTGAGCCACGTTTCCGCAAAACACAGCAACTGCGCTCCCTGTGCGCTTCGATGTTTTCCATCAGCACTCGATGATCTTATTTGGTCGTGAGTTCGCATTTACTATGATTACGGATGGTACCGAAGACTTATAACGCCCTTAGCCGCTTAGCTGACTCCGGCTCTTCTTCCACGATAGGCCCCTTCATCACGCCGGCACGAGAATTCTTCAGGGCAAGGAGTTGATTCCTTGAATGAACGCATTTTTGTGCGCTAAAACCCATGTCCATAGGATAGAAGTAATCCATAGTGTAGTTGTCAAAACGGGAAGAAAAACACCGAAGATAGGAGCAGATAATAAAACAATAAATCACAAAAAGTGAGAGATAACAGGGAAGCTGCTGGAAAAGGCAGCCGTTTACCGTGCTTACTAAAGGTATTAGCTGTTTACTGTGTTGCTAGTAGCGTTTTGCTACCCTTCACAGGCACGGTTTGGGATGAAAGTTATAATATTATTAATAAAGCTTTGAAAACTCTCTCGGTGTACCGTCTTTCTTTGTAAATATGTGTAACCATGTATAATACCAGCAATGAGTACTTACAATATTGGTACTCATTGCCTCCCTGCTTGGCGCTCGGCATTAAGGGTTGGAATTGGGGGGTTTGCTCACCTAATGACTAAAATGGCTGCGCCCTGTTTGGCTGCGGCTGCATCGACCCGTACAGTTTAACTGTACTGGTCAGGTGTATCGATATTTCGTTCTGTGTGCATGGTTACAAAGAATGACAATAAAAGTAAATTCTTCTTCTTCTAATATGTATTTGCAACCGTATATTTTATTTTATTTTAGAAACTTATTCTGATATGTTTTGTACGAGCAAATGAGAAAGAAGGGGCGGGGCAAACACGGGCTGACGGGAAGTGGAGTAAAGGTGAGACGTGTTTGTGGACGCGGCCGACAATAGTGGATATATATTTTTCCCACCCTTACCTTTGGAAATATACACTTTTTTCCTTGGATTACTTTCAACGGGGACCTGGACTCCGCAGGTCTGCATTAAATGTTAAGTACCGGTATCATTTTCCGTTCATTTTGCCGACTGTGTTTTTTGGACCGTATCGGGTATGGGTTAATTTCGAGTTTGTATTGCCTTTTATCAATGTGGGCGCATGCGGCTAATATACAGGTGCGGCTTGTGTACGTTCAAAATCGGTTTTCCTCCCGAAATGTGGTGGGTGCGGCGTATAATCAGGTGCGCTCTATAGTCCGGAATTTACGGTAATTTATGAAATATATATTGAAATGTTCACTCAGAGGTTTCATAAATCTTGCCTGTGATGGACCCCTTTGTTATAATTATATTCTGAATAAATAATGCATAAAACAGTTTTGGCGCGGGTTCAAAATAACGATTAAAGGAGGTCTGAGTTCTAATGAGACTGTTTTTTGTTCCATTTGTTAATAATATCAATTATGAGGAACATAAATTTTGTGTCATCAATGCAAAATAAATGATAAATGAGCTGGCTATGAGATAAAGTTGCTTTTTTTTAGGTTTTAAGTGTTTTAGGTTGAAACTGATAGAAAGTATTTTTCTGTTTATTTAAAAAGCAAACAGTACAGATTATTTTCTTTCTTTTTCTTTTAAATCCTGGCCTGTGTTATTGTCGCTTTATGAAACAAGTGCATTGTGGGATACATGGACAACGTAGCATCAAATAGATTTTTACTTTAGATTGTTTGTAATATAATTGTATTGATTTTATGTTAGGTATAAGAGTGGAAATTGTTGAATTTTATTTTCTTTAAATCAGGGCCTGAAAAGTAGACATAGCTCAGTAATGTTACTGTCGCTTTAAGAGACCGTTGCATTGTGGGACACCTAGGCAAAGTAGTATTTTTAAGCTAATGGTATGTTTGTCTATTCTCCTCAATTAGTTTTTTGTTTTTTAATATTCTTACATATATTTTTTTTTTGTCATAATAAAAAAGTACAGAGCATATTTCTGTTCACGTTGTTGCTTTTTTTCTTTTATTCTTCTTTTTTTAATGCTTTTTGTGTCACTTTGACATTAGATAGAGGTAGATAGATAGATAGATACTTTATTCATCCCCGTAGGGAAATTTACACTTCCAGCAGTATCCTTGTGTTAAAATAATAGAATAAAAGATATAGAATACAAAAATAGCCAATATAAAATACATACTGTAATAAAATAGGGTAATATGCCAATGTGGGGGTGGGGTTTTATGTGGGCTTTTACTCCCCGGGGTGGAGTTAAAGAGCCTAATGGCATGAGGAAGAAATGATCTCCTCAGTCTGTCCATTAGCCTTCTAAATACAAATGATATTTTATTAATCTAGTGTTTTTGTCAAAATATATATACAAGGAATAATACTGGTTAACTAAAAAAACACCAACAAATACCATCATTTCGCACGGATGGTCAAAAGCTTTTAGAGATCTTTTGTTTTTTCTCCAACTCCTAATAAATCTTACAACATTTAATATAACATTTTTTTGTCTAAATATATATGAAATATATATATATATATATAGATATATATATATATATATATATATATATATATATATATATATACCGTAAATTCCGGACTATAGAGCGCACCTGATTATAAGCCGCACCCACAACATTTTAGGAGGATAACCGCTTTTGTACTTACACAAGCCGCACCAGTATATAAGCCGCATGCGCCCACATTAAAACATGTAACACAATCACAAAAGTAACCCAAACCCGACATAAAGTCCCGCGATCGTAACTGAATATAAAGTACACAGTCCAAAAACCATAGCCGGCATAATGAACGGAAAATGATACCGGTACTTCAGGTTTGATGCAGACCGGCAGAGTCCGGGTATATCCACTATTGTTCGCTTCGTCCACAAACACATCTCACCTTTACTCCACTTCCCGTCAGCCCCCGATGTTTTCGCCCCTTCTTTTTGATTCTCCCGTGGAAAACATATCAGAATAAGTCTCTAAAATAAATACATTACAAAAATATACAGTTGCAAATACATATTATACATGGTTACACGTATTTACAAAGAAAGACGGTACACCGAGAGAGTTTTCAAAGCTTTAATAGTAATATTATAACTTTCATCCCAAACCGTGACTGTGACAGGTAGCAACACGCTACTAGCAACACGCTCGCAAAACAGTAAACGGGTCCGTTAGAAAAATATACCGTACTTGTAAATATCACGGTAAACCATCCTCATCTTACTCCTTATAACTGATGCCATCAAAGTGTCTTCCTCAGTATCGGAAAGAAACTTTGTCATATAGACGTCGTCCCACGCTCCCTTATTCCAAAACATGCTAGCAACACGCTCGCAAAGTAAAGTTTACGTGCAATAGCTATGTTTCCTTCTTTATCGGATTGCTCGATTGCTTTTAGCTTGAAAGCTGCGTCATGTGCCTTTCTTTTTGCAATTTGCATGATGAGGGTAAGTTTACGCTAATTTAGTTTGTGCACAAGCTAAGAAGTTGCAGTATTCCTCGGCGCATATATTCCGCCGGTCTAAATCATACCTTTTGTATTTGAGCGCCGCTGGCGGCCATTAGAAAAATTGCGTAAATTGGCCGCATCACTGAATAAGCCGCAGGGTTGAACGTTTGGGGAAAAAAGTAGCAGCTTATAGTCCGGAATTTACGATATATATATATATATATATATATATATATATATATATATATATATATATATCCACACATTCTACATCCTTGGCAAAAAAAAAGTGTGAAAACAGTTTCTCTGAAAAATCAGTTCCCAGTTTAAAACTAGTTTCTCTATTGTGAAACCAAAAAGTCAATCAGTGTTTTTCAACCATATCTACTGAGTTGTGGAAGGTTATCCACTCTGTGTGCCTGTGCGGTCTAGCGGCAGCTATTTTTCATTTGGATTCACGGCACCAACTGGTGGTGTACTCCGGGATTTTTCAATGGGCCTTGCAAAATACTGGTCTGGATGAATTGTACCCACACTTTATGGCAGTCAACATTGTCCATAGTCATTGCTCCGACCCTGATGCTAAGCCTGTGCTCACCCAGGTTCATTTTCCAGATCTGCATGAGGGAGAAACATATCTCGTAAACAGTGTTCCCTCTAAGCTGCGCGCGTGCGCAATTGCGCAATGCTCGCACATTCTCAGCGCACAAGAAAAACTAGCCAGCGCACAAAAATCAGGGCTCAAAATGACTAATTAAGAGGCGACTTAAGTCAAAGTTACAGTGCATGAAGGTCAAAATGCACGGGTTCCCCTGACGTTGTGTCCTAAATGTGGTATTTTGAAGTCGAGTCGAAGGAGAACGAAGTTGAGTAAAGTTAGAAGAGTTTGTCAAGAACCGGCCTTTTCGGCTCGGCTCACTAAAAGGAACCGGCTCTTTCGGGTCCTAAACGGCTCTTCAGGTTGTTTTGCTTCTTTAATCCCAACATGACCAAATATGACGTAAAATTATGCACAAAATGGCTTAAAAGAAGGGTGGAATAGAACAAAAAAGAAAAAAATACCAAAATGAAAAAGTAGTGAAAAGCTGAGAAAAAAAAGAAACAAAAGGAAGAGAAAAAAAGAAGGAAAAATGTAGAAAAAAGCCAGAAAAGAAAGAAATGTAGGAAAAAAGTAAAAAAAAAAGTAACAGCTCGGAAAAAATAAACACAATGATATTTTTTTTAAAGGAATTTAAAGAAAACATGGAAAAAAGAAGAAAAAGTTTGTTGCATTCAAATAATTTCCAATGATATCAAGTGAATCTTGTTGCCAACATTGTACTTCCACAAAAAAATGTGATTAAGTACAGTTCTGTATTTTACAACCGACTAAATAAGCCCCCAAAAATGTTAATATTATGCAACAAAATATATCAGGAAATAAAAAGAAACGGATATCTTGTGAAAGAATTGTAAGAACAAACGACGTTTGTAGGCCGTACAACCTTTGCAATAGTACATGAGTCAATACATTCAAAAGAGAAAAATAATTTTGCATTGCTGGAAACTGTAAGCAAAATGTAAGTT
The DNA here is from genome assembly GCF_059441175.1 of Urocampus carinirostris. Lineage (NCBI taxonomy): Eukaryota > Metazoa > Chordata > Actinopteri > Syngnathiformes > Syngnathidae > Urocampus > Urocampus carinirostris. The sequence continues at coordinate 4,056,286 of NC_142364.1, forward strand.
GATGTCAAGTTTTGGACATGTTTGGAAATGACTTAGTTGCCACACTTGGGATTGCTGTTGCTCACTGTTGTTTCAAGCGTTGCTCACCGACTTTGTGTGAACGCTCAGACCCGTAAGGAAAATTACAGGGAACATTGCTTGTAAATTCAACCCTGACCTACACGATAAGAGCACCTATTAAGCGTTGCGTAGTTGAAAATTACCCAAAACCGCTTCCAGATTTGTTGAAACGATCTGATTGTCTTTCCAATATGCATACCTGTCATCCTCTACGGCTCCATGCCCTTACAAACTGTCGTATTTTCCCTTACAAAATACAAAATAATCTTACACCATTTTAATTTTTTTTTCAAATGTGTTTATTGATGTAGTTTAACATCTTATATTGTACATGTGTTTTGTTATGTCATATATATTGTTAATTAACATTTTGTTGTGAGATACTGAGTTGCTGGTTTATTATAAAAAAGTTCAAAATTGAAGTAGTTTGGACGTTCACTGTAGAAGGAAAAAATACATGCAAATATAATGAAGTAGAATAATACATTTTCTTATTCTAATTGTGAATTCATTTTCTGCATTAAATTATTGTTGGTAATATACTAATTAAAGGGATAACCACCAAACTGTCTTTTTTCATTTTTACCTTTTATACAGTGGGACCTCTGTTATCGCGGTTAATGGGGATCAAAACCACCCGCGAAAAGTGAAAATCCGCGAAGTAGCGGCGCCCCTTCGAAAAAAAAAAAAAAATATATTATTATTATTATTTATTAAATTTTATTATTTTTTTAGACCCGGTTAATGGGGACCAAAACCACACGCGAAAAGTGAAAATCTGCGAAGTAGCGACACCTTCAAAAATGTTTATTTATTTATTATTTTATTTTATGATTATTTTTTTTTAGACCTGCGAAGCTCTGAACCCGTGAACGTGGAACCACGAAGTAGCGACGCCCCTTCAAAAATGCTTAAAAAATAAAAAATAAAAAATAAATTATTTATATATATATATATATATATATATATATTTTTTTTTTTTTTTTTTTTTTTTCTATTATTTTTTTTATTATTATTTTTTTTGAGGGGGCAGCACGGCGGCGCAGTGTTTAGCGCATGTGCGGCACAGTTCTAAGGTCTTGGGAACCTCCTGTGTGGGTTCAAATCCAGCTACCGGACTTCCTGTGCGGAGTTTGTATGTTCTCCCCGTGCTTGCGTGGGTTTCCTTCGGGCACTCCGGTTTCCTCCCACATTCCAAAGACATGCGATTCAGGTGGATTAGGCGGTCCAAATTGACCCTAGGCGTGAATGAACGAGCGAGTTGTCTTTCCCTGTGTGCCCTGCAATTGGCTGGCAACCAGTTCAGGGTGTCCCCTGCCCGATGATTGCTGGGATGGGCTCCAGCACCCCTGCGACCCTACTGAGGATAAGCAGTGCAGCTAATGAGTTGATGAGATGAGATTAGTATTTTTTAGGCCCGCGAAGCTCCGAACCAGCGAACGTCGAACCGCGAAGTAGCGAGGTCCCACTGTACTTCCTTTTTTTCTTAACTTCATAATTCGTAATATAACGCATCAAAGCAAGTGAGCCGTTTGAGAGCCGGCTCTCTTGAACGAGTTGAGCCGAAAAAGCCGGTTCTCTAAAAAGAGACGGACTTCCTTTCACTACACAACTACCACGGAATGATGCATGATAGGAAATCCCCAGGCGGCAGACGCATGCGCACAGTAGCATCAAACCGCTCGCTTCTTTTGCAACGAAAAAAAACGATACCGAGATAGAGGCTACCGCGGCGAACTCGTTTGACTTGATTCATTTGCCATTTGATGATAGTCTGTGTATACCGGATGGTACCCATCCGTACAGATTTTCTTGTACGTGGTACACGTCTTAAAATGCATCATAAACGTACTTTGTACAGCAAAAACATACAGGTTGACATGTATGACATTCTGAAACAAGCTCCTGGCGGTCTCATTAGCTGAAGAATAGCTCTAAAACACATCCAAGCTCTTTAGATGAACTTTACTTGTTGATATTTACTTTGCCCCCCCGCCCTCCTTCCTCCCCTCCACTATTTGTATGTTGTTATTTTCCCCCCGTGTGTACGTGGGATTCCGCTTCTGGTTCCACATCTGGAGGCCATTACCTCCGAGTCTGCGTGGAGGGTGGGCGGAGTCGGGCCGACCGCAGTGAGGTCATCGTAGCGAACAATGATGCCGTTGTCTGTGGAAGTGGGCAAACGCGAACCGAGCGTGGCAGAAGTCGGAGAATTTACGGAGGTGATAGCGATGGTGCATGAGCTCAATGGATCGGTCGACAACGTTCCCTGTCATTTTTCCTTACGGGTCTGAGCGTTCACACAAAGTCGGTGAGCAACGCTTGAAACAACAGTGAGCAACAGCAATCCCAAGTGTGGCAACTAAGTCATTATCAAACATGTCCAAAACTTGACATCAAGTTACATTTTGCTGAGTTTCCGGCAATGCAAAATTATTTTTCTCTTTTGAATGAATGGACTCATGTATTATTGCAAAGGTTGTACGGCCTACAAACCGCGTTTGTTTTTACAATTCTTTCACAAGATATCCATTTCTTTTATTCCCCGTATCTTTTGTCGCATAATACTAACATTTTTGGGGGCTTATTTAGTCGATTGCACGATACAGAACTGTATTTAATTACATTTTTTAAAGGAAGTACAATGTTGGCAACAAGATTCACTTAACATAATTGGAAATTATTTGAATGCAACACAAACTTTTTCTTCTTTTTTCCGTGTTTTTTTACTTTCTCATTGTATTTATTTTTTCAGAGCTGTTACTTTTTTCTTTTTGTTCTCCATTTACGTTTTTCCTACATTTCTTTCTTTTCTTTTTTCTGGCTTTTTTCTAAAAAATTTCCCTCTTTTTTTTCTCTTCCTTTTGTTTTTTTTTTCTCAGCTTTTCACTACTTTTTCATTTTGGAATTTTTTTCTTTTTTGTTCTATTCCCCCCTTCCTTTAAGTCATTTTGTGCATAATTTTACATAATATTTGGTCATGTTGGGATAAAAGAAGCAAAAACAACCCGAAGAGCCGTTGAGGACCCGAAAGAGCCGGTTCCTTTTAGTGAGCCGAGCCGAAGAAGCCGGTTCTTAACAAACTCTACTTACTTTACTCAACTTCGTTCCACTTCGACTCGACTTCAAAATACCGCATTTAGGACACAACGTCAGGGGAACCCGTGTATTTTTACCTTCATGCACTGTAACTTTGACTTAAGTCGCTTCTTAATTATTAATTTTGAGCCCTGATTTTTGTGCGCTGGCTAGATTTTCTTGTGCGCTGAGAATGTGCGAACAGTGCGCAATTGCGCACGCGCGCAGCTTAGAGGCAACGCTGTTGGTCGAGTGTGTGAACGCAATGTTTGATGGTTGAAGGGATTCAGCGTGTGATCGGTGTGGGTTTAGGAGTGCCGACAAAAGCAAACCAAGGTTATGTGATTGCTTTTTGTCAATGAACATGACATTACAGTACCCCTCGGTTATCGCGGTTAATGGGGACCGAGACCACCCGCGAAAACTGAAAATCCGCGAAGTAGCGGCGCCCCTTCAAAAATGCTTAAAAAACGTATACAGGTATACAGTATAACCCCCCTGTATACAGTACACCATATAGAATACAGAGAGAGATATAAAGAAATTCATGTTATAACAAAAAAAAACAAAAAAAACTCTAAAATATGTTGTATGTACACGGAATAGGACTGTGGCGAAACCACTACGAACCATTCAGTATGATTGCATTAACCGCTCTCAACCACATGCAGCCATCGCAGTTTATTTTGCTTGTTAACACTACCGGTTACATATTGAAAATAAAAATACTGAAAATGTGATATTTGTCTTTCACAACAAATACACAAAACCACACACAATTAACCGTGTTTAGGTAGTACAAACAACCGCTCGCTTTTGGTATAATAAAGTCAAACTTGAGATGAAATGTGACAGAAGAGAATATACTTTCGTCGCGTCGCCGAGTTCCCTCCTTGATAAACTGAGTGCCACATAAGAAGGGGGTGAGGTGGGAGGAGTTGAAGGAAGGGGTGGGGGGGTGAGCAAAGCGGCAATGACGGAGCATTGTGTCAGGGCCTCCCCCTCCCCTTCACAATAAGAGTGTCCACACCGTGTCCTCAGTTGACATAAGCTCGCGCTCAATGGCGTCAAGTCAACAAATGCTTTCATTGAGAAAGTAAGGTATAATTTTTAGATCGGCAAAGCTCTGAACCCGCAAAAGTGGAACCGCGAACTAGCGAAGTTCCACTGTATTTGATTCCCAACATTTTTGATTATATAGTCCATACATGTCATGATTACTGATGTGACTCAGCTGTGCCCGCTCATTTGACGCCAACCGTCGCGGGTTCTGATTGGCTGAAAGAAGCATAACAAGTGGGTCCTGTCTCCGTTCTGGTCCTGACAAGTCCATGATTTGCTAGGTGGTGTTGATGACGTTCTTCTATCAGCTGCCGCCGTCATGTTTCCTGATGTAAAGCACCTGTGCCCGCTCCTTTGCCTCGGACTCTGATTGGCTCCCTGTCCCTATTTAAACCCACTCCTTTCTCTCACCGGTGGTCAGTCCGTCTGCGAACTTCAGTTTACTCTAGGCAAGTTTTTTCGACCCTGACACACTCCTGTTTTGGCTCCCGTCTGTTCCCTGGCTTCGAACCGTTTTTTGATCTTGACCACATCTACTCTCCTCTCCTGGCTTTCGACCCATTTTTGATCCCGACCACGTTTTTTGCTCTCCTGTCCCGGCTACTGACCCGTTTTTTCCCGTCCCCGACACCGCCATCGCTCGCCACGGAAGTGCCACTTCCGCGTTCAGAGCGACCTGCTTCCCGCGATCAGCAATCACCGGATCGTGGGTGCAATCCTTTCCCTTCTTCCCAATAAAACTGAGAGAAACATAACGCAAGTGGGTCCTGTACCCGTTTTGGTCCTGACAAGTCCATGATTTTCTGGGTGGTGTTGATGACGTTCTTCTATCAGCTGCCGCACATCCAGCAATACCGCACTATAAAACAAATACTAGACAAGATGAAATTAATTTTGTCTAACTAGTGTCAGGCTTTTACAAAGAAATGATTAAAACAAGATCACATGAAGTCAATAAAAAAATATGTGGAAACAGTAATCAATGCCCGATGTAACTAAGCAGACCGTGTACTAGGATACCCGATACCCCCACGTGTCGTCTTTAGTATTTGACTAAGGGCCAAAGCGGCCTACCTCGTGTCAGGGAAAACGGAATTTACGGCACGGTGGAATTCACAGCGCCCGTTAAACGAACAAGCTGCAGAACATGAAGACGAGATTGGAAACATTTTTTGCAGTACAGGAAATACTTTCTTATTATATCTCCACTATTATTTATGCCGATGCTTAACTGGTTAAAAACTAGCTTGTTACGCGCTTCTGAATTCCCCAGCGGGTCTACGAGCACCACTGCTGGTTTTTATCCTTATAAGGACGTTGAAGAAAGTCGGGAGAGAAATGAAGGAGGGTGGAATAGGAAAGTAACGGGAATGTATTGCTTAGGTTAAGAATGTTTTGGTGGAAAATATATTCATCTATATTATCTATCTTATCTATCTATCTTATCTATCTATCCAGACATCTATCTATCTTGACATCTAACTAGACATCTATCTAGACATCTATTTATATTGACATCTATCTAGACATCTATCTATCTACATACCTAATTGGTATAATGGCGGCGCCCTCTGGCTGCGGCTGCATCGACTCGCTACAACGGGTCAGGTGTATCGACATTTTGTTCTGTGTACATTGTTACAAAGAATGACAATACAAAGGAAATTATTATTATTATTATTATCTCTATCTAGACATATATCCATCTCTATCTAGACATATATCCATCTCTATCTATCTAGACATATACCTATATCTATCTAGGCATCTATCTAGTCATCTATCTATATCTAGGCATCTATCTATCTAAATCTATCTAGACATATATCTATCTCTACCTAGACATATATCTCTATCCAACTATCTAGACATATATCCATCTCTATCTATCTAGACATGTATCCATCTCTATCTATCTAGACATATATCCATCTCTATCTAACTACCTAGATATATCTATTACTATCTAGGCATCTATCTATATAGTCATTTATATCTAGGCATCTATCTATATCTATCTAGACATCTATCTTGTCATCTATATCTATCTAGGCATCTATCTAGTCATCTATCTATATCTAGGCATCTATCTATATCTACCTAGACATATATCTATATCTATCTATCTAGGCATCTAACTATTTAGACATCTAACTATCTATCTAGGCATCTATCTACTGTATCTAGGCATCCATCTAGACATATCTATATCTATCTATATTAATCTAGACGTTTGTCTAGACGTCTAGATAGACATATTTATGCATATCTAGACATCTATATGTATATCTAGATATCCAGACAACTATATGTATATCTAGACATCTATCTCTATCTATCTATCTAGACATATATCCATCTCTATCTATCTAGACATACTGTATATCCATCTCTATCTATCTATCTAGGCATCTATCTAGTCATCTATCTATATCTATCTAGGCATCTATCTATCTAGACATCTATCTATATCTATCTAGACATCTAACTATCTAGACATCTAACTATCTATCTAGACATCTATCTAGACACCTAACTATATCTATCTATATCTATCTAGACGTTTGTCTAGACGTCTATCTAGACATATTTATGCATATCTAGACACCTATATGTATATCTAGACATCTATATGTTTATCTAGACAACTAGATGTACATATATGCATAAAGCAAACATAATGGCCCCCGGTGTTGCAAGCCTTGGCGACGCCAGGCATTCTAGTTGAGTGGGCTTGTTGGGGCCGTGGTTTGTTGAAAAAGCGCCAGGGAGCCACCAGGGAGTGCCAAAGAGCAATATGACCGTATGCAGCTCTGGAGCCGCTTGTACACGAAAGTAAATGTTTATCGATTTTGTTGGTATTTATCGGCGTGCTTTGACACGAAGACACTCCCAGCTAGCCAAAAGTGGAAATTTTCGGTAAAATCGGTTCTGCCATTTCGGAGTCTATAACCCACATACGAACACGCATGCACAAAGATTTATCTAATGGTCTAGTAGGGATACAACTACTTATTATTTTCTTTTTCTTTTTTTTTTAATTTTCGATGAATCAAATATCTCAAACATTAACTATAAACTTGCAAATATGTAAGATACTCTTTTTCTACCACCCTATCCAAAGATCATATGATATTTTCATTTTAAGTGTAGCATTTTTTTAATTCGCAAACAAATATCAAAAAGTTACTCTTCCAATTTGTTTTTGTTGTTAAAGCTTTGAATATGATAAGCATTCCAAAAATCAAAATGATACATAATATGCATTTGAATCTGCCCCTTGTGTAGAGTAGTTAAACATGTTATTAATATTAATCATTTTTCCTTTTACTCTATTTTCTCCAGCACGTTTTGTTCCTTTGAATTGTTTAACTTTGTTTCATGATGAAGCACTTAAACGTAATGCCAATTTTGTTTGTAAATATTTTATTTTTAATAAAAAATATATATTTAAGAAAGTAAGGTATTGCCGCCTCCTGCCGGACCAACGTGGTACTCGTTAGTTGCCAACGCTCTTAATAATCGATTTGAATCAATTTTATCGATTATTTGTTGCAGCCCTAGTATAGATATAATGTAATCAACAATGACGTAATTACAAATGAATACGAGCCAGTCCGGCACGCTTATTCATTTGAAAATCGCGGTCGAGTTTTGGAGGGCACCCAGGGATGATGTCACTCGACCGATGAAGGTCGTACACGGTTTTTAGAGGACAAAACAAACGTATTTCCCTGATTTCCCTAATAATTAGCAAGACGAATCGTCTTGCTAATTATTAAACTGATGCCTTTTTTGGCATCTGTTTTTAGGTTGGGGTTTCTTTTCAACATATTGTTGCAAAACAGTTGAATAGTTGCGTTAGTTGCCTTTTAATGTCCGAAAACAAATAAAAAATACGTATGCACAGTAAAGAACCACCTTTCCCAGCACAATTAGATTCTTACTTTGCTGTTCTCACAGTTGCCAGAGAAAAATAAAATCTAAACTAAGAAATTGTTGGCATTTCTTGAGGCCAAGAAGTTTAACCCTCCTAATGATACGTGGAATGACACATTTGAGTGATTGGTGGCATCGTATTTGGTTCTTTGCGAGCCGTCGGAATGTTAAGGGGTTGATAAGTTCGATTGAACTATCTGACTGTTTTGTTGACGTTCCCATTGTAGCGCCTTATAGTCCGGTGCGCCTTATATATGGAAAATATAGGACAACATTTTTGAGGGGTGCGCCTTAGTCGTTAAAACACGGTACTTTATTTCTGTAGTGTCATAAGTTACCCTACTTATTTACACCTGACTCTATTTCAATAGCTTTGTACAATGGAAGATTTTTCACTCGACGGTTTTACAATATCCCGGATCAAGTGCAATATCCTGTTTTTATTTCAGACGTAAATACTTTATATTAGATGTCATCATTTTTTTTTTTCTGTTCACAAGTCTTTACAAAGTACATGTTTTGCTAACCGGAGTGCTACCGTAATCTCGTTGTAGAAATACAATGGTAATAAAGGTGATTCTGAGACTGGAGGACGCCAAGTATATTGAGTTTGAGACTCCGACTCTTTAAAAGACCTGCAAAACTGAAACTCTTGCAAACACTACCTCATACAGATGTCAAATTGTATTCATGCCTATGCTCACTTTCCACAATGTTGACTATTTTGCACAATGTTGAGTATTTTTAACGCATATTGCACTAATATGATCCCAAAACTGTATGTAACATCCTACATGCCCACATTTCTTGTGTAAATATTGTGTAAATTATAACTTTTATCTTCTTTGTTCCTTTATCTTTTTTTTTTTATCCTCACTGATAAATGTGAAACTGGAGTGCCACGTCCAATTTCGTTGTTACAATATGTTCAACCCATTTTGTAACAATGACAATAAAGTTATATTCAATTCTATTCTATTCTATTACCGTAAATTCCGGACTATAGAGCGCACCTGATTATAAGCCGCACCCACCACATTTTAAGAGGAAAACAGATTTTGTACTTACACAAGCCGCACCTGTATATAAGCCGCATGCGCCCACATTAAAAAAATGTAACACAAACACAAAATTAACCCAAACCCGACTAAGTCCCGCGATTGAAACTGAATGTCCTTCATAAAAGTACACAGTCCAAAAATCACAGCCGGCAAAATGAACGGAAAATGATACCGGTACTTAAGGTTTGATGCAGACTTGCAGAGTCCGGGTCCCGTTGAAAGTAATCCAAGGAAAAAAGTGTATATTTCCAAAGGTATGGGTGGGAAGAATATATATCCACTATTGTCTGCCGCCTCCACAAACAGGTCTCACCTTTACCGGTCCCCACTTCCCGTCAGCCCACGTTTTTTTCGCCCCTTCTTTTTTATTCGCCCGTGGGAAACGTATCAGAATAAGTGTCTAAAATAAAGACATTACAAGAATATAAAGTTGTAAATACATATTATACATGGTTACACATATTTACAAAGAAACACGGTACACCGAGGGAGCTTTTAAAGCTTTAATAATAATAACTTTCATCCCAAACCGTGCCTGTGACAGGTAGCAACACACGAGCAACACAGTAAACGGGTCTGTTAAAAAAAAATATACCGTACTTGTAAAAATCACGGTAAACCGTCCTCATCTTCCTCCTTACAACTGAAGCCATCAAAAAGCAACTTTGTCATATAGACGTCGTCCCACGCTCCCTTATTCCAAAACACGCTAGCAACACGCTCGCAACACAGTAAACGGGTCTGGTAAAAAAAAAGATACCGTACTTGTAAAAATCACGGTAAACCGTCTTCATCTTCCTCCTTAGAACTGAAGCCGTCAAAGTCGTCTTCCTCAGTGTCGGAAAGAAACTTCGTCATATAGACGTCGTCCCACGCTCCCTTATTCCAAAACACGCTAGCAACACGCTCGCTCCTTCTTTATCGGACTGCTCGATTGCTTTTAGCTTGAAAGCTGCGTCATGTGCCTTTCTTTTTGCAATTTGCATGATGAGGGTATGTTTCCGCTAATTTAATTTATGCACAAGCCAAGACGTTGCAGTCTTCCTCGACGCATATATTCCAGCGGTCTAAATCTTACCTTTTGTACTCGAGCGCCGCTGGCTGCCGTTAGAAAAATGACATAAATTGGCCGCATCACTGAATAAGCCGCAGGGTTGAACGTTAGGGGATAAAAGTAGCGGCTTATAGTCCGGAATTTACGGTATATTCTATGTCAACACCATGTAAGCACATTTAGCTTCGCACATTAGCTAGCAGATTTTGAATGAATAACCGAAATCGTATGATGCTTTATATGTTTTTCCTACCTCAGATTGCTAGTCCATTTTCCTGTGTCGCCTCCTTCCCTCCCTCTCCCTCAGCTGCTCCTCCCAGCTGTTTAATCACACATGGCTCTTGCCTAAAAAAAGAGAGAGGGAGGGAAACCGAGGCCGAATGAGAGAGGAGCAAAGAAAACGGCGAGCGTGGGAGACTCGTGGCCAGTCCAGGAGAGATCTACGCTAGCAGTCGGATTACTTCCTAAAGCGAGGGTCGACGTTTCGGGAGCTCAAGTCTCACCTCTCCTCTTTCCGTCCTCCCAGGATGTCGTGCGAGGAGGCCCAGCTCCACAAAGAGAGGCTGCAGGCCTTGGCGGTGAGTCTTCAAACTATTTGGATCGCTTTCATCGGCCGGTTCATTTACCCGACGCTGCTTTGACTGAGATGTGTCTCATCTGACCGCTTTATTTTCCGTGTTTTATCCGGTGTGATTATGCAGACTTCAGAAGAGCTGGGAAAAGGTTCTGTCGCCCTTTGTGAATCAAATGGGACTAAGTGAGCAGTGTATTTGGTCCTCACTTTTAATGCCTTAATCATAAAGTTCTTAGTACACTGGACCCCAGGGATAAAACTACATGAAATACGTTTTGACGTGGGAATCGCAAATAAACCCTAGTTCTTGGGTCACTAAAATGGAAAAAATAGGAATGAGTGGAGAGGTGTTGTAAAAAGATAGTGGGATGTGTGGACGTGTTCTAAGGGATGGGCAGGGCACCCGTATGATGCGGCAGGGGTAAACCAGCGAAAGCTGTTGGGTCCTGCTGTTGAACAGAAGAGTGTGTTGTGTCACCCTGACCCGAGTGTCATGGCCGCTTTCTTGTGTCCCGTTTCATCTGGAGGGACGAAACTATGACCGACTTGGGTGCCGAGGTGCTTCACTTGTTTGGGTGTTTGGGCATTTGGGTTGGCCATGGTCCAAAAGTTTTTGTGTGATTTTTTTTTTTTTTTTTTTTTTTTTTCTCCTATTTTTTCCCTTTTTATTTTTCTTAGTTTTTTGTGTCTTGCTGTCAGTCACCCCTTTCGAGGGATATGACCAGGGTAGATAGATAGATCGATAAATAGATAGTCGGGGATATAACCCTATGGGGCGGCAGTGGCTCAGGAGGTAGAGCGCTCGTCTTGGGATCAAGAGATCGCAGTTCGAATCCCGGCTCCTCCGTGTTACATGTCGAAGTGTCCTTGGGTAAGACACTGAACCCCTAATGCCCCCAATAAGCAAGTTAGTGCCTGCACGGCCGCTATTGGGAAATGTGAAGCACACTGTCAAGCGCTTTGGGAAGTCTTGACTTGAAAAGCGCTGTATAAATGCAGATCATTTCATTATTAGCTCCGAACCCACGTTATTCCAGATAAAAATGGCAAAATGACAAAATAGTATATTGTAATTCAGTCTCTTTTTAGAGAAAAGGCTTTTTGGTCTCAGCTCAGAGACGGCTCCTTGATCGGTGGCGATCCAGTTCCTGTGGCTCACTTGGAAGAGCCAGCTCATTCAGCCGTTCCTGTCACCAACCAAAAATGAGCAATTATGTGCGGCCCTTTCTCAAAGTTTCTTCATTTCCTCATAGTGAGGTTTTTGAGTTTTTCCTTGCCGTCATGTTGGTTTCAGATCAGGGGATGGTGTCATAATAGTCTGGTCTTTACAGCCCTTTGAGACTTTTTGTGATTAAGGGCATCACAAATAAACATGACTAAACGTGTGTGCTGGCAATATGCATTTATATTAGGGGTCACTAACCTTTTTGAATCCGAGAGCTTCCATTTTGTTATTGATTGGCTAGTTATTCGAAGGTGGCGGGTCCTTTTTAGCATTTAAAGGCTGGTATAGGCTGAAGCAGAGAAAAACAAAGCTTGCAATTGGCCGAAAAAGATGAATGTGAAGCACAGTTAGGTTGCTCTTCGGCATAGAGACATTTTTTTACTAGTCTGTATTTGTAAACAGGAATTATGGGGCTAAACAGAGAGCTAGCAACAAGCAACGTCCATCAATGCAGTGCTTTTCAGCGGATATTTTCTTTTATTTGTCGGCATTATTGCTTGTTTTGGAGACTGTCAATATTTTACACAGTTGGATTAACTACACTCACGGATGTAAGAGGACCATGGTTGCGTATTATTATTGAACGTGATGGCTGCAAGATGACTTTGGTGAGCGACTGATCTTGATGTTTCTGTGATGAGTCTATTTTTAAATTTAATTCAATTCAAAGTGTTTTTTGTCATATGCACAGTAAAGAACCACCTTTCCCTGCACAATGAAATTTTTACTTTGCTGTCCACACAGTTGCCGGCAAAAAAGAGAAAGGGAACAAAGTTTGGAATACATTTCTCAATCAGCACCTTATATTATTGCTATCTGTTTGTACAGTGTTCTTATTATGTTATTGCTAGCTTAGAAGTAAAATAGGTTGTAAAACAAGTTCAAATGAGCACAGTCAACCTCTAAAACATTGTTTTTAAAGACACTGATCATATCAATGATTTCACGTGCCAGCTAGAAATCAAATTTTCTAGAAGATACCCGCAAGCTATTCAGGTGCTCTTGGGGGGCTACCCACGGGCACCATGTTGGGGACCCCGGGTGTGTATGAATAACAAATTATTAATAAATAGCATTAGAAACAAGCATACATGTAAAGGAAAATAATTTTTCGTTACGTTTTGTGTTAGATGGTCAAGAGTTGATAGATTTAAAGTTAAATGTTTTTTAAGCCTTCCACTTACATGGATCCCTTAAAAACACTTACTTGCTTTGTTTCCTTATTTTTGATAAAAGTCCCGATCGTTAATTAGTTGTGGCCATAAAATTAATCAAGGGTAGCAATTCCTTCTCTGTATTTCTTAAGAATTGTAGGCTTCCACTCCATGGTTGTCATCGTTTTGCTTCTACCTTTAGCATCACTGCAAGTATTGGAAAAAAAAATCAGTACAGATATACAGAATTGTATTGTCGATTCTTAGTGTCTTCACGATCACATGCTATTCTGAACAGAATGAAGAGAGGAGCATTGTGGGAGGAAATTCAGCCAATAACGCATAGGCATCTTCATGATCCCAAAAGAAGACAGGCCTCTTAGAGTCATAACTCCACATCTGCACAAACTCCGCAAAGTTTGAATTGTATACGTTTTTGCTCACGTGAAATAAGTTGTTGTTGTCTTATAGTGGGGAACATACCATAAAGAGGGACTAAAACACACATAGGGACTACTTCTACACACCATCATCTCCAAACAGAAGAGCAGCTTCAGCGACAGACTGCTGTCAGTCTGATTCCACGGACAGACTGAGGAGATCACTTCTTCCTCATGCCATGAGGCTCTTTAACTCCACCCGGGGGTGTAAAAGCCCACATTAAACCCCACCCCCACATTGCATATTACCCTATTTTATGACGGTGTGTATTTTCCGTAGCACTATTTAAATACACTTTATCAACACGTTATATTGGGTATTTTTGTATTCTATATATTTTATTTTATTTTATTTTTCAACACAAGGATACTGCTGGAAGTGTGAATTTCCCTACTGGGATAAATAAAGTATATGTCCATCTAGACATCTATCTAGACATCTAGCTAGACGTCTAGCTAGCTATCTAGTTAGCTATCTTGCTAAAAACGGAAAAGGAAGTGTGAATTTCCCTACTGGGATAAATAAAGTATCTTGAACCATCTAGACATCTATCTAGACATCTAGCTAGCTATCTAGCTAGCTATCTGGCTAAAAAACATATTGTTCCTCGCCGAAAAGGAAGTGTGAATTTCCCTACTGGGATAAATAAAGTATCTGTCCATCTATCTATCCATCTAGACAACTATCTAGACATCTAGCTAGCTATCTAGCTAAAAAACATCTTCTTCCTCGCCGAAAAGGAAGTGTGAATTTTCCTACTGGGATAAATAAAGTATCTGTCCATCTATCTATCCCTCTAGACATCTAGCTAGACATCTATCTACACATCTAGCTAGCTATCTAGCTAGCTATCTAGCTAAAGAACACGTTGTTCCTCCCCGAAAAGGAAGTGTGAATTTCCCTACTGGGATAAATAAAGTATCTGTCCATCTATCTATCCCTCTGGACATCTAGCTAGACATCTATCTACACATCTAGCTAGCTATCTAGCTAGCTATCTAGCTAAAGAACATGTTGTTCCTCCCCGAAAAGGAAGTGTGAATTTCCCTACTGGGATAAATAAAGTATCTGTCCATCTATCTATCCCTCTGGACATCTAGCTAGCTATCTAGCTAAAAAACATCTTGTTCCTCGCCGAAAAGGAAGTGTGAATTTCCCTACTGGGATAAATAAAGTATCTATCCATCTAGACATCTATCTAGACATCTACCTAGACATCTAGCTAGCTATCTAGCTAAAAAACATCTTGTTCCTCGCCGAATAGTAAAAACGTCATGAACGGGTCTCTTGAACAAAAAGTTTGTCAATGGAAAGCTTGTCGGGGATAGCTCTAAAAGTTTACCGTCAAAAACAAAGGTGTCTTGGAAAGTTGAAGGCTGTTTACTGCTGATAGCACTCGAGAGCCAAAGTCAGGCCCGGGTTCTATGCCCGTGACTAAATTTGGCGCATACCACTCACATTTAAGAGGCACATGAACACACACATTCCCATAACACTCAAGCAAGAGGAAGCTATTTTAGCTCCATTGAAACATGGCAGTGACACCAGGCGTCATTGATGTCCACCAGCTTCAAACCAAGGGGGACATTTCCATTTGTGGAAAAGCAGGGGACAAAATTTGGTGTTCTACACTTGTAGGTCGCCCAAGATAAATAGAAACAGTTCTGCAAAGCAAGCATATTATCGCGGCAATTTAGAGTCAAAAATATCCCGCTTTGCGGTTGCGACGGACGCGCCAATCGCTCTCGTAGAAAGAACCTCGTCTTACGAGACGCTTGTAAATCGTTTGATCCGGTCTGGGAAAGACGGTTGGAGCACTAATGCCTCCCACGCAGGGTTGGGTAGGGTTACTTTAACTTGATTACTTTCAATGACTTTTGGATTACTCCAATACCAAATATGCTAATAAAAGACAAAAGAAACTAAATATGAATAAAATGATGACTCACAACACGTGGTAAGCTTTCTCTCCTGGCTTTGATCTCTTTGATCCCCGGCAAAACGAACATAAAATGCGACAGAAACAAAATGAAAATAAATCCAAACAGCTTGCCAACATCATTTTTGCCGTTCCATGTATTCCGTTACTCCCCAAGCCTGCACAAAATTTAGTCATTTTATTCATATTTACGGGTTAATTCCGGACTATAAGCCGCTACTTTTTTCCCTAACTTTCAACCCTGCGGCTTATTCAGTGATGCGGCCAAACTGCCCTATTAAAGCTATATTATTATTTTTAAAGCTTTGAAAACTCTCTCGGTGTACCGTCTTTCTTTGTAAATATGTGTAACCCATGTATAATATGTATTTGCAACTGTATATTTTTGTAATGTCTTTATTTGTATTTATTTTAGACACTTATTCTGATACGTTTTGCCCAGGTGAACGAAAAATGAGGGGCGGAACAAACGCGGGGTGCCGAGTTTAAGTGGGGACCGCTAAAGGTGAGGGACAGACAAGGAAAGAAGTAGGGGTATAAAGTTGGTTAAAGAAAAAGGAGTTGCGTGAGTAAATGTGTTCATCTGATATATTTTTCCCACCCTTACCTTTGGAAATATACACTGTTTTTCCTTGGATTACTTTCAACCGGACCCGGACTCTGCAGGTCTGCATCAAACCTTAAGTACCGGTATCATTTTCCGTTCATTTTACCGGCTGTGATTTTTGGACTGTGGACTTTAATGAAGGACATTTAGTTTCAATCGCGGGACTTGAAGTCGGGTTTGGGTTAATTTTTTGTTTGTGTTACATGTTTAAATGTGGGCACATGCGGCTTATATACAGGTGCGGCTTGTGTATGTACAAAATCGGTTTTCCTCTTAAAATGTGGTGGGTGCGGCTTATAATCAGGTGCGCTCTATAGTCCGAAATTTACGGTAGTTTCTTATGTCTTTTATTAGCATATTTGGTATTGGAGTAATCCAAAAGTAATTGAAAGTAATCCAGTTAAAGTAACCCTACCCAACCTTGCTCCCACGCAAACCCACCAGAGGGTTACGATTACACTGCCGACGATTCTCTTAGGTGGCTAAGCACTCCGTAAGCCTTTCAAGTGTGTTAAGTTCCAACGTAAATACAGAAGCCAATCGAATCAACGAGGGAAGATAACACAGATAACCGGTGAGCATGCTGGAATACCGACAGGAATTTGAGAAATGCATCCGTGCATTGACCTCTCACATATTTCAATAAAAATAATCCACTTTTGTTTAACCGGGCGACCCGATGGGGTCTTGGACCTACGAGGAGTCAGTTACAGCAATAACTCATCGTCTCGAATTGAATCGTGGTTTGCGTCAGTTTGTTTTTTTTGTCACTTTGTTAGCCAGCTGGAATACGTTAAGAGTTCAAACCAGCCACTGAGACAAACAAATTATCTGTCATCTGTTTCTCACAGTCCAAAATGTCCGCGATTCGATTACCGTATTTTCCGCACTATAAGGCGCACCTAAAAGCCTTTATTTTTTTCAAAAGCTGACCATGCGCCTTATTATACAGTGCGCCTTATATATGGATCAATATTAAATCGCAAAGTCTTCCAACTAACTTGCAGCCGCCAACTAGATTTTCCCCCGAAGGCGATGTATGCTGGGATTTATATACCGGCGTTTCATTTCTTAACCAATGTGTCAATCATCATTTGAATCAGTCACTATTGGCTAAAGTTATTCGGAAGTAAAGGGGACGGATCCTTTCTATCATTTACAGGCTCGCATAGGCTAAATCGGCGAAGCAAAGCCTGCAATTGGCCGAAAAAGATGAATGTGAATCACACGTTGGGTTGCACTACGGCATAGAGAAAACATTTTTTACTATTCTGTATTTGTAAATATTTGACTCTCCTGGATTTACTACACTCACGGTTGTAAGAAGACCATGGTTACGTATCATTATTGAACGTGATGGCTGCAAGAGAACTTAGGTGAGCTATGCGGCTTTATATTTTCCCGGTATCTTGTTTTAGAACGATCTTAATGTTGCTGTGATGAGTTGAGTGAATTCAACTCAATTCCAAGTGTTTATTGTCATATGCACAGTAAAGAACCCCGTTTCCCTGCACAATAAAATTCTTACTTTGCTGTCCACACAGTTGCCAGCAAAAAAATAAAATGGAAACTAAGAAATGTTTGGCATTTTTTGAATCCCAAGACTTTAACCTTCCGAATGATATTTGGAACGATGCATTTGAGTGATCGGTGACATCGTACAGACACTGTTTCCGTACATGTCTGAGACACGTATTTGCTTCTTTGCAAGCTTTGGGAATGTTAAGGGGATAATAAGTTTGCCTGAACTATCTGACTGTTTTGTCCACGTTCCCATTGTAGCGCCTTATAATCCGGTGTGCCTTATGTATGGAAAATGTTCTCTTTTTATACTTCCTTTTTTTCTTAACTTCTTTTTACAACATCATCATTCGTAATATAATGCATCAAAGCAAGTGAGCCGTTGGAGAGCCGGCTCTCTTGAATGAGTTGAGCCGAAAAAGCCGGTTCTCTAAAAAGAGACGGACTTTTCACCACACAACTCGAGGTCGGCGTGTAGACGAAAACTCGAACGGCGAGACCAAAACAACATCTGCCTGACGAAAAGTTTGGAGTGCGGTAAATCTTTGTTTGAAAAAAATGTAATCGGGTAATAATGACAATTTTGTGTCAAAATAGTTGCGTCTCGGGAACGCACGTTAATTTGAGACTATGCGTCCCCAGCAAAAATGATGCGTCTAGGAGGCAGGGACGCGGGCAAACGAGAACACTGTACGACACAATCCCCTGATCTAAAACCTACATGAGGGCAAATGATACGCAGATATTGTCAACATAAAATATAGGTTATTCATATGCTATAGAATAGAAGTGTGTTTTCAGCTTAAATTTAAACATTTCCCCTGAGGTTGCAGATGCAATCTCAGGGGGAAGAGCATTCCACAGCACCGGGGTCCCAGAACACGCTCGAACCTGCAGATTTCTTCTTGGCTCTTGAGATCACTAGTAGACCAGCGTTTTTAGAGTGAAGGCTCCGGACCGGAACATAGTGGGAAATTTAATCCAAAAGATATGAGGTAGAAAGTCCATGCATGATTTTGTATAATACTAAGAGAACCTTGAAATCACATCTTAGGCTAACAGGGAGCCAATGCAGGTTAGCTAAAATCGGGGTCATGTGATCCAACTTTCTTGTCTTAGTTATAAGCCTCGCTGCAGCATTTTGTACCAGCTGAAGACTCTTGATTTTGGACTTTGGGAGACCGGAGAGTAGTGCATTACCGTCATCCAGACGGGAGGTAACAAATGCGTGAATTATAATCGCCGCATCTGACTGAGACAGATAAAGCGCACATAAAAACACAAAATTTGCAAGAAATTTCAAAGAGCGACTTAATCGGATGCGGCTTATAGACTAGAAAGTTGAGTAAACAATGGGAATGCTTAAATACAATGAAAGGCTTCTAATTAATGTAAATCATGTATGAATTATTTCATGCGTTTTAGCGGTGAGACAATAATTTTTAATATGTATGTACCTTTACCTATTACCTCTACCTCTATAGATCTTTTACTTCTAGCTTTTACCTTTAATTCTACCTCTGTCCTTTACCTCTACTCTTTACCTCTATCTACCTTTACCTGTAATTCAATCTCTACCTCCTATCATTAACTTCACCTTTTACCTATACCTATATCTCTACCACTATTTCCACCTCCATATTTACCGTTTACCAGTACCTCTACCTTTATCTCAACTGCTACTTCTATCTTTACCCCTACCTCTACCCGTATATTTTACCTGTACCTTTTACCTGTACTTCTACCTTTACTTCTTCTTCTACATGTACCTTTATTTCTATTTCTATCCATACCTCTACAATTTACCTGTACCTTTTACCTCTATCCCTACCTTTTACCTTTACTTCTACTTCTACCTCTACATGTACCTTTATCTCTAATCATATTTCTACCCCTACCTCTATCCCTACATGTACCTTTTACCTCTATCCCTACATTTTACCTTTACTTCTACCTTTACCTCTACTTCTACCTGTACCTTTATCTCTACTTCTATTTCTACCTCTACCTCTACACTTTACTGATATTTTTTACCTCTATCTCTACCTTTTACCTGTACTTCTACCTATACCTCTACATGTATCTTTGTCTCTACTTCTATTTATATCCCTGCTTCTACATTTTACCTGTACCTTTACCTCCATCTCTACCTTTTACCTCTACTTTTACTTCTACCTGTACCTTTATCTCGACTCCGATTTCCACCCCTACCTCTAGCCCTACTGCTACATTTAACTGTACCTTTTACCTCTGTCTCTCTTTATTTCTACTTCTACCTCTACTCCTACCTTTATTTCTACTTCTACCCCTACCTCTATCCCTTCTCTCTGCATTTGAACTATACTTTTTACTTCTACCTCTATCTTTTACCTGAACCTCCATCTCTACCTCTAACCCTACCCCTACATTTTAACTCTACCTCCATCTCTACCTTTTACCTATATCTCTACCTCTATTTCTACCTTAATGCCTACCTCTACACTCCTACCTCTATTTCTTCCTCTACCCGCACCTCAAGCTCTACCATTTACCTGTACCTCTAGTTCTACCATTTACTTTACCCTGTACTTCTACTTTTACCTCGACTTCTACCTCTAGCTGTGCCTTTATCTCTACTTCTAATTCTACCCCTACCTTTATCTCGACATCTACATGTTAACTGTACCTTTTACCTCTACCTTTTACCTGTACCTCCATCTCTACCTTTTACCTCCATCTCTACCTTTTACCTGTACTTCTACCTTTACCTCTACTTCTACCTCTACATATACCTTTATCTCCACTTCTATTTCCATCCTTAAGTCTACATTTTACCTGTACCTTTTACCTCTATCTCTACCATTTACCTCTACTTTTACTTCTACCTGTACCTTTATCTCGACTTCCATTTCCACCCCTACCTCTAGCCCTACCGCTACATTTAATTGTACCTTTTACCTCTATCACTACCTTTATTTTTACTTCTACCTCTACGTCAACTCCCTACCTTTATCTCTACTTCTACCTCTACTCCTACCTTTATATCGATTTCTACCTCTACTCCTACCTCTATCCCTTCTCTCTGCATTTGAACTATACTTTTTACTTTTACCTCTACCTTTTACCTGAACCTCCATCTCTACCTCTAACCCTACCCCTACATTTTAACTCTACCTCCATCTCTACATATTACCTATATCTCTACCTCTATTTCTACCTTAATGCCTACCTCTACACTCCTACCTCTATTTCTTCCTCTACCCGCACCTCAAGCTCTACCATTTACCTGTACCTCTAGTTCTACCATTTACTTTACCCTGTACTTCTACTTTTACCTCGACTTCTACCTCTAGCTGTGCCTTTATCTCTACTTCTAATTCTACCCCTACCTTTATCTCGACATCTACATGTTAACTGTACCTTTTACCTCTACCTTTTACCTGTACCTCCATCTCTACATTTTACCTCTACCTTCTACCTGTACCTTTACCTCTACCTTAATGCCTACCTCTAGCTACACTTCTACCTTTTGATGCACCTCTCGCTCTATCATTTGCCTTTTACCTGTACCTTTAGTTCTACCATTTACCTTTACCTGCACCTCTATCTCTACCTTGTCTCCCTCTACCTTTATCTCAACCATTTTTTTTTTAATCACCCTGCGAAAAACACTGTTTTATAGAGTCACAACCCACTTTGCAACGCTTTAGGAATCCCACGAAGACTAGGCGCCTATCCTCACACACACAAAAAAAATAAAAATAACAGGTGGCCAGTCAGACACTGCTCACAACTGTGGTGCGAGATTGGCCCATGCTGACTTTGACTTGCGTCACCGTGACGGTTCGGGGGCGCCGCTGGTGGATCCGTTTGGGAGAACTCAGTTTCCATGACCACTTTTTAAAGACCACAGTCGGAATTTGTGGGAAAGAGTGCCCGGGGATTTAGGCGTGAACTATTTGGGTAATACAGACATGCAAATTATGGAACGATGTCGGGATTAGAGTTTCACAGAAAAAGTGGAAAACAGTGCATGTAGAGAAGAGTCTGACTGGGATCGGGATTCAGATTTCTGAATCTAAAGACAAAGGAATAACCCCAGCGACATCATGATGCAAATCGATGTTATTTCCACATTATTCTTTAAATTAAATAAAGGATATTAATCCCACCCACCAAAATCAACAAAGTACCGTGCTTGTCTTCTCAATGTCAGGACCAGAACGGGGACAGGACCCACTTGCGTTACGTTTCTCTCCGTTTTATTGGGAAGAAAGGAAAGGATTGCACCCACGATCCGGAAGCAGGTCGCTCTGAGTGGGACTGAGCGATGGCGGTGTCAGGAACGGAAAAAAACGGGTCAGTAGCCGGGAGAGGAGAGCGAAAAACATGGTCGGGTACAGAAACGAGTCGAAAGCCAGGAGAGGAGAGTAGACGTGGTCAGGATCAATAAAACTGGTTTAAGCCGGGGAACAGACATGAGCAAAAAACAGGTGGGAGTCAGGGTCAGAAAAGGCTTGCCTAGAGTCAACTGAGGTTTGCAGACAGACTGACAAAAGGGGACAGATAGGAGTGGGTTTTAAATAGGGACAGGGAGCCAATCAGAGTCCAAGGTAGGCACAGGTGATTCGCATCAGTAATTATGACACTCAAAGTGGTCTCCATTGCTGTGTCCCGTCTTTTTACACGTTGGGCTTGCACTATACAGTGAAACCTCGGTTTTCGAACGCCTCTCAGTTCGAACAAATCGGAGTCCGACCAAAAATTTCGCTGTTCGGTCAAAAAATCGGAGTTCGAACGCCGGTAATGGGTGAGTGCGTACGTTCATGTTAGCGTAATCTTTCGTACGGAAGATTACGATAACGCAAACGTACGATTAGCCTGGGTTAGCTTTATGTTTACGGTAAACATTCAGGGTGTTGGAACAGAGCCGAACATTCAGGGTGTTGGAACGGAGCCCCCTTTCCAATAAACCGCTCACCACTTGTTGTGGAGACCCGAGTGCTAAATGACTTGTAAACGACCTGATTTTTTTTTATTTTTACATGTTCATGTTAGCGTAATCTTTCGTACAGAAGATTACGATAACGCGGACGGACGATTAGCCTGAGTTAGCTTTATGATTACGTTAAACATTCAAGGTAAACATTCAGGGTGTTGGAACGGATTAAAACGATTTACATTATTTTTAATGGGGAAAATTATTTCGGTGATCGAACAAATCGGTTTTCGAACAGGATTCTGGAACGGATTATGGTCGAGAACCGAGGTTTCACTGTATATGGATGGATACTACTATGACATTTTTCCCATGGCAGCTTAAAATAAAATGGGAAATGTCCCGTAGAAATCAATCGATACACATTAGGCTTCTTCTTTAGCGCTCTGTACTACAAATCCTACAGTGCTTTGCAGCCTAAATAGATTATATATATATATATATATATATATAATCTGAATACTTAACATTACAATCGGTCTATTGACTGCATGTAAACAGAGCCAATGTTCTGTTTTATGTCTGCCGGCTGTCAAGCTCACAACTACTATTCCCACACTTGATCGTGATTACAGCCAATCAGATGCGAGCAGTGCCGGTCAATGCGGTTACTAATTGGTTAGATGAAATTGAGTCATGCTTTCAAAAAGAAGCCTGTAATCGGTAGGATCCCGACATGTAATTACAGTGGTTGGGGGCACAGAGTCTGGTCACGGTTTCCTAAAGAACTGATTGCATGTGGGGCTCGGCCGATGTTTGTGTAGCGTAAGTGGTTTGAAGTCCAACCGATGAACTACGAGTGGAACTGCTTTTGAATTGACCATCGCTCATGGTTCACATCGTAAATTTCAACTTGGAACGCTGCCGTGTCCGGGGCATGTTTACATACGTGATCTAGGAACTTTGGACTTAGACTAATGTTCCTGTACTGGAGTCCCTACGTTGCGGAGTTACATGACATCTGCAGAGACCGGAACCGTGACGGAGTTTGAAATGGCTTAGCCCAGGGGTGTCCAAACTTTTCAGAAAGCGGGCTAGATTTGGTTAGCTAAAATGTGTGAGGGCCGATTATTCAGCATGGCGTTATTTGGAACAGTTTTTTTTTTTTTTTTTAAATCACTATGAAAAGTTTGCAGAATTTTCATTTGACCCGGAAGGGTCTTGTGAAAAAGCACTGCTGTGGTGCTAAAACAGCTTCCAGTTGCTTCACATTTTCACAGCTTTCATTTCCAGTCGGCTTTTTGTAGTCGGCATGTGACGCCTGACAGTGACTCTTGATATCATATTCTTTACTGTTTCGGAGTTCAGTGAAGAAATACTCTTATGTTGTCCGGGAAGTTGCGGCCCTCACAGTCAACTATCCTTTTTCTATTAACAGTTGCCAATTCTTATAGAAAGGGCGTTCGGTTTAAGGACTATTCCCATGAATTTTCTTTTTTCTTTTTTTTACTGGCAAGCCACAATTTATTAATTTTATGACAGAGGCCGCGGGCCAGTGAAAGGTTGCTCACTGGCCGTAACTGGCCCTCGGGCCGGACATTGTTTCGGAGTTCAGGGAAAAAATACTCCTATGTTGTCCTGGAAGTGGCGGCCCTCACAGTCAACTATCCTTTTTCTTTTAAAAGTCGCTAATTCTTATAGAAAGGGCGTTTGGCCAAAGGACTATTCCCATGAATTTTTTATTTTTTTTATTTTTTACTGGCAAGCCACAATTTATTAATTCTATGACAGAGGCCGCGGGCCAGTGAAAGGTTGCCCACTGGCCCTCGGGCCAGACATTGTCACGGAGTTCAGAGAAAAAATACTCTTATGTTGTCCTGGAAGTGGCGGCCCTCACAGTCAACTATCCTTTTTCCATTAACAGTCGCCAATTCTTATAGAAAGGGCGTTTGGCCAAAGGACTATTCTCATGATTTTTTTTTTGTTTTTGTTTTTCATTGGCTAGCCACAAATTATTAATTTTATGACCGAGGCCGCGGGCCAGTGAAAAGGTGCTCACGGGCCGTAACTGGCCCTCGGGCCGGACATTGTTTCGGAGTTCAGGGAAAAAATACTCTTATGTTGTCCTGGAAGTGGCGGCCCTCACAGTCAACTATCCTTTTTCTATTAACAGTCGCCAATTCTTATAGAATGGGCGTTCGGTTTAAGGACTATTCCCATGAATTTTCTTTTTTCTTTTTTTTACTGGCAAGCCACAATTTATTAATTTTATGACAGAGGCCGCGGGCCAGTGAAAGGTTGCTCACTGGCCGTAACTGGCCCTCGGGCCGGACATTGTTTCGGAGTTCAGGGAAAAAATACTCCTATGTTGTCCTGGAAGTGGCGGCCCTCACAGTCAACTATCCTTTTTCTTTTAAAAGTCGCTAATTCTTATAGAAAGGGCGTT
Organism: Urocampus carinirostris; assembly: GCF_059441175.1. Classification (NCBI taxonomy): domain Eukaryota; kingdom Metazoa; phylum Chordata; class Actinopteri; order Syngnathiformes; family Syngnathidae; genus Urocampus; species Urocampus carinirostris. The sequence continues at coordinate 4,081,365 of NC_142364.1, forward strand.
TGGCCAAAGGACTATTCCCATGATTTTTTTATTTTTTTTATTTTTTACTGGCAAGCCACAATTTATTAATTCTATGACAGAGGCCGCGGGCCAGTGAAAGGTTGCCCACTGGCCCTCGGGCCAGACATTGTCACGGAGTTCAGAGAAAAAATACTCTTATGTTGTCCTGGAAGTGGCGGCCCTCACAGTCAACTATCCTTTTTCCATTAAGAGTCGCCAATTCTTATAGAAAGGGCGTTTGGCCAAAGGACTATTCTCATGATTTTTTTTTTGTTTTTGTTTTTCATTGGCTAGCCACAAATTATTAATTTTATGACCGAGGCCGCGGGCCAGTGAAAAGGTGCTCACGGGCCGTAACTGGCCCTCGGGCCGGACATTGTTTCGGAGTTCAGGGAAAAAATACTCTTATGTTGTCCTGGAAGTGGCGGCCCTCACAGTCAACTATCCTTTTTCTATTAACAGTCGCCAATTCTTATAGAAAGGGCGTTCGGTTTAAGGACTATTCCCATGAATTTTCTTTTTTCTTTTTTTTACTGGCAAGCCACAATTTATTAATTTTATGACAGAGGCCGCGGGCCAGTGAAAGGTTGCTCACTGGCCGTAACTGGCCCTCGGGCCGGACATTGTTTCGGAGTTCAGGGAAAAAATACTCCTATGTTGTCCTGGAAGTGGCGGCCCTCACAGTCAACTATCCTTTTTCTTTTAAAAGTCGCTAATTCTTATAGAAAGGGCGTTTGGCCAAAGGACTATTCCCATGAATTTTTTATTTTTTTTATTTTTTACTGGCAAGCCACAATTTATTAATTCTATGACAGAGGCCGCGGGCCAGTGAAAGGTTGCCCACTGGCCCTCGGGCCAGACATTGTCACGGAGTTCAGAGAAAAAATACTCTTATGTTGTCCTGGAAGTGGCGGCCCTCACAGTCAACTATCCTTTTTCCATTAACAGTCGCCAATTCTTATAGAAAGGGCGTTTGGCCAAAGGACTATTCTCATGATTTTTTTTTTGTTTTTGTTTTTCATTGGCTAGCCACAAATTATTAATTTTATGACCGAGGCCGCGGGCCAGTGAAAAGGTGCTCACGGGCCGTAACTGGCCCTCGGGCCGGACATTGTTTCGGAGTTCAGGGAAAAAATACTCCTATGTTGTCCTGGAAGTGGCGGCCCTCACAGTCAACTATCCTTTTTCTTTTAAAAGTCGCTAATTCTTATAGAAAGGGCGTTTGGCCAAAGGACTATTCCCATGAATTTTTTATTTTTTACTGGCAAGCCACAATTTATTAATTCTATGACAGAGGCCGCGGGCCAGTGAAAGGTTGCCCACTGGCCCTCGGGCCGGACATTGTCTCGGAGTTCAGGGAAAAAATACTCTTATGTTGTCCTGGAAGTGGCGGCCCTCACAGTCAACTATCCTTTTTCCATTAACAGTCGCCAATTCTTATAGAAAGGGCGTTTGGCCAAAGGACTATTCTCATGATTTTTTTTGTTTGTTTGTTTTTCATTGGCTAGCCACAAATTATTAATTTTATGACCGAGGTCGCGGGCCAGTGAAAGGTTGCTCACTGGCCGTAACTGGCCCTCGGGCCGGACTTTGGACATGCCTGGCTTAGCCGTAGCCGACTCCTTGAAGACTTATTTGCAATCTTGTAAAAGTAATGACGCTTTAACAACTAAAGCACCCGGGTTCAACCACTGATTGCTACCAGTAGTGATCTAAACGGATGTGGGACACTTTCTGGATCCACTTAGTCGAGGTTCTTACCAGGGGGAAGTAAGCGGGACAGTGTAAGTAAGAGGGAGGGGGACCGCTATCGCTAGCACTGGAATGTACTAAGATTTGTGACCGGTCCGTGCAAAAAAATAAAAACTTGTCCGTCGTAAATAGAAATGATTATACTGCCATCAGGAGCGGCGTAGGCAAATGGGTTGGGTGGTTTATCGGTAGTAGGGGGTTCTCAGACGTGCGTGACATGCCATCCCAAATTAGCAGCAGCTGTTTTGGACCAATGAATAGTTGAGTCTGCGAATGTGATTGTGCAGCGTTTCGATGACATGAGAGAGTGGAATGCTGACAGATGGAACCTAGATGTTTGCTTTTTTTATTTAGCTAATTCCATTATCCCCTAACTCTTCACCTTACTACGTTTTGACTCTGTGGTGTGGCTTGAGATGTGTTTTTTAACCCTGTTGTTAAAGCATTCCCCCCACTTTAGGAAATGGACAACCAGGGTTGGGTAGGGTTACTTTAACTTGATTACTTTCAATTACTTTTGGATTACTCCAACACCAAATATGCTAATATAAGACAAAATAAACTAAATATGAATAAAATTATGCAATTTTGTCCAGGTTTGGGGAGTAACGTAATACATGGAAGCGCAAAAATAATGTTGGCAAGCTGTTTGGATTTATTTTCATTATGTTTCTGTCGCATTTTATGTTCGTTTTGCCAGAGATCAAAGAGATCAAATCCAGGAGAGAAAGCTTACCACGTGTTGTGAGTCATCATTTTATTCATATTTAGTTTCTTTTGTCTTTTATTAGCCTATTTGGTATTGGAGTAGTGGGTCAGGAGGTAGAGCGCTCGTCTTGGGATCAAGAGATCGCAGTTCGAATCCCGGCTCCTCTGTGTTACATGTCGAAGTGTCCTTGGGTAAGACACTGAACCCCTAATACCTCCAATAAGCAGGTTAGCGCCTTACATGGCTGCAAGGCTGCTATTGGAAAATGTGGAGCACATTGTAAAGCGCTTTGGGAAGTCATTGACTTGAAAAGCGCTATAGAAATGCAAATCATTTCATTTCACTATGTGGAAATTCTCTCAATATGGATAGTTATGGAACGGATTAACCATAAAAATCGAGAAAAACAAAAAATCATTATCCACAGGTTTGAAATTGTATACAATCGGGTACCGTTGATCAATCACTGAATTATGACCGGTGTGCTTTTTCTTTTTCTCTGTTTTGAAGTACAGTGGAACCTCGGTTTTCGAACGCCTCTCAGTTCGAACAAATCGGAGTCCGACCAAATATTTAGAGAAATTCTTGCTTCGCTGTTTGGTCAAAAAATCGGAGTTCGAATGCCGTTAATGCGTGAGTGCGTACGCTAGGGTGCCATGCTGAGCGGCGCACGGGTGTTTTAGCCCCTTATTATGCCTCCGAAGAAAGTCAGTGCAAGCGGCAAAGTTGCTACAGGTGAAAAAAGAAAAGTAGTGCGTACAACTATTGCATTTAAGAAAGAAATAATAGCCAAATATGAAGGAGGTGTGCGAGCGCCTTCTGCTGACCACCACAAAGGTAAGAAATCCTATTCATAAGATTACGATAACGCGAACGTACGATTAGCCTGGGTTAGCTTTAAGTTTACGTTAAACATTCAGGGTGTTGGGACAGAGCCCGACATTGAGGGTGTTGGAACGGAGCCCCCTTTCCAAAGAACCGCTCACCACTTGTTGCTAAATGACTTGTAAACGACCTGATTTTTTATTTTTACACATTCATGTTAGTGTAATCTTTCGTACGGAAGATTACGATAACGCGGACGTACGATTAGCCTGGGTTAGCTTCATGTTTACGTTCATGGTAAACATTCAGAGTGTCGGAACGGATTAAAAGGATTTACATTATTTCTAATGGGAAAAACGATTTCGGTGATCGAACAAATCGGTTTTGGAACAGGGTTCTGGAACGGATTATGGTCGGGAACCCAGGTTCCACTGTAGCAGAAAAAGAGATTATCTGTGTACAAAGGCCGACTAACTGCCAGCCAAGTTTGGCCATTCACACACTGAGTCATATTGTGGGAAGCGATTAATGTGTCTTCAAGAATGTCAACATATTTGCCAGAAGAGGAGGATGCCCTGCTCTCGGAGGGGGGGACGACTTAGTGTGGATTTTCTTTTGATTCAACGTTTAAAACGCATAATAGCTTCGCTCTCGATATCTATTGTACCTGTTTATAGTTTCATGAGTAAGGAGATGACCCTGGATGTAAGAACGTAATAGACAGGGTTGGGTAGGGTTACTTGAACTGGATTACTTTCAAATACTTTTGGATCATTGCAATACCAAATATGCTAATAAAAGACAAAAGAAACTAAATATGAATCAAATGATGACTCACCACACATGGTAAGCTTTCTCTGCTGGCTTTGATCTCTTTGATCTCAACAAAAAATGCGACAGAAACAAAATGAAAATCAATCCAAACAGCTTGCCAACATCGTTTTTGCCGTTCCATGTATTCCGTTTTTCCCCAAGCCTGCACAAAATTTAGTAATTGTATTCATATTTAGTTTCTTTTGTCTTTTATTAGCATATTTGCTATTGGAGTAATCCAAGAGTAATTGAAAGTAATCCTACCCAATTCTGGTAATAGAATTGTCTTTCATTGATAACATACTAGTGTCCATTCTTTACAGCGAGATTTGACTAAGCACTCCAGGATGAATATGTAAAAAAACACTTTAAAAATCAAAATAAGACAAAAGAGAACATAAGGTGAAGGATTTTATACGATTGAATACAAGTTACATTTATTGAGTGCAATGAAGATTTTCACCGAGTAGGCTATAGTTCAATGACAGGCCGGGTTGGGTAGGGTTACTTTAACTTGATTACTTTCAATGACTTTTGGATGACTCCAATACCAAATATGCTCATAAAAGACAATAGAAACTAAATATGTATAAAATGATGACTGACAACACGTGGTAAACTTTCTCTGCTGGCTTTGATCTCTTTGATCTCAACATAAAATGCGACAGAAACAAAATGAAAATAAATTTTAACAGCTTGCCAACATTATTTTTGCCTTTCCATGTATTCCGTTATTCCCCAAGCCTGCACAAAATTTAGTAATTTTATTCATATTTAGTTTCTTTTGTCTTTTATTAGCATATTTGCTATTGGAGTAATCCAAAAGTAATTGAAAGTAATCCAGTTAAAGGAACCCTACCCAACCCTGGTAAAAGAATTGTCTTTTATGTCATTGATGACAACATACTAGTGTCCATTTTTTACAGCGAGAATTGACTAAGCACTCCAGGATGAAAATGTAAAAAAACTTTAAAGATCAAAATAAGATAAAAAAGAATATAAGGTGAAGGATTTTATACATTTGACTATAAAGGATTTTATACGATTGAATACAAGTTACATGTATTGAGTGCAATGAAGATTTTCACCGAGTAGGCTATAGTTCAATGACAGGTCGCCGTTCCGAAAGCAGAATCTTTTGTCTAGTTGTCGATAACAGGACTCTGACGGAGGGCGGCAGGCGATGTTTTGAGAACAAGGCCATGATGACGTAGAAACGTTCGGTGTTGTTTTGAGTTTTTCCAGACAGGCGAGGTGGTGGAGCCCGCGTGGGCTTCCCTGGCACGCCCATGGGAGGAGCCGGCACATCATCGTGCGGAAAGGCGTGGGCCGAGAGATAAAAGCTAGAGGACTTCAGGGAGGCTTCCCAGATACTAATTCGACTAATTCGGCTATTTTCGATGGAGTACACTTAGTTCAATTAATAATGAAATGAAATCCGCCCCCGTGTGAAAATGTCTGCTATTCTTGTTTCTCTTTTCCATCAAGAATTGGAGCGCGCATTGTTGGGTGAACGTATGTTGTGTTTGGGATACATTTTAATATGGGGCGGCAGTGGCTTCAGGAGGTAGAGCGCTCGTCCCGGGATCAAGAGATCGCAGTTCGAATCCCGGCTCCTCCGTGTTACATGTCGAAGTGTCCTTGGGTAAGACACTGAACCCCTAATACCCCCAATATGCAGGTTCGCTCCTTACATGGCTGCACGGCTGCTATTGGGAAATGTGAAGCACACTGTAAAGCGCTTTGGGAAGTCTTGACTTGAAAAGCGCTATAGAAGCTATAATTCGGCTATTTTCGATGGCGGATAGGTATTAATTACTGCCAACTGGCCTAAATTCGATGTGCTTTAGAAAATTGTACAATAGCATTAGCT